>NC_134689.1:361564600-361869660 GCF_050947455.1 Rhinoderma darwinii | reverse complement strand
AAAAGCTGTGTTGGGGTTGTAGTTTTTATTGTTACTATTTTAGGGTACATGCAACTTTTTTAGCACTTTTTCTATATTTTGGGAGGGGTGGTGACCAAAAAATAGCGATTCTGGCATTGTTATTTATTTTTGCTGTGTTCAGCATGCGGGATAAATAACATTATAGTTTGGGACGTTAGAAATGCGGTGATACCAAATATATGTACTTTTTTTTTTTTTAAACGTTTTTATTCATTTATTCCTATAATAAGACATTTTATAGGACAAAAAGCAGTTTTTGTTTTTTTAACTTAAGTCTTATTTCTACACTTTTATAAAACATTTTTTTTTACTTTTTTTGTCCCACTAGGAGACTTGAAGACCTGCAGCACTAATCACTGCTATAATACATTACACTACCTATGAAGTGTAATGTATTATAACTGTCATTGTGACTCTGAAAGGAAGCGTATCAGGACCAGCCGGAGGCCATTGTCCGGCCTCCAGTTGTCATGCCGACCATCGGCAACACTCGCGATCGCATTGTGGGGGCTGCCGATCTGCCACAAACCCCTTAAATGCATCAATAGCCGCATTTAAGGGGGTAATTGAGAAAATAAGCGGCGATGGATCGCTGGCCGGTGGAGTGGGGTGTCAGCTGTCTGAGACAGCTGACCTCATGTTTCCCGGTGCACACTATCGCCGACAGTGTGCACTGGGAAGCACTCCGTAACTGTACGTCCTGGTGCGCAAAGTACCTTCCCGCCAGGACGTGCCGTCGCGTCCCGGTGCGCCTAGGTGTTGTGCCTAGGGGTTAACAATAAGCTCTTTACAAAGCAACCCCCAGAGATTAGCTTTAACCTATGCGAAACATGGTCGTAAGTGATCAATTTCCCTGCAACGCAACCATAGGGGAAATTATGCATTACATAGTGCCCATTCCAATCAATGGTTTGTCTGTGTAATGCAGGACTGGTCCTCAAAAGAGAAAGACGCTCTTTGTAACCACTCTCGACTCTTGTCACCATTGTATGACGAGATATGATTGTTTTTTTCCAATTGGATATCAAATTTACATCAGAAATATTGTTTTTAGTACCATAAATATGATTTGTTATAAGTTGTTTTTTTGGTAACGTTTTCTCTAGTGTACAACGTCTCGTGACTATTTATGCAATGTCTAGTCCTAGATAACTACGTAGGTTTAATAATAATACCCCTTGTGTCTACTGGGTTATTAAGTAATCCTTGATGTCTGTTACACTTACGTTATTGAAGGCGCATGGCGGAAATTATGGATTTTATTGACTTATAATGGGTCAGTCAGATTACTGCTTGTTTTATTCTTCAGCATGCTGCGCCTTCCTGTGCATCAAAGAGCAGCAGAAACCTGAGTGAAAATGATGATGCAAGTTCGATCATAGCTTAAAAGGGATTAAATCCCAGGTGTCTAGTTATTCAATAATAACATTTCTGGTGTCTATTAAGTTTGAAGCAAAATGGAGGCAAACCAATATGGAGGCAGGATCGGCAGCATGGAGGATGAATATGAGGCAGAGTGGGCAATGTGGAAGTGGATATAGGGCAGGTTGGGCAGTATGAAGGGGAGCATATGTGGTAGGATGGGCAGTGTGGCGGGTAGTTATGAGGATGGGCAGTGTGGCGGGTAGTTATGAGACAGGATGGGCAGTGTGGTGGGGAGAATATGTGGCAGTATGAAGGGAAGAATATAAGGCAAGACAGCCATTTTGAAGAGAATATGAGGCAGGATGGGAAGTGTGAAGGAGAATATGAAGCAGGATGGGAAGTGTGAAGGAGAATATGAGGCAGGATGGGAAGTGTGAAGGAGAATATGAGGCAGGATGGGCAGTGTGAAGGAGAATATGAGGCAGGATGGGCAGTGTGAAGGGGAGAATATGTGGCAGGATGGGCAGTGTGAAGGAGAATATGAGGCAGGATGGGCAGTGTGAAGGAGAATATGAGGCAGGATGGGCAGTGTGAAGGAGAATATGAGGCAGGATGGGCAGTGTGAAGGGGAGAATATGTGGCAGGATGGTCAGTGTGAAGGAGAATATGAGGCAGGATGGGCAGTGTGAAGGGGAGAATATGTGGCAGGATGGGCAGTGTGAAGGGGAGAATATGTGGCAGGATGGGCAGTGTGAAGGAGAATATGAGGCAGGATGGGCAGTGTGAAGGAGAATATGAGGCAGGATGGGCAGTGTGAAGGAGAATATGAGGCAGGATGGGCAGTGTGAAGGGGAGAATATATGGCAGGATGGTCAGTGTGAAGGAGAATATGAGGCAGGATGGGCAGTGTGAAGGGGAGAATATGTGGCAGGATGGGCAGTGTGAAGGAGAATATGAGGCAGGATGGGCAGTGTGAAGGAGAATATGAGGCAGGATGGGCAGTGTGAAGGGGAGAATATGTGGCAGGATGGTCAGTGTGAAGGAGAATATGAGGCAGGATGGGCAGTGTGAAGGGGAGAATATGTGGCAGGATGGGCAGTGTGAAGGAGAATATGAGGCAGGATGGGCAGTGTGAAGGGGAGAATATGTGGCAGGATGGTCAGTGTGAAGGAGAATATGAGGCAGGATGGGCAGTGTGAAGGGGAGAATATGTGGCAGGATGGGCAGTGTGAAGGAGAATATGAGGCAGGATGGGCAGTGTGAAGGGGAGAATATGTGGCAGGATGGGCAGTGTGAAGGAGAATATGAGGCAGTATGGGCAGTGTGAAGGGGAAAATATAAAGTAGGATGGGAAGGGAGAATATGAGGTAAGATGGGCAGTGTGAATGGGAGAATATGAGGCAGGATGGTGCAGTGTGGTGGAAGGATATGTGGCAGGATTGGCAGTGTGAGTGGAGAAAATATGAGGCAGGATGGGTAGTGTGAGTGGGGAGAATATGAGGCAGGATGGGCAGTGTGAGTGGGGAGAATATGAGGCAGGATGAGCAGTGTGAAGGGGAGAATATGAAGCAGGATGGGCAGTGTGGAGGGTTATGAGTCAGGATGGGCAATGAAGGGGAGAATATGAGGCAGGATGGGCAGTGAAGGAGAATATGAGGCAGGATGGGCAGTGTGGATGATAAAAATGAGCAGTGTGGAAGGTGGTTATGAGGCACGATGGCCAATGTGGAGGGTGGTTATGAGGCAGGATGGCCAATGTGGAGGGTGGTTATGAGGCAGGATGGGCAATGTGAAGAACAAAATATGAAACAAAATGGGCAGTGTAAAGGGGAGATTATGAGGCAGTGAACCGTGTGGAAGGACAAAATGAGATAAGATAGACACAGCATTTGGAAAAGAGGGATAGCTTATAAGACAGGATTTCCAGTATTCAGGGAGAAAAGATCAGTCGGTACACGTAGAAGCTGGTGTTGCGCAACAAGCACATGACGATAAACCTTTTTACACTTAGTTGGTGGTATAATTAAACGTTAGATTTGCATACATTCATATATGAAAAAATCTACTTTGTGTGTTTTGTGTGAAGACTTCTCCAGGTAAGTACATAGATATACTAAGCCCTTTGATGCTACAAACATGTAATGCCTTTTTCCCATTCAGGGTTCTGGTTGGCCTGGACTCTTATTATCCTGGCCGGGTGCTGCTGTGCTTATCGTCACCGCAGGGTTAAACTGAGACATCAACAGGAGCTGAGACAACGAGAAATCAGCCTTATGGCCTACCAGGGGGTTGCTCCATCGGCAGCTGCTGCCACTGCCTTAGGTATCCTTTATCACAGTGTAATAGATTGATATGATAAAAGAGAGGCGACTGCGCTTCAAATAATAAATTAAAAGGATGCACATGAGAGTTAATATCTTGGCCAGAGTTGAAAGTAGTTCCAAAAAGCATCTCGCTCTCGATCCCGCCTGTGTAACCACTTTGATGCCGTGGTCAATAGTGACTGCGTAATCTAAGTGGCTTCAGAGGGAGGGGGCTCTCTCTGTCAACACATTGGCATCGCGGTGGCGTTGTAACGATAGTTTCCATAGCAGCCGGGGGCATAACAAAGGCAATGGCGGTTTTACACTGACAGGCATAATACACTGCAATACGGAAGTATTGCAGTGTATTATAAAAGTGATCAATATCAGTAAAAGTGATCGCATAGTGATGTCCCATAGTGGGACTAAAAAAATAAACCTAAACAATAGTTTAATAAAGTAACTAGTAAATGAAAAATTCCATGTAAAAAAAAAAAAAATCCACCTTTTCCCCTTAAAAAAAGTGCTTTATTATGGAAAAAAAAATAATCAAAAGCTACATATAATTTGTATTAAGTTATTTAACCCGTTAGTGACCGCCCCATAGTATTTTTACGGCGGCCACTAACTTTTTACGGCGCTGCATCGGAATAGGTAAACAGAGCAGGAAGCTGTTAAATCTCGCTACTCTCAGCTACCAGAGGTAGCTGAGGGCTGGGGGCGTCCCTGTTCTAATGGGTTTGATCGATATTAGTGTTGATCTCACACGTTTAACCCCTCAGATGCAGCGCTCAATATCGAGCGCCGCATCTGAGTTGTTTTGGAGAGAGGGAGCTCCCTCTCATACCACCGACACCCGGCGATAAGATTGGCGAGTGTCTGTGTCTCCGATGGCAGCCGGGGGCCTAATAAAGGCCCCCAGGTCTGCCTGTAGTGTATGCCTGCTAGATCATACCCCGACTATAAAGCTATCGCATTATTTAACCCGCACGTTGAACGTCGTAAAAAACCATGCAAAAATTGCTGTTTTCTTTGAATCCAGCCTTAAAAAAAAGTGATCAAAAAGTCGCATCTACTCCAAAATGATACCGATAAAAACTACAAGTTGTCCCGCAAAAAAAAGCCCTCATACAACTGCATCGGTGAAAAAATAAAAAAGGTATGGCTTTTCAAATATGGAGACACAAAAACAAATGATTTTGAAAAAAAAGTGTTTTCGCTGTGTAAAAGTAGTAAAACATACAAAAACTATACAAATTTGGTATTGTTGCAATCGCAACAACCCACTGAATAAAGTTATTTTGTTATTTATACCACACGGTAAACGGCCTAAATTTAGGACGCAAAAAAGTGTGGCGAAATTGCAGGGTTTTTTTCTATCCCTCCCCCCCCCCCCAAAAAAAATTTAAGAAAAGTTAATCAATAAATTCTATGTACCCCAAAATGGTGCTATTAAAAATTTACAACTTGTCCCACAAAAAACAAGACCACATACAGCTATATCGACGCAAAAATAAAAAAGTTATAGCTCTTTGAATGAGATGATGGAAAAACGTAAAAAATGGCTTGGTCATTAAGGGGTTAACCTGATTGGTGAACGCCGGAAAAAAGAAACAAAAAAATGACGGAATTGCTGTTTTCTGTTCATCCTGCCTGCCGCAAAATGCAATAAAAAGCAAGCAAAATTTTGTATGTACCCCAATATGGTACCAATAAAAGATGAAAATTGTCCAGCAAAAAATTTGCCCTCATACTGCTACGTTGGCAGAAAAATAAAAAAGTTATGGCTCTTACACTATGGTGACACAAAAATATATATTTTTAAAAGAAAGTGTTTTTATTGGGCAAAAGTAGCAAAATATAAAAAAAACTCTACCAATTTGGCACCGCTCTAATTTTAATGACCCACAGAATAAAGTTATGTAATTTATGGCCAATTGCAAACAGCGTAAATTTAAGATGCAAAAAAGAATGGTCAAATTTATGTTTTTTTTCTATTCCCCCCCCCAAAAAAAGTTAATAAAAGTTAATCAATAAATTATATGAACCCCAAAATGGTACCATTAAAAAAAAAATACAACTTGTCCAACAAAAGAGAATTTCTTATACTGCTCTGTCAACGGAAAAGTAAAAAGTTTTGGCTTTTAAAATGTGACGATCAAAAAAAAAAAAAAACGAAAAAAAAAAAAATCACTAAAGGGTTTAGTTGGCCATACACATGATGTGAAAGTCAGCCAGACCTGCTGATTTCAGTGGGGTTCACCAATCTTGTTCATGGATCCTGAACATGCCCAATCCTTTGTATCTGCGGTTCTGGCAGTGGCCTATTCCCCTTTCGAAATGAACATGTATAGTCTGCCAAACAAGATGGTCATGTTTATGTTCTGAGCTAGCATTCGGCCTACAGCTATCTTATGTGTATGGACAGCTTAACTGTAACCAGGTCCGGCATTTGGTGAGGGATAAATACTGTACATTCGCACTGGGAGGCAGAATCGACTTTAAACCTCTTGCATTTTTATCTCTGGCATATGTACCTTCACTTACAGAGCCATGGCCCAACTGCAAACTGCCTACTTATGATGAAGTGACACAAGACCCTCCTACACCACCACCACCTTATTGTGAGATTTTGGATGAGACTCCAACTGGTCTTGTTCCTCCAGTCTGTTCCACAGGATTGAATATGACATGGTCTCACCAGGAGGACCCTTCTCCTGAGGAAGCGGATGGACCTCCAGAAGAACGGCGGCAACATGACAATGTAGATCAGGGGAGCTCAAGTGCCTTAGAGAGAAGACGTCATGTCACAGGGGACTCGGGTATTGTATTGTGTGATGAAAAGATGGCCTGCCTCAGTGAGAGAGAAGAAGAGGCTGACTTATGTCCAAGAGTATATGTCAGTGTGGAGACAGATAACTAATCTCTATCCCTGGTCTATAAGCTGTAGTGGGCATATAGGATGATAAGGGTCTGTATCACAAAGACATTACTTCCAAGGGCTGTTACTCAGGGGGAGCAGAGGCCTCGCCAACCCTGACAACCCTCTATTTCCTGGCACTATCCTTGCACTGATGGCATCTTCTTACAGAGCTTTTGCACTTTGTTTTGTATGTTTGTCAGCGGATTTCATGAAGAATCCAAGTTTTTGTTTCCTTGTTATTATTATTTTTTGTATAATGTTAGACACATTTTGTTATAGACATCAGGACGCTAAGTAATATCGTGTTTACCTGAACATGGTCTCACACGACAGAGATATGTCTGCTTAACAGAAGGGAAAACTGAAAAATAAACCAGCTCAGTTTAGCACTGAAGTGTTTTTTTTTTTCTTCTGGAAAGGGGGGTGGGAATCTATATGTTTTTTTTTGGTAGATATGGGTGATATACAAGTGCACTATCTTAAACTTGTAGTCTTATTACTTTGGTACTGTAATAGGACGCCACCATTGCAACAAGTCAATTCGTGAAATTTCTTCCTTCCTAAATATTCAACGATCAATCGTGAGTGGTATTATTGTAAAATGGAAGTGTTTAGAAACCACACCAACTCAGCCACGAAGACAGACCTTACGTGGTAGACCACGTAAAGTTACAGAACGGGGTTGCTGAGGTGCATAAAAGTTGCCAACGCTCTGCTGACTCAATAACTGCAGAGTTCCAAACCTCCTCTGCCATTAACATCCGCACAAAAACTACACCGGGAGCTTCATGGCGTGGGTTTTCATGTCCAAGCAGCTGCATGCAAGCCTTACGTCACCAAGCATGATGCCAAGTCTCGGATAGAGTTGTGTAAAGCACGTCGCCATTGAAAACGTGTTCTGTGGAGGGATGAATCACGCTCCTCTATCTGGCAGTCTGATGGATGAGTCTGGGTTTAGCGAATGCCAAGAGAACGTTACCTGCTTGACTGCATTGTGCCAACTGTAAAGTTGAGAGAGCGGATAATTCTATGGGGTTGTTTTTCAGGGGTTGGCCTAGACACCTTAGTTCCAGTGAAGGGAAATCTTAATGCTTCAGAATACCAAGACATTTTGGGGGAAGGCCCAAAGAATGGAGATTGTGAGCCAGGCCTTCTCATCCTACATCAGTGTCTGACCTCACAGAGGCTCTTCTGGATGAATAGGCAAATTCCCAGACACACACACTAAAATCTTGTAGAAATCCTTCCCAGTAGAGTGGAAGCTGTTTGAGCTGCAAATGCAAGGACCAACTTCATAGTAATGCTTATGGATTCAGAATGGGAAATTGTACACCAGCTTCTGCAGGTGTAATGTGTAGGTGTCCCAATACTTATGTCCATATATGGTGTATGGAGAATCTTCGCTTTTAAACAAGCCCTGGAGCGAAAACTTTTTTTTTTAATCAAGTAGATTTTTATTGTACATTTTTTTAACAACAACATAGAGCCCCAATACAAAAGAAACAAAACAAAATAACCCCCCCCCCCCACCATCCAAAGTATATATTACAATGGTTATACAATATTACAATGTACAATAATATAATCTACATACATACATGGCGTACACAGTTCTACTTATTCAAATACCATGAGTAAGGCAGTGCGTCATGAGCGGTCAAAGTGATAGCCTTTTAGTCTGTAGAAGATGTTGACTAACATTCAGTCGTTCCCAACCCTTCTGCCACATCGGGCAAGGAGTCTAACCACTGTCTCTCTATATAAGGCCTCATGCCCACTTCAGTTTTTTCCTTCAGGGTGCTATCCGTTTTTTGTCACTGATCGCACCATGAACCCACTCATTTCAATGGGCCCATGCACACTTCTGTTATTTTGACTGATCCATTGTTCCGTTCCGTCAAAAGTAGAGCATGTCCTACTTTGGTCAGTGATTCCGTCACCGTGGGGTCCATAGAAGTCAATGGGTCCGTCAAAAAAACGGACGGCACACGAAGGCTTCCGTGTGCGGTCTGTTATTGACTGATCCGTTGCCCTAGGCAGGGTGCACCAAAGTTTACAGACTGACATGTGATAAGTTCAAATAAAGTTCCAATACCTTCTGTTTTCTTAATGGAAACATGGAAGCGAAACGGAAGCACAATGTCCGTTTAAAACGGAAACACAGAATGGACACTGAGTACACACAGAAACCACACGGATCCGTCAAAAACGGTGATGGAAGTGTGCATGAGCCCTAAGGGACCCATATTTTATTAAACGCGCGTCTAGCAGTTCGAGATTCATAGGTATATTTTTCCATACACATTAACCAATTAACGTAGTTACAAAATTCTATCAGAGTGGGGGGCTGATCATCTAGCCAATGTTGTGCAATAAGCTTCCTAGCTACATATAACAAACGTGCAACGGCTAAGTTAACATGTTCAGAGATAGATCTATCTTCCACGTATCGTAGAATCTACAGAGACCTGACATATGGAAGAAATAAGTTCTACTACTTCTGACCAAAACTGTTGCAATCGCAAGCATTGCCACATCATATGTATCAAAGTGCCCGGTTCCACAGCGCACCTAGGACACATAGAAGAGTCTCTAAATCCAATGTCATGCAGAAAAACCGCGGTTCTATAAACCCTATGTAGCAAGTATAAATGAGAAATACGATGTGCCTCATTCATGGATAATTGAGGGAGTCGTGATAGAACGTCATTCCAGTGGGTTTCCTCTATGGCCCGATTGGATCGCAACGTTAGCTGTTAGGGTATGTTCACACGCTTAGCAAAAAAAACGTTGAAAATACAGAGCTGTTTTCAAGGGAAAACAGCTTATGATTTTCAGCCGTTTTTTTTAGCAACTCACGTTTTTCGCTGCGTTTTTTACGGCCGTTTTTGGAGCTGTTTTTCTATAGTGAATGAAAAACGGCTCAAGAAGTGACATGCACATCTTTTTCGAGGGCAAATTTTTACGTGGCTGTTTTGAAAACAGTGCAATCGGAACAGAACGCCGTATTTCCCATTGAAATCAATGGGCAGATGTTTGTAGGCGTTCTGCTTCCGATTTTTCAGCCAGCGGCTGAAAACACTACGTGTGCACATACCCTTAGAAGCATGGATTAAATGAGAGCTGCAAGCATATTCAGCTCTCACTTCAAACCCCTCTAGATCCAATATCAGCTGTTAGTACCAAGAACATATCCGATATGTCCCTGGCACTGAAGTGCCTTCCTAGCAGGACGTATAACATACGTCCTTGGCAGGAAAAGGGATAAACTCAGTAAGTTCCTGCAGGTAGCCAGAATTTTAAAGTTGTCTGGTTTAGAAAACTCATTTTCAAATACATTAATAGGGAATTCAGAGTTAATAGAGAAAAGTTCCCATGCAGGGCCCTCATCTATTAACTAGTGTGGAGAGTGTCTCTCTCTAGAGCAGTGGACCCCAACCAGTGGCTTGTGAACTCCAGTTGTGTGGCTCACGATAGGATCCCTCAGTTATGACCATATTCATTGACTACAGTAAGATTTTCAAATTGACTATATAGAACACATCCTATCCTTTGAACCGTGCCAATTTGGATGGTATAATACAGGTTTTCTTCTGTACTAGTCCTTCTCCATGAACTAGAATATCATCAAAATGTTAGTTTGTCAGGAATTCAATTCAAAAAGTGTCTCTCGTATTAGATAGATTCATTACACAGAGTGATCTATTTCCAGCATTTTTTTTTCTTTTAATATTGATGATTATGGCTAACAGTTAATGAAAACCCAAAATTTAGTGTCTCAAAAAATTAGAATATTATATAAGCCCAATATAAAAAATTATTTTTAGTACCGAAATGTCGGCCTACTGAAAAGTACGTCCAGTATATGCACTCTACTTGGTTGGGGCTCCTTATGTATGAATTACTGCATCAATGCGGCGTGGCATGGAGGCCATCAGTCTGTGGCACTGCTGAGGTGTTATCAATGCGGCATGGAATGGAGGTGATCAGCCTGTGGCACTGCTGAGGTGTTATGGAAGCCCAGGTTGCTTTGATAGCAGCCGTCAGCTCATCTACATTGTTGGGTCTGGGGTCTCTCATTTTCCTCTTGACAATACCCCATAGATTCTTTATAGGGTTTAGGTCAGGTGAGTTTGCTGGCCAATCAAGCACAGTGATACTATATAATATATGAATTTAACTTTTTGAACTGAATTACTGGAATAAATTAACTTTTTGATGATATTCTAATTCATTGAGAAGGACTAGTATATAGCACTTGAAACATGCAACACTACCTGTACCATTTTCTTAATTTCCGCCACATTTCTCCATGTTTGGACTGTGACTTGCAACCATCACTCCAAGTTTAATGTGGCTCACAGGGTCGGAAAGGTTGGGACTTCTCTAGAGTATCCGTGGGCACACATCCATGAATGAACAATCAGTCCATCCCTAGAACTGGTCAACCCTGCACTGCATTCCCCAATGCAGTGTAATAAAAGGAGCAGTAACTTTTTTTACATGTGCAATATTGGTGTTAAATAATATTGATCCTAAAAAGAGGTAATTCATCATGTATCTATAACCTGAGAATATCATAACATGTGAGGAGATAGACCATCACTGATTTCCAGAATAATATGCATCTATGTAGAGCTGAACCAGATCTGACATTACTCAGGTTTCTGTTTACACCACATTCGAAGGGACATTTAGATCAGTAACACATTGCTTACAATATTTGCCCTAATTTATCAGAGTATGAATAGGGAAAGCTGGCATTGATGCCCATTGTAACCAATCACAGTACAGCTTACATTTTTTTCAGAGCAGTTCATGAGATGAAATCTGAGCACTGATTGGTTTCTCTAACCTTTCAGGTGACTTTTGACAATAAGCTGTCATATGTGTGAACATGAGGAATAATACTATTTCTGGCCTTTCTATGACTTGTATGCAGCATTAATTAGCAGTTCTCCCCTCTGCAGGCTGTAGCGCCCATGGCCGCGGACTATCAGGATTACTCACCCCCCCCCGAGGGCCGCAGCCATGGATCAGGGAGCGCTGGGCTGCATCTCCCCAGGAGACACCAGCGGTCACTTCAGCTCCGTTCGGCTGTGTCCCACAGGGTGCGCACACACGCTTGTGCACGGCCTCAAAAGGGCAGCTAGCGCACATGAAAACAATTACCAATTAACCCATGACTACCCTGGACTATAAGTCATTGCCTGAGCATTGTTGTATTTACCCGTGTTAGTCTTGCATATAGTCCCTCAGTGTTATCCTGTTCCCAGTGTTCCCGTACCTGCCACCTGTATCCCGTGCTACCGTTGTTCCTGTGCCTTAGAAGTTGGAGTCGTGTTGTGCCTCTGGTCACGCCTACTGTGTTACACCACGCCTGGTGTCATCTGCCACCCTTTGCATTATCTGCCGTCTGAAGTACCATCTATGCATAGCCACTGCGACTGTCTGGACTATTCAGGTACCCTTGTGCTGGACTTTATATTATTGGGTACTCTGTTGTTTGGACAGCTGCCTCCCCGCTACGGCGGTGCGGCCCAGTGGGTCCACATACCTACAGGTCGTGACTATGCTCAGGCTATGGACCCCGCTGGTCAACCTAAGACCTTGACGGTGTCACAAGCCATGCAAGCGAATCTGCGAGACCTCCGGTCACGACAGTATCAACTCCTGGCAGTAAACGCCATTGCACATCGGCTGGATGAGCAAGCTGCAGTCTCCAGAGCTCCTGTTCTTGTTACCCCGGCTGTTCCTCCTGCTACACCTGTCAGTACCAGTACTGATCCCCGATTCTCGCTGCCACTACCGCCTCATTACGATGGAGACGCGAGTACTTTCAGGGGATTCCTGAACCAGTGCCAGATCCACTTCACGTTACATGCCAGAGCGTTCCCTTCTGATGGCGCAAGGATCGCTTTCATCATCTCTCCCCTTATTGGCAAGGCCCTAGCATGGGTGAATCCTATCTGGGAACATCAGGGACCAGAGACTCGTGACTTCCAGGGGTTCCTACGGACATTTCGCACAGTGTTTGAGGAGCCTGGACGAGTCTCGTCAGCAGCTACCTCCTTGCTGACCCTTCACCAGAGAGACATCTCCGTGGGCGAGTACGCCATTCAGTTCCGCACCCTGGCGGCAGAGCGGTCCTGGAACAACGAGGCCCTAGTAGCTCCATTCTGGCAGGGACTGTCTTCCAAGATGAAGGACGAACTTGCCGCTCGTGATCTGCCATCTACCCTGGATGAACTCATTCTGCTTGCCACCCGGATCGACATGAGGCTCCGGGAACGATCCCAAGAGGTTCGCCAGGAGACAGAGTTCCCCAAACCGGCCTCCACAGTCCAGCAATTTCTGTTGCTCTCACCCCTTTTCCCACCTGAGGAGCCTATGAAGGTGGACCTGCTCAAATTATCCGTCCAGGAGAAACAACACAGGCACACTTCGGGACTCAAGCCAAAATACTCCAATACTTGGTTTGGGAGATAACCCTAGGCGATACAGCGATGAATGAAAAACTCTCCTCAAAACTATTCATCCCTGTGACCATAGGGTCCGACGAGACGTTGCGCCGGGTCCCTGCCTATCTGGACACTGGCTAATTTCATCCAGAGAGACTTAGTGGATCTTCTCCAGTTGTCCACAGTTCCTCTGGAGACGTCTTTGGCTGTTGCCTCAGTGAACGGACTGCCTCGGTCCGATCCAGTCGTATCTGCCTCTGCCCGATTCAGTCGCTGAAGCTCCGGGTTGGAGCCCTTCATTCGGAGCGAATATCTCGACCTGCCCAAAACCGTTAACGCTGTGCTACTGGGCCTACCTTGGCTTCGACTAGGTTCAACAGTGGGGCCCCAAGTGTCTCAACCGCTGTCTGGGGCAGATCCATCCGGCCCAGCCTCCTCTACCCCAGTCATTGGCAGGATTGCCTCCCCACTACTCAGTTTGCGGATGTCTTCAGCAAGAAGGAGGCGCAGATGCTACCCCCACACCAGTTGTATGACTGCCCTATTGAACTGTTTCCTGATGCGTCCCTTCTTCGTGGAAGGGTATACCCTCTCTCCTTGTCAGAGACTCAGTCTATGTCTGCCTATATCCAGGAGAATTTGGAGAGGGGTTTCATACGAAAATCCTCCTCCCCGGCTGGGGCCAGGTTCTTCTTTGTCAAAAATAAAGACGGATCTCTTCGACCGTGCATCGACTACCGGGGCCTCAGTCAAATCACGTTCAAGAATGGATATCCGTTGCCGCTAATTTCAAAACTGTTTGACCGCATACGAGGAGCCAAGATTTTTTCCAAGCTAGACCTGCGTGGGGCTTACAACTTAATCGGGATCCGCCAGGGCGACGAATGGAAGATTCCCGGTGTCAGCTACGTCCCAGGTGCCCGTAGCTGACTCTGCATTCAGGGACTTCCTGCAGATCTGGCAGCGGACCTGATCTGCAGGAAGGTCCTGCTGGCGATCGACCACATGAAACAAAAAGGCAGACACAAGAGAGCCGTCATACAAGTTTGCTCCCAGGTTCCTCGGACCCTTCGAGATCCTGCAGCAGATCAAGCCTGTCTCCTATAAGCTTCGGCTGCCTCCTACCCTCATGATCCCTAACTCCTTTCACGTTTCCCTCCTGAAGCTTTTGGTCCTGAACCGCTACACTAAGTCTCCTAGTCCTGCAGTTGCCCCCAGCAGTTCATCACATATATTCGAGGTTAAGAAGATCCTGGACACCAAAAGAGTAGGAGGTAGAACTTTTTATTTAGTGGCTTGGAAGGGGTTTGGCGCAGGAGGGGTTCTGGGAGCCAGAGGAGAACCTCAATGCTCTTACCCTCTTTAAGACATTTCTCTCACTCTGGCCCCAAGAAGAGGGGATGTAAGATGGGGGATACTGTAGCACCCATGGCCATGGACCGTCGGGATTACTCACCCCCCCAGCCATGGATCAGTGAGTGCTGGGCCACATCTCCTCCCCAGCAGACGCCAGTGCTCACTTACGTTCGGGTTAATAGATCCCATAGGTACCAATTAACCCATGACCACCATGGACTATAACGAGGGCCCTGCCCCATCACTCATTGCCTGAGCGTTGTTTACCCATGTTAGTCTTGCAAATGGTCCCTTAGTGTTATCCTGTTCCCAGTGTTCCCGTACCTGTATGCTGCATCTCATGCTACTTGGTGTTCCTGTGCCATTGGAGTAGTGTTGTGCCTCTGGTCACGCTTTGAATCATCTGTCGTCTGAAGTACCATCTGTGCCTAGCCACTGCGACTGTCTGGATTATTCAGGTTTCCTTGAGCTGGACTTTGGATTATGGGGTACTGTTTGGCCAGCTGCCTCTCTGCTACAGCAGTGCGGCCTAGTGGGTCCGGAGAACCACAGATCGTGACACAGGCTCTCGATCTAGTTCTTAGTTTTCTCTGAGCAAGTGAAACTGCTATCATGTCTTCTATACACTGCATACATAGGAGACATCCTGCTGCCCAATCTTTTTGCAGCACACCCTCAGAAGAAGCCACAGCATGGAAGACATTGTAGAGCAGTAAGGGTATGTTCACAATGAGTAAATATGAGTCAGATGGAAAAACTGCTCCAAAAAGTGACATGCACTTATTCGCGGGCGTCTTTTTACGGGACGTTTTTGGAAAACGAGGCGTAAAATTACACCCCGTCGGAACAGAACACTATTTCCCATTGAAAAACAATGGGCAGATGTTTGTAGGCATTCTGCTTCCAATTTTTCAGCTGTTTTTTGGGACGTTTACAGCCCGAAAACACTAAAGGATCAGATTACATGTTGCCCGTAGTAGTCTATGGAGAGGAGAGGGAGCAAATAGTCAGATTTTAGCAGGGAATTGAGAGAGAATAGTAAGTGCTGGGAGAGAGGTGCTTATAAGTGGCGAAAGGCATTTTTCTCCAATAAGATATTACAAAGCTTCTTATATTCACTTATAGGGATGTCACGATACCAGAATTTGGACTTCGATACCGATACTTCGTTTAGTATTTCGATACCAATTTCAATACTTTGCCAACAGTAATAAAAAAAAAAAAAGTTCTTCCGTTTTCTGATGTGAGGTGCGATGAATTTTGAATGTGCCTCACATTAATAGTAATTAATCCCATCATGTTTCTCAGTCATAATTTGTTAATGTGTGAGGTACATGATGGGGTTAATTACTATTAATGTGAAGAACATGGAGGTTAAATTCATCGCACCTAGCATTAATAAGTGAAAGGAGGCAGTGTTGATTTTATTTTTTTTACAGCGTACACATCATAAATGATGCAAAAAAAATTGTTGTGCCAGTTATTACGGCCGCGCCAATACTGAATGTGTGAATATTTTATGTATTGAGACTTATTTTAATGTTTAATGTAAAAAAGGTGTATGTGTATTTTTTTTTTTTAAATTTAACATTACTTTGTTTTTACTTTATTTTTAAACTTTAATGTACTGACATATCGGATATGTGCCAGTACATTAGCCTGTGGACAGATAGCACACAGGCAGTTGTTAGGACATACCATATTTCCTGTTAGGGCATACTGAGGTAAGACAGTCCTGGGGTCCGTCAATAGACCCTGAGCTGTCTGGCCATATATGGTATGGCCCTCGATCGCGTCAGGAATTCCCTGTGACGCGATCCATAGGCATCCCCCCTTCTCATTTTCGCCTGAATGCTGCAGTCCGCTTTGATGGCAGCATTCAGGGGAATAACGGCAGAGATGAGAGGTTTCTCTGATCTCCGCCGTTATAGAGCGGGGCTGCAGCTGTGTAATACAGCCATTGCCCCGCTCCTGACAGGAAGTGCGCGCGCGGTCAGCATGAGGTGATGCGGCCGGCTCTGCACTAATGAGCGGCGGTTCAGGCACTGAAGACAGAACATGGGGGTGCTTTGTAGTGCGCCCGCCATGTTCTGTCTTCAGTGCCGCCGCTCATTAGTGCAGCGCTGGCTGCATCATATCATCCTGACAGCGCGCACTTGTTATCAGGACTCAGGAGCGGGGCAATGGCTGAATTACACAGCCGCAGCCCCGCTCTTACATTCATGTATTACTATACTTAGCTGTGCGGCTGCGCAGCCAAGTATCGAAATACAGGAAATAGCGGTATCGAACCGTTTAGGGGTGCACAGTATCGAAGTTTCGATGCATCCCTATTCACTTATACTATAAAATTGGTAAAAACGTAGTGACCATTTAATGTTTATAATAAGGATTCTGCGGCTATTAGGCTGGCCCTACACGGAACGTAAGGCCACACCTAGCGGACAAAAATCGCATGTGCTTTTACTGTGAATCGGCGCATTTTTTTAAATTCTTATGTCCATGTGGTTTTTGCAGGTAAAACAGCGGTTTTTAGATGATACACGTGGCCAACCCATTAAATAAGTGTTTGACAGACAGCTATCTCCACCGACCTCCTGATAAACATGTTTACTATGAGCCGGCGTAGGTTTCTCCCATAACTTCCGGCAGTTTCTGACGTAAACTATAGTCAATGTGTTGGGCTGCGGGTGGCCTCACCCTCTTTTTGCTAAAGTGCTGTGGGTGGCGTACAGGCATTATTACATATGAAAGATACCAAGGTCCTTTGCTTTTTGAGAATTGTGTTCAGGGCGTAAAAATCAGAAAACACCATTTCGGGAACATCGTTTATTGAGTTTTACAAGCAGAAACAAGGTAAAGGCAGCATAAGATGCATTGAACGTTCACAGTAGAAACAACTTAGTGCTACACCCAGATAGATTTTTTTCCCTGAGCCAGAAG
The DNA here is from genome assembly GCF_050947455.1 of Rhinoderma darwinii. Classification (NCBI taxonomy): domain Eukaryota; kingdom Metazoa; phylum Chordata; class Amphibia; order Anura; family Rhinodermatidae; genus Rhinoderma; species Rhinoderma darwinii. Next base: position 361,852,288 of record NC_134689.1, on the reverse strand, counting down.
TGGACACAATCTTATATAGACATGGCAATCAGATGCTATCAAGCAACTGTAGAGGTAACATGACCCAGGGTTGCTTAAAGCTCATGGGCATCAGATCGTATTTATAGGATAGCTGGCAAGTTGCAGGTCAACCACTCTGGATTATTTTCTCATCTTGTAATGTAGAATACATGAAGACATGGTACAGTATACATCGTTAGTAAGGCTTTACCAAACAGAAAATGTCTGACACAATAACTAGGTACAGCAGAGGTCCTGAGGAAGTTTCCCACCTTGCTTAAAGAGGACCGGTCACCTCTCCTGACCTGTATGTTTAGGAAATACTTGTATTCCCCATTTAAAAAATGTAATTGGGTATGTCACTTCACTATACAGTCAGCACTGATTAGACTGTGTAGAAACACACTGTATTGAATAGTAACAATCAGTTGTCAATTTATTCATACATTTCCAGGAGGCATAACAGAGGAACAGCACAATGTAGAGTTCTAAGAAAAGATGCTCTAGAATTATTTTAGGGAGAATACAAGTATTTACCAAAATAGAGATTTCAGTAGAGCAGACCGATACTCTTCAAAAAGATAATTCCACTCACAAGTGACGTATCAGAAATCAAATTGGTAAAGTCCATGAGCTCCGTCATTTGTACTGCTCAGATATCCAATACTGGAAATCTCACAGACCATTCTAAACAAACAGCAGTATAAAATATACGGATCTTTACCTATGAGGCCGTGTCAGATTTCCAGTTACTGAATTCTGCAAGCGCTCTCGAAAGGATTCTGTTCTGGCAAATAGTGGTGGTCCAAACTCGAACATTAGCTTTGCATTGACCTACATGTGCTACCATCACAGAAAACCCTTCTTCCTTTCAGTTCCAGGCAGATGTGCTTACAGAATATACAATAAAAGCAGCAAACAAAGCTCAATATTACATGGAAATGCACCTATTTTCCATTGAAATGAGGCACGGTTACAGGTGGAGACTCACCATAACTGAGCCTTACTTTATACACGCACATATAGCTTCTTGCTTGATCTGTTTTGAAGGCGCACACCACCCTCTTCACCCCCATGAGTAACAGCAGACATCTAGGTGATAATGTAATAATCAGACAAATGCCACATCTAAGGGTATGTTCACACGCGTCGCAAAAAAAGTCTGAAAATACGGCGCTGTTTTCAAGGGAAACAGCTCCTGATTTTCAGCTGTTTTTTAAAGGGAATGTGTCGCTAGAAATTACTTTATTTTTTTAGTTAAACTATTATTTGAGTGATTACATATTGTTTTAATTTTTTCACAAGTCAGGAAATATTATAAATTAGATTCTAATTTATAATTGAAGGAACAGGGGGAGTAGGAAAAGTAGTGTGTTTCATAGATGTAAAAAATAAAAAATACTTTATTATTAAATTGTTATTAAAAACAATGTTGGATGTAATTTACGTTGCGCCAAAGTCCCCTAGATTGGCACAATATGACAAATTATGTCTAAATTAAATTGCTCCAATTCTATAGTAGTATATTGATTTATATAGACGACTGACCTCTCAGTGTTGGTGAGAAAACAGTCAATTGCAAGCAAAAAATTATTATTAACGTTCCTCCAACGGGCTGTAGATAAAGCCCAGCGATGGGGAAACCCCTACATCAATCTTGCTGCAATAGGTTCCATGTACATGCATATAACTGCATAGATTGCATGCACAAATTCTAATTTATAACATTTCCATGTGCTGGGCACTAGAGGGAGCACTTCCCAAAATTGCAGCATGGTCAATGTGGTAAAGCAACCTCATTGCTTTATGCTGCAAATTTGGAGTAGACACTCTCCCTCCCTTATTCTGGCTAGTGAATCTTCAAACCTCCTACACGGTGTGCCGCCATTTTCTGAGCGACTGCACAGTGTAGGAGGATTAGATACAGTGGTAATCAGACAGTATCACACAAACATAATACACACATCACATACACAAACATAACTTACCTGCTTCTGCCGCCTCCACTCCTATTCCTTGCGCCTTCGCTTCCTTGAACATATGGCCGGAAGCCGCGGCCGGAAGTAGTCATCTTACTGTCTGGCCGCGGCTTCCGGTCCACATGAAAATGGCGCCGATTTCACTCTGCCTGGGAGCGGCGCATGTGCGGTTCCCACACAGACGGCGTACCGCTGTAGTGAATGGAACGGCTCCCGTTCGCATGCTCTATGGGGATGTATGGGCTGTATTCCATCTCTGTAGGTGTCGTTAATCGACAGATGAAAAAAAATAAAAATGGCAGCCCCCATAGAGGTAAAAATAAAAAAGTAGAACACACGAACACAAATAAATACATTTTATATTTTTATCATACTAAAAGCAATATGATTAAAAAATATATATATTTCATGACACCTTCCCTTTAAGCAAACTAGCGTTTTTGGAGCGGTTTTTATATAGAGTCAATGAAAAACGGCTTCAAAAACAGCTCAAGAAGTGAGATGTACTTCTTTTTACAGGGTGTCTTTTTACGCAGTTTGCGGCTCGAAAAACAGCCGAAAATAAGCCGTGTGAACATACCCTAATAAGTGACATTCCCAGTAACCCCTGGACTCATGCTTCGCTTACAGCAGTGGTCTCAAACATGTAGCTCTCCAGCTGCTGGGAAACTCCTAACAGGTGGAAAGCTACAAGATGGAGACCACTGGAAAGCGACATGAAGCAGTACTGTTCATTAGTGGGCAAGGGTGAAAAGGTGGAGGATGTTAAAGAGGTAGAATGATGGTATTATGGTTTTAGGTTATTCAATTCCTCACCGTTTATGATCTCTGCTTGCTGTCATTCAAGGGGAACCTTTATTTATTTTCAGGGAATATTAATTCTGTCCTGGTCATGTGATGGACACACAGGTGCTCAGCTTGTTACAGTAGTTATCAGAGCTATGTATTGTAAAGGCTCTTTTACACCAGCCGATAAGCGACCGATGCAGCGAGCGCCGATCAACGAGACATCATTCATCGGTGCTAGTTTGCTCCGGTCACACGGCGCTATGGATGGGGACAAGCGGTCGCTACTCCGATCGCTCGTCCCCATACATAATCATCATCATGTCGGCAGCGCATCTCCCCGTTTATACAGGGAGATGTGCTGCCGTCAACGATAATATTTAACTTTTTTAAACCGATATGACCAGCAGATGATCGAGCGTTTGCTCGTTCGTCCGCTGATCGTTCCAGTTTACACTGGGCAATTATCGTTCTGTGAGCGCTCGTCTGCCCGATAATCGTCCAGCATAAAACCCTCTTAACGCGGCAAGCTCCTTTGTGATCACATGACCAAGACAGATTTGTATCCACTGGAAGTAATCAATGAAGGTTCCTATTTAAAGGAAGGCAAGCAGAGATCTTAAAACCAGTGAGAATTTTATACAGAAGAGAATACCCCTTCAGAAAACCTGATAAAAAAATTAAAAAAGCAAACGTAGCTTAAAGACCATCTGAACTAGATAGAGAAGTTTTTGTAGGTGTACTCACATACCTTTACACAATAGTGAAAAAAAATCTGCATATCAAAGATCTTCACACTGCTGAAAGAAAACTACTGAAGCGTCAAAGTTGTAAAAAAAAAAATGTATATATTTGTATGTATGTGAGGATAGAGGAGAAGGGGCCGTGCTGTCACCTTCCAGGGCCGTTCAGAAAATGAAAGCTGCATGGATTGGTCTCTATTGGCAACAAGGACACTTTTCCTCTGAAAGTGAATACACGGGGCCCAGTTTAGCTAGAAAATTGGTTTATGTCCGATCAGCAAAGCTATTCACAGTAAGAGGTAGGAATTCATACAAATTCCCAGTATAAAACATTGATGCTTAGGCTAGTCCATCAATGCGTGATCAGTGGGGTCCGGCCCCTGCAAAACATCAGAGCAAAGGAGTTGAGGCGGCCCCTTGAAAGTACTGAAGATCAGCGATTCAAGCTCTGCTTCTTCCCAAGGATGGACCATTAATAGTCCTGGAAAACACATTTATAAAGTACAATTAGATCATGACAAATAATTGGCTGCAACGAAGATGCATAAAGACATATAGAGAGATTTAGCTCCCACAGCAGCCAATCAGGTCACGGGTTTCATTTTCCAAAGGGCATCAGAAATATGAGAGCTAGAATCTGGATGATATGGCAAGAAAAAAGGGAAGGCAGCAAGTATCGCAACTTATATCATTCTAAAAATCACAGGCCATGAGGGTGGCATCGATAGGTCTGTGTATGCTGGTCATAGTTCTCTATACTTTACATAGCTTTGTGTGGTTCCTAAGACTGGGGGTACCACTGCACACTGGCAGTCACAGAATTATGTCCTGTAAGACAATGACCACAACATGTGGCAGCTGAGCGGGGCAAAAAACAATGAGCAAACTGACCCGCTGGCGTGGCAGAGTCAAATACCTATGTAGGAGGCTGCAGCTGATGGAGGTCAACCTATAGCCCTATCCCAACCGGATAAAAACTGCAATCTGACTCAACCCAAAATAAAAAGTAGAGAAGCTACATGAAGGCTGGCATCAGAGGTCTTTCTTTTTTTTTTCAAGATTATCTCTCCAAAACTGTTTGACAAATCCATAATAGTGTTTGATATTGTGAGCACATAGTTTTCAATACACGATGGTAAAACATTGCCACTGCTTGAATTTTTAACACCGTGTCCATGTATGAAAGATTCTTACATTAATCTCTATGAGCTTACTTTATAAAAAAATAAAAATTAAAAATAAGTAAAAAGTTATTGATAGGTTAAGGTCCCTTAAATAAAACGAATTATTGTTTTTATAATAATCCCAAAGTACACAATCTGAATCCTTATCTAACTTTCCAAGTACAGAGCGCCCATCTAGTACTGCAGTGGTCAGATGTGCTTTTCATCTGATTGAGATGGCGGATCATCATATGGTCAGTCATAGATCAGACATATGTATTATGTATAGAAATTCTTTGTGGTTTAAAAAAAAAAAAGGAGATTGCAGTTGAAGAGATCGTTCATTCTTATCCTTCAATAGTTCCTGTCACCTATATACTACAGAGGCAGCTATTACATGGGCATAACCGGTATTCAGATAACCCAACATTTACCTCGTCGTGAACGGTCATCATTACAGCTTACGGCACTTTGGTCCTAATGCCATTAGAAAAGCCCATAGGCCGGATACCCATGACAGCTGGCTTACCTGATAACCTGGCTGCCACCACGGTGTGTAGGTGAAATGTAGAAATTCAGGCAGACAAATATGAAAACTTCATGGATCTGTTACAGATAGACAAGTCTTCAGCAGCAGCTTACAAAATAACAAACCAGTGTTTAAAACCAACAGCAAGAGCAGAGTCTGCCACGTCTCTGCCACAAGGATTCATATTGTGACCCATTCACAGAATGACTCTCCACCAGGAACGTGGTCTGCAAGTCTCATCAGTGCACCGAAGACTTAGAGTGGCAAACGGACGGCATCAGTAGAAATGTTTCCGGCTTCTTTCGTGCCACTTGTTGTACACAATGAGCAAGATGACACCAGCAAAGACCACGCCGAGCAGTGTAAAGAAGACAATAAGGAAGAGTGTAAAACCACTCATGGACTCAGCCGGATCATCCACTGGAAGAACAACACAGGAAGTTTATGGTCATGGGATAAATATACATATCACGTAAAAAAAGAATATATAGAATACCTGGTGACCTACCTCCTGGCAGCTTCATGTTGTCTACACTTGGAATAAAAACCTCCTTGTCCATCTTGTCCTCTGAGGGTGAGCGCTCCACGCTGATCTGGTACAATTTCAGAGAGATGATGTCATGGTTGTCTGTGCAGAGAAGACATATTTGATTAAATTTACAGACCGCGAAAAAATAGGGTGTCTTTCTGGCATGCGCAATTGCTGGCAGAGAAAACAAAACAAAAAACCTGTAGGCCCAGATTTACTAAGACTTTCGTCTCAACCCAGTCAAAGACAAGCTCTGGAGTACACCATCTACGAGCTTGGCATATATTTTTGCTATAATTTCCACCAGTTTCAGTCATAAATAATAGTACGTTTGTTGGATCATGGTCCTTCACTAAGCCACACCCACTATTGTAAAAATAACCGCAAAAAGAGCAGTGTAAACTAAATAAAAATTATTATTATTTTTAAAAAAAGCAATTTTTTTTACTACAACTAAAGTGGCGTAGATTCCTCACAGTTCAGAATTCTTTTCTGCTATTTTCAGGGTTCGCAAACAGGAGTCTTTAAGCCACCCTGGTTGAGAGGGCACGGAGATTGGATTCTCCAGTCCTCTTTCAGAACCTGGCTGAGGGTATGTTCACACGGCTTATATTTAGCAGTTTTTCAGGCTGTAGACACCCCGAAAAACGACAGAAAATACGGAGGCTGAACGCCTCCAAACATCTGCCCATCGATTTCAATGGGAAAAGGGCGTTTAGTTCCAATGGGGCGTTTTTTTTAAATGGCCGTTTGAAAAAAAACGTCGCGTAGAAAAACGCTCCATAAAAAGAAGTGCATGTCACTTCTTGAGCCGTTTTCCATTGTGTCAATAGAAAAACAGCTACAAAAAAAAGTTTCTGGTTTCAAAAACAGCTGAAAATCAGGTTATTTTCCCTTGAAAACCGCTCCGTATTTACAGCTGTTTTGCGTGTGAACATACCCAAGTCTCAGCCAATGCACACGACCGTGCCCGCAATCACGGCCCGCAATTGCGGGCACGGCTGGCCGCCGACTGACAGCCGCATTCTCGGGCCGTGCTCCCAAGTATGGGAGCACGGCCCGCACACTGCAAAAGAACGGACATAATTCCCGGAACATTTCCATGGCACGGACACCCTTTTCCGTAGTGCTACGGAAAGGTGTCCGCGTTCAATGAAAGTGAATGGGTCAGTTTTTGTGGACCGCAATTGCGGTCCGCAAAAACGGAGGTTTTTTTACAGTCGTGTGCATGGGGCCTTAGCCAATGCACCAGCATCCAGCAGATGTCTTAGCCAATCAGTGGAGTGGTTGTTGGTCAGGTGCACTGTGCACATAAGAGACCTCCATCCCAAAGTCCCTCCAACGCATGTGACTATTAGTTTTCCACATCTGGTGTTCCCACTTGCAGCGGCCGGACTGATGACGCCTAAAAATCCCATCAACTTAATCCTACCTGAAAGATCTCCAGTAGCTGCTGAACTCCCAAAGTAATATCCACGGGGCAAGCGCACACCAGGTACATCCAGACAATCTCTCCATTCCTGCTTTCCATCAATGTCAATCATAACCTACACATAATGTAGAGGATGAAGAGTGGGCAGGAGTTTGGTAAGAAATATATTCCATGAACTGCACTTTTCAGGTGAAGCCAAAATCTTGTAGTAATAGAATAATTTTGTATGCAAAGTTCCTCAGACTAAGTTTATAGTAATAAGACTTATAATGGGGTCCTGGATTACAGCTAGTCTACCATTATTTAGCCTAGTCACTGCGTCCGAGATCAGCAACATGAACAGTGGCCATGAAAACTATTTACATACCAGATGGGGTATGGATCTAGAAGGAAAAGTCAATAGTAAGGGCATAATCTTACCGTTAGTCTGCGCTTTACATAGCGTATGACGAGGAAAGTGTCGTGGTTGAGATTCCTAACCATAGCTGTGCATCCCCCGAGCTCAGTAGGGTGGCCATCCCGGCTGTGATCATATATCAGAGATCCATTGCTCACCATTGCAGACACATAAGGAAATATACGCTGTAAAATAGAGCGGGATAATAGCAGGATGACCTTCATACAACCTCAAACAGTAGTATCCATATCCGACGTTAACGGATCACAAAGGCTGGGTTCACACAACCTATTTTCAGACGTAAACGAGGCGTATTATGCCTCGTTTTACGTCTGAAAATAGGGCTACAATACGTCGGCAAACATCTGCCCATTCATTTGAATGGGTTTGCCGACGTACTGTGCAGACGACCTGTCATTTACGCGTCGTCGTTTGACAGCTGTCAAACGACGACACGTTAAAAATACAGCCTCGTCAATAGAAGTGCAGGACACTTCTTTCTGACGTAATTTGAGCCGTTCTTCATTGAAGTCAATGAAGCACAGCTCAAAATTTACGGCTGTCAGAGAAGCCTCGCAAAATGCGAGGAGGAGCTTTTACCTGTGAAACGAGGCAGCTGTTTTCTCCTGAAAACAGTCTGTCTTTTCAGACGTAAAAGCCTCTCACGTGTGCACATACCCTAACAGACACAATATTAACAATCATGATACTGGTGGAGCTAAGAGCAAAGGGGGGAGACTTATCCAGACTAATGTAACCAATGGGACGGCTTCTTTTGTTTTCACAATCTCTTCTGAAATAGGAGGGCTGGAATGATTGGTTGCCATTAGCAACTGCACCAGTTTTGAGATATCTCCCCAATGTATTACCTCATTCATCTCCTTAGTGGTATTTTGAAATTAGAAAGAGGCCAACTAATACGGAGCACTCATTACCATTACATACAGAGGACTTACTAATACTGAGCACTCATTACCATTACATACAGAGACCGACTAATACTGAGCACACATTACCATTACATACAGAGGGGACTGACTAATACTGAGCACTCATTACCATTACATACAGAGGGGACTGACTAATACTGAGTACACATTACCATTACATACAGAGGGGACTAATACTGAGCACTCATTACCATTACATACAGAGGGGACTAATACTGAGCACACATTACCATTACATAGAGAGGGGACCGACTAATACTGAGCACTCATTACCAAAACATACAGAGGGGACTAATACTGAGCACTCATTACCATTACATACAGAGGGGACTGACTAATACTGAGTACACATTACCATTACATACAGAGGGGACTAATACTGAGCACACATTACCATTACATAGAGAGGGGACCGACTAATACTGAGCACACATTACCATTACATAGAGAGGGGACCGACTAATACTGAGCACACATTACCATTATATACAGAGGGGACTGACTAATACTGAGCACACATTACCATTACATAGAGAGGGGACCGACTAATACTGAGCACACATTACCATTACATACAGAGGGGACCGACTAATACTGAGCACTCATTACCATTACATACAGAGGGGACTAATACTGAGCACACATTACCATTACATACAGAGGGGACCGACTAATACTGAGCACACATTACCATTACATAGAGAGGGGACCGACTAATACTGAGCACACATTACCATTACATACAGAGGGGACCGACTAATACTGAGCACACATTACCATTACATACAGAGGGGACTGACTAATACTGAGCACACATTACCATTACATACAGAGAGGACTGACTAATACTGAGCACTCATTACCATTACATACAGAGAGGACTGACTAATACTGAGCACTCATTACCATTACATACAGAGAGGACTGACTAATACTGAGCACACATTACCATTACATACAGAGGGGACTAATACTGAGCACACATTACCATTACATACAGAGGGGACCGACTAATACTGAGCACACATTACCATTACATACAGAGGACTGACTAATACTGAGCACTCATTACCATTACATACAGAGAGGACTGACTAATACTGAGCACACATTACCATTACATACAGAGGGGACCGACTAATACTGAGCACACATTACCATTACATACAGAGGGGACCGACTAATACTGAGCACACATTACCATTACATACAGAGGACTGACTAATACTGAGCACTCATTACCATTACATACAGAGAGGACTGACTAATACTGAGCACTCATTACCATTACATACAGAGAGGACTGACTAATACTGAGCACACATTACCATTACATACAGAGACCGACTAATACTGAGCACACATTACCATTACATACAGAGGGGACCGACTAATACTGAGCACACATTACCATTACATACAGAGACCGACTAATACTGAGCACACATTACCATTACATACAGAGGGGACCGACTAATACTGAGCACACATTACCATTACATACAGAGGACTGACTAATACTGAGCACTCATTACCATTACATACAGAGGACTGACTAATACTGAGCACTCATTACCATTACATACAGAGACCGACTAATACTGAGCACACATTACCATTACATACAGAGAGGACTGACTAATACTGAGCACACATTACCATTACATACAGAGAGGACTGACTAATACTGAGCACACATTACCATTACATACAGAGAGGACTGACTAATACTGAGCACTCATTACCATTACATACAGAGAGGACCGACTAATACTGAGCACTCATTACCATTACATACAGAGGGGACCGACTAATACTGAGCACTCATTACCATTATATACAGAGGGGACTAATACTGAGCACACATTACCATTACATAGAGAGGGAACCGACTAATACTGAGCACACATTACCATTACATAGAGAGGGGACCGACTAATACTGAGCACCCATTACCATTATATACAGAGGGGACTGACTAATACTGAGCACACATTACCATTACATACAGAGGGGACCGACTAATACTGAGCACACATTACCATTACATACAGAGGGGACTGACTAATACTGAGCACACATTACCATTACATACAGAGGGGACCGACTAATACTGAGCACACATTACCATTACATACAGAGGGGACTGACTAATACTGAGCACACATTACCATTACATACAGAGGGGACTGACTAATACTGAGCACACATTACCATTACATACAGAGGGGACTAATACTGAGCACACATTACCATTATATACAGAGGGGACTGACTAATACTGAGCACACATTACCATTACATACAGAGGGGACCGACTAATACTGAGCACACATTACCATTACATACAGAGGGGACTGACTAATACTGAGCACACATTACCATTACATACAGAGGGGACCGACTAATACTGAGCACACATTACCATTACATACAGAGGGGACTAATACTGAGCACACATTACCATTATATACAGAGGGGACTGACTAATACTGAGCACACATTACCATTACATACAGAGGGGACTGACTAATACTGAGCACACATTACCATTACATACAGAGGGGACCGACTAATACTGAGCACACATTACCATTACATACAGAGGGGACTGACTAATACTGAGCACACATTACCATTACATACAGAGGGGACTAATACTGAGCACACATTACCATTATATACAGAGGGGACTGACTAATACTGAGCACACATTACCATTACATACAGAGGGGACTGACTAATACTGAGCACACATTACCATTACATACAGAGGGGACTAATACTGAGCACACATTACCATTACATACAGAGGGGACTGACTAATACTGAGCACACATTACCATTACATACAGAGGGGACTAATACTGAGCACACATTACCATTATATACAGAGGGGACTGACTAATACTGAGCACACATTACCATTACATACAGAGAGGACTGACTAATACTGAGCACACATTACCAAAACATACAGAGGGGACCGACTAATACTGAGCACTCATTACCATTACATACAGAGGGGACTGACTAATACTGAGCACACATTACCATTACATACAGAGGGGACTAATACTGAGCACACATTACCATTACATACAGAGGGGACCGACTAATACTGAGCACACATTACCATTACATACAGGGCCGACTAATACTGAGCACACATTGCCATTACATACAGAGGAGACTGACTAATACTGAGCACTCATTACCATTACATTCACACTAATCCCCAAGGAGGCAAGAGAGGTAAGTGGTTCAACACATCCCTGGCGCTGCTAGTTTCACGGACGGCCAAAAATGTAACTTGACCGATAACACGTTTTTACAGCCCGAGGTGTCTGACAGCGCCGTTACACATGATATTTTTCATGGAGATGCTCCCTATTAACTAGATTGGACTGTTTTCTTGAACTGTGCATTATTATCCAGTAACTGACGGACATATGGTTTCTGTTCTGTGCAGTAAGTCCTAGCGGATGATCACGTCACCCCAGGAGGCCGAGTTCATCATAGCCAGCAGCGTGTACACACACTAGGGACTGGAAATTAATCCATGCAGAAGGGAAAGGACTAAGACTGATTATTGTCTGTAGAACTCACTCACACCACAAAGTATATACAGCATATTTATATACAATTCACCCAGAACCACGTCAACCTGAGTACAATGGGTTACTACTTGTCCAGTGCACGTGTCTGCTTGGTTGTCAAAATTTGGTGCCAATCTGTGCCAGAATCCTTAAAGAGGCTCTGTCACCAGATTTTGCAAGCCCTATCTCCTATTGCAACAGATCGGCGCTGCAATGTAGATAACAGTAACGTTTTTTTGTTTTTTTTTAAACGAGCATTTTTGGCCAAGTTATGACCATTTTTATATTTATGCAAATGAGGCTTTCTAAAGTTCAACTGGGCGTGTATTGTGTGTGTACAACTGGGCGTGTTTACTTCTTTTACTAGCTGGGCGTTGTGAATAGAAGTGTATGATGCTGACGAATCAGCATCATCCACTTCTCTTCGTTACCACCCAGCTTCTGGCAGTGCACAGACACACAGCGTGTTCGAGAGATCACGCTGTGACGTCACTTCCGGCCCCAGGTCCTGCATCGTGTCGGACGAGCGAGGACACATCGGCACCAGAGGCTACAGTTGATTCTGCAGCAGCGTTTGCAGGTAAGTAGCTACATCGACTTACCTGCAAACGCTGATGCTGCTGCAGAATCAAATGTAGCCTCTGGTGCCGATGTGTCCTCGCTCGTCCGACACGATGCAGGACCTGGGGCCGGAAGTGACGTCACAGCGTGATCTCGAGAACACGCTGTGTGTCTGCACTGCCAGAAGCTGGGTGGTAACGAAGAGAAGTGGATGATGCTGATTCGTCAGCATCATACACTTCTATTCACAACGCCCAGCTAGTAAAAGTAGTAAACACGCCCCGATGTACGCACATAATACACGCCCAGTTGTACTTTCACTTTAAACACGCCCAGTTGTACTTTAGAAAGCCTCATTTGCATAAATATAAAAATGAATCATAACTTGGCCAAAAATGCTTGTTTTTAAAAAAAACAAACGTTACTCTTATCTACATTGTAGCGCCGATCTGCTGCAATAGGAGATAGGGGTTGCAAAATCTGGTGACAGAGCCTCTTTAACATACTGCTTGTTCTAAGCCGAGTGATCTTTAAATGATGGATTTAAAAAAACTGAACTATTTGTAAAAAATCCAATGCTCCTTGAACTGGGGATGGTTAACACGGCTCTTAAAGGGACACTTTAGCATTTGCTATTTTCAGTCCTGGATTTGGATTCAATATACAACTCAGTAGTTGCCTCTTTATGACCAGCAGTGCAGTTACAGGGATTTTCCCAACATTTCTGAAGGTTTTCCATAGAACCTAGTTTGTACATTCCCTATTCGGGGACTATATTTCAGATGTTGTGAAGCTGTTGGTACTATGTATCATACATGGCGGTCCTGCAAGGTTGTGGGCGCGTTCTGGTCAGGAGTCTGCGCCATGGTCTCAGACGTTTTAGGGGTTGCCTGCCATAAACTCCCTACTGTGCGTCTCCTTGGAGAGGAACCCATGGAGCTTAATAATGTGAAATCTAAGCGAACTACATTTTGCCATCAACTAGAATTTACATAGCTGCCAAATAATATGCGAACGCCGTATGTATATTTTTTTATGAGACCCAAGTTGTACGTTTTGATAAACCTTTAACAAAAATCTAACTATATATAAAAAAAAAATTGGAAGCCATCAAAAGCAGACACTATGAAATTACTACAAGGGGTGCGGCAGACCGGGTTATCCTCCCCTCACTGGCGTTTACGTACTATCTTACCCTTTGACGAGCATTATTTAGCAAGTCGGACATAGTGTTGTGGACTACACCGTTCAGCCAAAACATTAAAACCCCCTGCCTAATATTGGGCATGTCCCCCTCATGCTGCCAAAACAGCTCTGACCAGTCGAGTCATTGACTCCACAACACTTCTGGAGGCGTCCTGTGGTATCCTAGCACCAAGAGGGTAAGTTGTAAGGTGGGTCCTCCATGAATCAGACTTGTTTCTCCAGCACATCCCACAGATGCACGATCGGATTGAGATCTGGGGAATTTGAAGGCCAAGTCAACAGCTTGACCACTTTGTGATGTTCCTCAAACCATTCCTGAACAATTTTTTGCAGTGTGGCATTATCCTGCTGAAAGGTACTAACCCCTGCATACCTGGACCACCACACAAGCTCTGCCATTTTGGAGATGCTCTGACCCAGTCGTCTAGCCAACACAATTTAACCCTGGTCAAGGTTGCAGAGATCCTTACACTTGTCCATTTTTCTTGCTTCCAACATATAAAATTCAAGGACTGTTCACTTGCTGCCCAATATATCCCAACCCGTGTCAGGCGCCATTGTAACCAGATAATTAATGTTATTCACTTCACCCGTCAGTGGTTTTAAGGTTATTGCTGAACGGTGTGTGTTGTTACCATAGAGCTTTTGGTCACTTCTTCCCAATCACTCCATATAATGGTATATACGATCTATTTCTGCGCTGTTCCCCAGGCTCACGATTGTAAGTGGATTTCTATACTTGCCTACATGGGAAACACAATGCTGGTCTTTATTCTTTGTTATAGCTCAATAAATTCCTTTTGATACAATAGGTTCCAACCTCACTTTTCATTGGATGTGTCATCCCATGGCATCAAGACATAGGTCTGGGGGATGGGACCTCCTCTGCAGGGAGGGAGATAGACGCTGTACAGGAATAGCCATTTGTCATTGTCAGGGTAAAGGAAAGGAGCTCTTAGTGACAGATCCAAAGGGACAATGGACCCCTGCTGTTGTCACCAGATTCATGCATGGGCTTTTGCTGTGCAATGGCCCAGGCAAAAAAATAAACAGACATACTATCATTGTCTGAAGTCAGGGCGGTTTCTTTTAGCTTTCAACATGTCAAGTAATAATTTACATGCTACACATGACCGGAGTTTCCCTTTAAAGGGTCACACTGATTTTGTTCAACCTCTGACGCGATTGGTGGAGGTCCGGGCACGGGGTCCTTAGGGTGCTGGAGTACAAGCCATAGACAGTAAATTGGCCATACACAGCAATCCAAACAGCGCACCACAGACCCTTCATTCTAGCATTTGTTGGGGGTCTCTGCACCCATCTTCTCACAGATCTCAACTTTTCATAGGTCTCTATGGCACAACCAGAGTGCAGCAAAACCGCAGTTTTACCACGGTTTTCAGTGCGGCTTTTGTCTGTGCAGTTTAGAGGTGAATGTATGTTACCTGTAAAAACTGCACAGGCAAAAAGCGCATCACAAACCACGGCAATTCCCAGTATAACCACAAGGAAGCAGCCAGTGGCAAGAAATAGAAGAGGACGGCAGTCAGCATGTGCAGAACGCGTGAAGTCACGTACAAATCACAAGAGAAATAAGACCCATAAGAGGCAACAGATGACAAACACGGCATCCAGTCAGACAGAAAGGCAAGTGTATGAATAGAGGCGCTTAGTAATGTACCTGATTCCCTGCAGAGTACCTTTTCTTCTTTCGTCCAGAAGCAGAGGAGAAAGCACACACAACAACACAAACATTGTATCTTAGTAACATGCAAGGTAAAGCAGAGACAGTACGGACTAGATTACCCGCTAAACATACTAGGAAGGGGGGTTGGTTATTGTAGTCATCCGCCAGAACTGGGGAAAGTGCCGTTCTGCTGGACGTCACAAGACCACACTTATTATACTGGACTATGTTATTAGCAGGCACGCTATTCTGTCACTCAGAGGTTTACAGTGTCAAAATCAATGTGTCAGACTTTACCTACTAAAAAAAATTGCAAGCCCGATACTGTATTCATTTTTTTTTTTTTAATTAATAAAAACAAACTATAGACTTTAACCTCTTACGGACATTTGACATAGCTGTAAATGAGTCGTGGGGGGAGGGGAGGGGGGGGGGAAGAGCACGAAGCGGGCTCAGGTGTCAGTTGTATACTACAGCTGACACCTTGCATTTGTTGCCGGGATCAGAGATAACGGCAGCGTGCAGGCCTAATAAGGGCCCCTAGGTCTACCATCTTGGGATGGGAAAAATGCACAATACACAGAAAATACATAAAGTATTGCGATGTATTGCACCAGAGATCTAATGTTCACCCTAGGGAAACTAATAAAAAAACAAAAAAACACGTAGACAGTTAAAGTCTATAATAATGTAAATAATAATAATGTAAATAATAATAACACGTCAATAAAAAAAGATATTCTATTCCACCACACAAATACATTTCTTTTAGTTTCAGTGCATTATATGACGCTGTTAAAAAACTGCAACTCGTCTCGCAGAAAACAAGCCCTCAGACCGCTACAGAAGAAAAAAAAAGAAAAAAAAAAAAAAAGAAAGTTATGGCTTTTGTAAGGCCCCATGCACACGACAGCAAAAAACCTCCGTTTTTGCGGACCGCAATTGCGGTCCGCAAAAACGGAGCCATTCACTTTCATTGAACACTGACACCTTTCCGTAGCACTACGGAAGGGTGTCCGTGCCGTGGAAATGTTCCGGGAATCATGGAACATGTCCGTTCTTTCGCATTTTGCGGGCCGTGCTCCCATACTTTGTATGGGAGCACGGCCCAGAAATACGGCTGTCAGTCAGCGGCCGGCCGTGCCTCAAACGGCTGTGACTCAAAATGTTAAATTAAAAATTGCATTTAAATTATATTCCCCGTGTTTTGTTCTTTTTTCAGATCTTCTAGCTCCTACAGATATAGGAATGTGGTTTACACTGCTGCTTGTTCTGGGGTCGCCATGCTAGCACTGATAGACTTCGTGCATGGCCATCCTATCATGTGACCATCATTCATAATGATACATTTTTAAAGCAGCTGGTTAAAAAAAAATACAAAAATAAAGTCAGTGGAGCGGAGCTGCAATACCAGACAGAGCCCATTGACCGCTATGGCGCGGTTTCGGGAAAATACAAGCAGAACCTTTGTTCTAATCATAGACAACCCCTTTAAGAATGGAGGTCACATGGCAGGATGTTCATGCGCAGAAGAGTTAAGGCCCTATTACAGGGGCCAGCGATCCGACAAAAAAAGCATTCAACGGCTGATCGTGTGGTTTATGCAGCATTAAATATTATCGTTGTCGGCAGCGCATCTCCCGGTTATGGAAATGTATGGGGACAGGCGCTCGTGGTAACGATTGCTCGACCCCATACATTACTGATCATCACTTCTTGGGAAAGAAGAAAACAAGCTGTCTCGTTGATCAGCGCTAATTTTTACGGCCCATATCGTCCAGCGTAAAAGGACCTTTAGACTGCCAATGCTACCATAGCATACCCAGAGCAAATAGCGAAGAGATCAAGAGGAAAAACAAGACAATGGGTCAGATTACTAATCCGGTCCAAAATTTAGGCAGGCGGAAAATGTACCAAACTTATCACAATGGCGCACACGGTGAGATAAATATGGCGCACCTTGGCTGGTGTATTCTGCACCAAAAAATGGTGCAAATCATTAATAAACCTGGTACATTTTGTGACTAATTTTAGTCACCATCATATTTCTAGAAACTTTTTAAAACTGTCGAGAAAGGTGAAAAAAAAAAAAAGTGTCTAAAACACATAATAAACTTGACGCACGGCATACATGCCAAATTTTGCCACAATTTGTACTAGAATTCTAGCGTATTTTGCTTCATAAATCTCCACCAATGCGTGTACCCCGAAAATCTGGTGAGTCTACAGTAAAGTTTTTGTCTCAAGTGTTGTAGAGCCAGACTTACTTCATGCTGTTTCTCCTCATTTGGGTAGGTGTCCACAAACACTCCAAGACCTAAAAAATTGTCTTTACTTCCAAACACGAGACCTGGATACATCAGATGGGTAAAAGTCAGGTTAATAAAGCACATAAATAAATACTTCTTAAAGAGGACCTGTCACTAGGTACGACAAAGTGATTTAGTAATCCCACCAAATAGCCGCTGTGTCTAAGAGTCCAACGGTGTTTGTCTTGTACTTGGGGGTCCCCCCGTTGCTGAGCTATGGACTCCTCCTTATTTGGCTAGCCAAGTGGGTTTGGCCGCCAGCGATTCTTAATGGACGGAGCAACCACTGAGGCTCTGACACTTCAGCGTGAGGCTGATACACATCGATACCCATCACTGGAGGTGCTCGCCTGGCTAATCCTGCCGGCCATAAAATGTCAGATAGATGCGGGTCCCACATCTATCTCTAGAACAGAGCCCACTAAACCCTGTTCTAGCGCTGCGTGTTACTGCGGACACGTCTGATTCCCGACTACGAAGGAGAAAACCGCGTAGCTCGCTGGGTTACGCGGTTTCCGTAACTCATAGTAGTGAATGGCAGTTACGGAAGCAGCACAGCATGCGATATACACGGTTTACGTAACTACCATTAAGTTCTATTGGGCTCTGAGCTCTAAGCCCCATAGAACTGAATGGTAGTTATGGAATTTACGGACATTTATGGCAGGCAGGATTATCCAGGCGAGCACCTCCAGTGATCGGTATCACTGTATCAGCCTGATGCTGATAGGTCAGTGTCAGAGGCTAAGTGGTAGTTTCACCCATTAAGAATCGCTGGTGGCCAAACCCACTTGGCTAGCCAGCGGCTCATTTCCAAATTAGTTGCTAAATAAAGAGGGGTCCATAGCTCAGCAACGAAGGGACCCCCAAGTACAGGAGAAACACCGCGGGACTCTTAAGGCGGGACTCACACGACCGGGTCGTTCCCGAGCCAGAGTGTCGGCCGGTAAAATCGGCCATTTTGCCCGGCCGGTTTGCATCTGTGCCGGGCAGATCCGGACAGTGACATCAGCGGCAACTCCTGAAGGGGAATCCCCATGTGTTCGGGGATTCCGCTTCAGGAGTTTCCCCTGATGTCACTGCCCTGCTCTGCTATAGTGGCGTCGCTACAGTAGTAGCAGCCGCAGCAGCAGCTGCTAGCGGCGCCATCGAAGGTGTCGCCGGGCCAGGGTGCTTTTCAAGCAGGGGAAGGGAGCCAGCGCAGCGCTATCTTCCACCTGCTGTACACCCCGGCCCTGCCACACCGTGTACAGCGATGCCATTCGTCAGAATGGCATCAACTCCTCCTCCTCACATGCACGCTGCGCTGTGAGGAGGAGGAGATAGAGCGTAAGCTCCGGAAGACCCGGCCATCACTCGGGACACATCCCGGTGATGGCCGTGTATTACCCGGCCCCATAGACTTCTATGGGAGCCGGGCGGCCGGGTACCCGGGCGAAGATAGAGCATGTCCTATTTTTTGACGGCCGGTTTTTCCGGCCGTCAAAAAATCGGTCGTGTGAATAGCGCCATTAGGGGTCTATTATTCCTAATGCAGCCGGGTGCCGGCCGATTTATGAACGGCCGGCACCCGGCCGGGAAACCCTGCCGTGTGAATGAGGCCTAAGACACAGCGGCTATTAGGTGAGACTACTAACGTACTTTGTAGTACCTAGTGACCGGTCCTCTTTAAAACAATAGAGAGAAATAACTTCTCACCATCTTGCATCCGATCCTTGGTGAACCAGATGGCAAAGCCATCACCATTCAGGTTTTTCTTGCCCTGTCCATGAACTTTAAAATGAACTTGTAGTTCCCAATCCCGTAAGTAGCAGGGCTGGAAAAAAACAATTATATTCTGTTATTTGTGTAGTGAAAGTAGTGTGATAATGTGATGATTAATGAACGAAAGAGATATTCAGCTCCGAAGGTACATAATTGTGAATGCAGCTCTGGACTATGATACAGGCTGTAACATGATGAGTAAAGTAAATACTCAACTTTCTAGTTAGATCACATCTACATATAAACTGGAAATTAGGGCTCAGACGTGAGCGTACACTTTTAGGCCAACTTTATTTGGGGTCTAAGGTACAGGAGTTCAGAGATGGAAAAGAGTAAGGGCCAGTTCACACCTGCACATGCATTTCCATTGTTCTGCTCTGTCGGACTTTAATGGGTTCCATCAGGGTGTCCGTAGTTTTACCGAAAACCAGACTGTATCGGTCTAGCAGCTTAGATGGAAGTATCCCATGAGAAGGGGATAGATTGAAGCCCCATTTACTTCAATGTAGCTGAACTGCAATACCAGAAATAACCCATGAAAAGAGGTGGCACTGTTTCTGGAAGAAAGCATGCATGTTTTTCTTATCCTGGACAAACCCTTTCAGGGAAGTCCATTCTAATCATCTGAGGTAACAGGAGCACCATCTAAAAACAGAGGATAACCAAAAGTCCAGGCCAGAAGCATGATGATTGTAGACCACAAATGAAAGATGTAGACAGGCCTATATATATATATATATATATATATATATATATATATATATTATATATATATATAAAAGCAAACACTCTTACCATACGGTTCCACACAGCTCCACGTTTGCTCTGTAAATCAGGAGTCAGTCGGACATATTGGGGAGTAACCAGTACATTGCCCATCAAATCCCATAGAGACGAAGAAGAAGAGCCCACTCCTGACAAAAAATAAATAATAATATTGGTTTATTGCATTTTTCATAAACGTGAATAACTTACATTTATCAGACAAGTTTTAGGGCAAATGGCACAAAGTGCTTTGATTTACCTACACCGATTCCAGTGCCTCCTCATCAGATGTCTCACTGTAGCCAAGGGGACTTAGGGAATGTCCTCATGTCTTAAGCCCCATGCACATGAACATGCGTTTGCGGCCACAATTCCCCTGAAAATCCACAGGAGAATTGCGGCCCCATTCATTCCTATGGGGCCATGCAGACGACCGTGGTTTCCACGGTCTGTGCATGGCCCAGGAGCTCGGACCGCAGAAAGAACGGGCATGTCTTATTACGGCCGTGTTCTGCGGTCCAGGCTCATAGCAAATAATGGCCACGGCCATGTGCACGGACCGCGATTTGCGGGTGGCTCACGGGTGACACTCCGCCCGCGGCCGACCTAAAACTCACGGGTGTGCACGACGCCTTATGCCTTACATGTTTCTCTCAATTAATCCCCATTAAAGCCCCATGCACACATCCGTATGGCTAATCTGCGGACCCATTCATTTCTATAGGCCACAGACACCTTTCCGTATATTTACTGATGTGTATAAAGTCGTAGAAATTATCTGCAAAATATAGAACAGGTCCTATTCCTGTCCGCAATTGCAAACACGGATTCGGCCATAGAAATCTATAAGCGATGAAAAACTGCGGACAGCTATAGAAGTGCATCCGTAGCCATCCATAATTGCAGAAGCATTGCTACGCGATGGCAGGGGACACCAAGAAAATGGCGCTCCAGTGATCATGTGACATGTTGGTGAAATCATTTGTAGCCTCCCTTTTTTTTTTTGCGGATTTGTAAATATGGGTGCACTACGGACTGTATTTACAGGCAGCGGACGATAAACCGTGTCAGAAATCCAAAGCTGACCCATAGATTTCTGCTGCAGGTCCGCACGCAGATTTGCACCATTCAATAGGGCTAATCTGTCTGTGGTTACCCTACACTGTTTTTTTCACGGAAACCAAATCAAGAAGTGACATCACTTACTTTTTTTACCTCAACGTGGCAAAGTTTGTGGCAAGTTTCACGCACCGAAACTCGCTTGCAAATCAGTCTCGTGAACAACGCATTAAAGCAGCTCCAAAGGTGAAGCTTCATAGTTCATTTTTCTCTAAATTCTTCAACATTTCATTTCTTCATCAAGTCAGATGTTTGCCCCTCCTCCAGTCACCTATATACCCCTCACCTTATCTCTCAGATATGTGGCATCCAGTGTCATATTGTCATGTGACCTTGTTGACCATGTGACATTTTTTTACCGGTCGTAAGAATACCAGAATCTATTCTTATTTTTGTATTTCTGAAAAACTTCTAGCCTTAATAGAGTTGTAGATTAGAAAATCATGGCTGCTCTACTCCAGAAACAGCATCACACCTGGCCATGGCAGCATCTGGTATAGCAGCTCATCCTCAAGCAAGTGAATAGGGCTGAGCTGCAATACCACATACAGTCCGTGGACAAGAGTGGCGCTGTTTCTGGGAGAAAGCAGCCATGGGGTTTTTTATCATAATGTCCAAACTTTAGACACAGCTACTTATGCAACAGGATGATGAAAGTTCATGTTTGTGCGCTGCCTGTTGCATCATGGGACTGGTGTCACGAAATTTGCCAGTGAGCTTGATACATATATTCTCCAGAGAACTGTCCAAAAACAGAAAATTATATATATATATATATATATATATATATTCATATATCAATGAAACAGACAGCGCAGCAGCCATAGTCGATCGTTTACCTACGGAGATTTTACCACTTTGTTGTGGCAGTCATTTGGCGAAAGTGACAACAGGGAGAGTGAGGAGGAGGTGCATTAATGGAGCGGAGGTCAAGCATGCCCACAGCGCTCTATTCAGTCAGTCCGAATGGCAGAAACAGCCGAGTACTGCGCTCCGCGGTTTCCAACAGTCCTATAGAAATCGAATAGAGTGGCAGGCGCATGCTCGACCTCCGCTCCATTAAAGCTCCTCCTCATTAGGGGGTCAGGTGGGACAGGGGTTCAGGACACTCCTCGCTGGGGGTCTCAGCTATCAGACAATCACCTATCCTGTGGATAGGTGATAATCGGTTCCGATGCAACCCCTTTATGGATGGAAGATCTATTTGAAGATAGTGGGTTAGATTCAACGAATTTCAAATCTTCCTTATGATCATCTCGGGTACAGATCTTAGGAGACCAATTTAGAGTGGAGATCGCAATCTCAGAAAAACATTAAGATCAGAAAAATCGCTGTAAGAGCAATCACTTTGGTGCCCACCTCCGTACCATGTGACTACGATTACAATTTCATCGCAATATAGATTTATTGAAGACCAAGCCAATTACAGACCTGCTCGCTGGTTATTGGAGGCACTCAGTCGCTCTGTGTATAGGAGCCAATCAGCCGGTCTTTCTGGCCTCTGACAGCCTTTGCACTGTTCATTACCCCTCCAGTCATCTACAGAAGGCTGCACATTACTATGTACAACTCCTAGTCACATGTCCTCGCCATCAACATCTTCTAGCTGCACTTCCTGCCATGCCAGGGTCATATGACCAGGGGTTGTTGTCCCCTTTGCCCTAGCGTCCGGGTCGCCGTCTTTCACTTTACAACTTACCCTGATAGGGCTTGCTCAGTGAGTGCTCCCTCTTCAGATAGTCCTCTGTCTGATCGGCAGACACAGCGCACAACCACACAACTAGCAGCCGAATGACACCGGTCCACAATACCTCCGGCCGGCCCCCGATCCCGACACTCCATTTATCCACTACCGCCATCTTGCTACTCTCGGCTCTGACAATGAGCTAACCAATCAGAAAACAGGCAGTAGGCGCAGTGACCGGCCTATTCCAGAATATTGAACGTTGCTATTGGAATTCATATGACCAATAAGAATAGAGATAGGCGGTGCGTTGTAGATACTGCAGTCTGATTGGCTGGTGAAATGTGAGTCTTGTTACCCGGGTTACGGGGAGTAGTAATGTTTACTGCCTGCGGGTCTCATGGGGGATTAGGACAGACAGCAGTCTCATTAGACTGCGCTGCCAGTAATGAGTCACTTATGTAAGAGCCGTGCGACAGCAGAAATCCCTCAGTAACTCATAGACATAATTGCTGCCCTCTCTTCTATTAATGTCTTGAAATAAACATGTACTGGCAGAATTTATTTAGGTCTGGGAATTTTCACTTCCAACCTATTAACCCCTTCCCGCCTTTTTCCGATTTTCATTTTCGCTTTTTCCTCCCCATCTTCCAAAAGACATAACTATTTATTTATTTCTCCGTTGATAAAAACGTATGAGGGCTTGTTTTTTGTGAGGCGAGTTGTGATTTTTCATGGCGCCATTTATTGTACCATATAATGTACTAGGAAACTGGAAAAAATTACTTTGTGAAGTGGAATGAAAAAAAATTGTTTTTTAGGTTTCGTTCTACGGCATTCACCGTGCGGTAAAAACTTTATTCTGCGGGTCAATACAATTACGCCGATTTTAACTACTTTTAGGCCGTAGCGTAAATGCTGCGGAATTTCCGCAACGGAATTCTGTGCGGAAATTCCGCAGCATTTACAGTAGCAGCAAAGTGGATGGGATTAAGTAAACCTCATGCTCACGCGGCGGAAGAAAATGCAGCGTAAATGTCAATAAATTGACCCGCGGTGCGGAATTTAATTCAATATCAATTTATGCTGCATTTTAGTTGATTCTCCGTTGCAGGTTTTCCCCATTGAATTAAATGGGGATGCAAATTCCGTAAAAAAAAACAAGCGTTGCGACTTTTCTGGCGTATTCGCAGCGATTACGCTGCAAAAATCGCAACTACGGAAAACAAAAAAAATTATACTTACCCAGAACACCCTCCTTCCTGCAGTTCAGCCTCCAGGGATGGCATTTCATCCCATGTGACCGCTGCAGCCAATCACAGGCTCAATGTGGTGCGATTTTTCGGACGGAAAGTACTACGGGTTCCAGGTCAGACACGCTGCGTGATTTTTACGCATCCTATCCGCCCCGTGGGAACCCAACCTTGTAAGACTAATTGTTAAAAATAAAATTTGTTTTGTGTCGCTATATTCTGAGAGCCGTAAGTTTTTTATTTTTTTCTCGATTGAGCGGTATAAGGTGTTTTTATTGGTACAATTTTGGGGTACATAAGACTTTTTATTACATGTTTTGTGGAAGATGACGTGACCAAAAAAAATGTAACATTTTTTATTTTTTTACGACGTTCACCGTGCGGGTTTAATGATGTTACATTTTAATAGTAAGGACTTTTACGAATGTGGCGATACCAGTTATGGTAAAAAAAATAAACATAAATACATTCCTTTTATGGTAAAAGGATTTTTTTTTTACTTTTATTATTTGTATTTATTTTCAAAAAAACTTTATTTAACTGTATTTGACAAAAAAAAATAGTTCCCCTAGGGTACTTGAACCAACAATTGTTGGATCACTTTCACATTATACTGCAATACTAATGCATTGCAGTATATTGTGATTTTGACAGTCTCTTATTAAAGGAACAGTGTCATCACAATTTTTTTTTTAATATGTTAAAGATGTTAGTGCTTTATTAAAAACGTTTATATTTATTTGTGTGTTTGTGTGTTACTTTTTCTTATTTTTACACTTTTTCTTCCCTATGGGGGCTGCCATTTTTTTTTCCATTTCTGTATGTGTCGATTAACGACACATACAGACATGGAATACGGCAGCCACAGTCCCATAGGGACTGCGAACGGGTCCCGTCCCATCCACTTCTGTGTACGCCGTCTGTGTGGGAACGGCGCATGCGCCGCTCCCACACAGACCAATTTGAAATGCGCGCCGTCCGGCGCCATTTTCCTGTGGACCGGAAGTCGCGGCCGGACAGTAAGATTACTACTTCCGGTCGCGGCTTCCGGACTTGTGCACTTGGACCAGCGGCAGCAGACGGAGCGGACGGGCCGGAGGGAGCCGCGGCGGCAGGAGCAGGTAAGAGATTTCTATGTATGTTCGTGTTTGTGTGTGTTTACTACTGTATGTTAACCTTCTACACTGTGTGTTAGCTCAAAAAATGGCGACACACAGTGTAGGAGGTTAGACCGTTCAATCCCCTCGTTTATCCCGGCAAAGGAGGGGGGGATTCTCAGAGCTCACTAGAGCGAGTGCTTTTTTCCCAATTTTGCAGCAAAAAGCAATGTGGTTGCTTTACCACATGCAATGCTGCAATTTTGGGAATAGCTCCATCTAGTGACCAGCACTGGGAAATATTATAAATTAGAATCTAATTTATAATATTTCCTGACTCGTGAAAAAAAAAAAAAATTTTTTAACAATGTTTAATCACCTATACACTAAATGTTTAATTAAAAAAAAACAAACATGTTTTGCTGGCAACACATTCCCTTTAAGCCCGGCCTCTTGCAGGGCATAATAGGAGCAAAAAGATGGCAGACCCGGGGGCCTTTATTAGGCCCCAAGGCTGCCATAACAACCATCGGCACCCTGCATTTGCGTCGCAGGGTGGCTGATGGGATGTCAGAGGCCCCCCCCCCACATCTAATGGCTTATATGACCATGGCATCCCGTTCATTGCACAGAAGTAACGGCTTTACACCTCTTGCACATGACCGAGTTCGGGCCGTGAAAAGCGGTCAGTGTGTCGGATGGATTTCCGGGCCCGACTTCGGTACAGGTGAACGAGACTCTTTCCATCAAAGACATTTATGATGGCAGGAGCCGACATGCTCATCTTACGGAGCGCCGCCATTTTTTTTAATGCCCGATTGGGGAAAAATGGTGAGGGGGTAAACAATTTTGGAGCACGGCTAGTGGAAAAATGCGAAAATATTTATGAGGAGGCATGTGACTCCAGCGGAGCAGAAAGCTAAGAATTGCGTATGAAACGGCAGTCTTAGTAAATCTGCCCCATTTTTTGGTCTGAGACTCTCAGACCTAAGTTGCAAATCACACGTCCCCAAACCACACCGACTTTGGTATGTATTTACATATGCCGGTTTTTGTGAGTGTTACGCAACTTGCATAAAATTATGTTAAAAACCCTCTATACCAAATGAAAGTCATAGATTGGGTCTCCGCTCTATTCGCCTCCGCTCTGACAGACTTGGCACAACTATGTATTACTGCATCTTCCCTGCAATGACTGACGACAATTTCTACTGACGAACGGACAATGATCAACTATTACCAAGCCACCTACTTTTTGAGAATGAATTGTCTATTGCGTGAATTGCCCAGGCGTCTGCACATCATATAACGCCCCCTTCTGGTTAGTGTCAATAAGTAGTTTAGCGAGGCACTCTTACCAGAATAAGGCCCCATGCACACGACCGGTGCCCATAATCACAGTCCGTGATTACTGGCACTGACGGCTGCGGACAGCCACTCGCATTTTCGGCGGCACGGACACCTTCATGTAAATATATGGGAAGGTGTCCGTCGGCCATAGAAATTAATGGGTCCGTAATTACGGAGAAAATCTACGGTCTTGTGCATGGGGCCTAAATAGTCATTCCCAGGACAGGCTTTAGCTGCTGGAGGTCAACAAAGGGTCTTAGATCTTGTTCACACGGACGAAAATTCACACGGAGCCCGACAATATTTATATTGATACAGTTTCCACGAGTATTCCGTACAAAATAAGTGTTGGGTAGCCTTGGGCAGATTAGCCCCATGAAATTAGACTAATCTGTGTGCAGAACAGTGGTGTTTTTACTTCGAAACCACTGCAAAAATCTGAGGGGCAGCCTTGGAATTCTGCAGCAGCATTTCTGACACATCCACGTTGGATTTTTCCTCTGGAAAAATCCTCCGTGTGAACATGGCCTTACATAAGTGAAAAATGTAAATCACACATACAGTTTATGATGCAGTTTTTTTTAACCTTTATGTTTTTCCTTTCTTTTACATCCACTCCTGACTTTAAAAAAAAAAGTGCACCACAAACTGCATCAAAACTACGTGTGTGATTCCAGTCAAACCTTAGGGGGAGTAGCTGAGCCAAATATGAAGAAGTTTTATTTATATTCATGTTCAGTCTAGTAAGGCTGGGTTCACACACCCTATTTACGGACGTAATTCGGGCGTTTTAGCCCCGAATTACGTCCAAAAATACGGCTCCAAAGCGTCAGCAAACATCTGCCCATTCATTTGAATGGGCTTTACGATGTTCTGTGCCGACGGTCATTTTTTTTACGCGCTGTCAAAAGACGGCGCGTAAAAAAGACGCCCGCATCAAAGAAGTGCCTGTCACTTCTTGAGAGGTAATTGGAGCCGTTTTCCATTGACTCCACGGAAAAACAGCTCCAATTACGTCCGTAATGGATGCAGCGAAAAGCGCCTGCACTTGCCATTACGTCTGAAATTGCGGAGCTGTTTTCTCCTGAAAACAGCTCCGTGATTTCAGCCGTTACGAACGTGTACGTGTGAACATACACTAAATGTTACATTTCAAGGAGATGTTAAGCTATGTATTGATTTATACTTCACCTGGACTGCAGGGTAGCCTGGTGTAATTTATGTAAATAGGCACAAAGGTGTCATCCTAAAAAAAAAAGTGTCAGGACTAAACTGTCTGAAGAGGTAGACAGCAGGGGATCTGTCCGATTTGTAAAATATTTGTGGGAGTGATCATGACAATAAAGGGTGTGGTTACACAAATAGGGACTGTGGTACGGTATTGCATTATTTCTAGGCTGCACACTCATGCAAAAAAATAAAAAAGTTATGGAAATTGAGGTGCTGGTTGCAAGCAGATTTAAACAAGATATTAGCAAATAAAACCATATTACTATACAAACATATTTTATATTCTATCTATTCAAGACAGAGCAAGTACTCTTCTTCAATATGACTGATTAATAATAGTTATTAAATATTGCCTGTTCCAAGGGTGTTGCTAAAGTCCTAAGATCAGGGGCACAAGTGAAAATTGTATTACTTTAATCGGTTCTGTGGGGCCTGTAACCTATATCCAGGACCGGCCTTTGGGGTGTGCGACCTGTGCCATCGCACAGGGCACATCACTCCAGCAGGTGTTTCGGAAGCGCCCGTCCCGTCGACTCTGCAGCTGCCTTTCCGCCTGGGCGTTCCTTTTCTAACATTGCCAGTAGCGTAACTACCGTTGTAGCAGCCATAACGGCTGCATACGTTGCCCGCGGCATGAGGGGCCCTGTGCCCGGTGGCGCCGTTAGCAGCCGCTATCGCTGCTACAGCGGTAGTGATGCCACAT
The DNA here is from genome assembly GCF_050947455.1 of Rhinoderma darwinii. Taxonomy (NCBI): domain Eukaryota; kingdom Metazoa; phylum Chordata; class Amphibia; order Anura; family Rhinodermatidae; genus Rhinoderma; species Rhinoderma darwinii. The sequence continues at coordinate 361,823,453 of NC_134689.1, read as the reverse complement.
TCAATAGTATCTGCGTCCTTAGGCTTAATGTCCATTTCAGTTATTTTCGTCAGTGTGTTTTTTTAATTGTTATCACACTGACACATTAATTTCTATGGTGCCATGCACACTTCCGTTGTTTTAACACAACCATGTGGCCGTTCCGACAAAAATAGGACGGGTCCTACACCTGTCTGTTTTTTGACAGAACAGTCTCGGCCTTCTCATTCATTTGGTCCGTTGAAACAACGGACTGCACACGGAAGCCATCCGTCGTTAGCGGCTGTACCACGGCCAACGGAAGTGTACATGAGGCCTTAGGATACTATTGAACACTATGGGAGAGCAGGGAGATATCTCCCTACTCTGCCATTTACTAGGATACAGGTGTCATTGGATCAGGCTGGCATACGCAAGGATCCCGTCGGCATTGTGGAGCAGCACCATTCATTGCGGGAACGGGTCTAGGTGAGTATAATGTTGTTGTTTTTTTTTTGTTTCAGGGGCACTGTCTACAAGGGGGTGGTGGGGAGCTGTATGGCACTGTATACAAGGGGAGGTGGGGGGCTGTATGGCACTGTCTACAAGGGGGAGGGGGGGCTGTATGGCACTGTCTACAAGGGGGAGGTGGGTGGCTGTATGGTACTGTCCACAAAGGGGAAGTGGGGGACTGTATGGCACTATCTACAAGGGGGAGGTGGGGGGTGTATGGCACTGTCTACAAGGGGGAGGTGGGGGGCTGTATGACACTGTTTACAAGGGGGAGGTCGGCGCTGTATGGCACTATATACAAGGAGGAAGTGGGGGCTGTATGGCACTTTCTACAAGAGGGAAGTGGAGGGCTGTATGGCACTATCTACAGGGCGCTGTATGGCACATTCTACAGGGGGACACTATCTACAAGGTTGGCTGTGTGTGGCACCCAGGGGAGGGGAGACCCAGTCAAAAGTTTGCTATGGTTGTTTCCTAGTTACGCCCCTGGCTCTCGCGCCAGCTATGCACGGAGACTGACACATGATGTGTCACATGACAATGCAACATGTGTGTCACAGTGCAGCACCGGGGCAAGAACAGAGAAGGACTCAGTAACGCCTGGACGAGAAGTGAGTAAAATCAACCATCGCTCGGTTCCAGGGTCCCCAGTGTAACGTCTATGGCCACGGCCCGTCGATCGGTCGTTAACCCCGACGGCCGTGGCCATGGACAGCTTACCTGCCTGCAGCGTCGTCCCCCAGTCAAGCGCCGGCACTCTCTTCCGGATTGCAAGTGTCTCCGGCGGGTGTGCGCGCCCGCGCGTGCACGGCCTTAAAGGGCCAGTGCGCGCGTTTTTGTAAAAACTGTAATCTGGCCCAGGATGCCCTGGGCTATAAAAAGGGCTCTGCCCTCTTGCCCTTTGCCAGAGCATTGTTAGTTTTCCCGTTGTTCGTCTTGCTTATGGTCTCCCAGTGTCTTCCAGCCTCCCAGTGTACCTTGCTCCTGTATTCCGTATCCCGTATCCTGTTTCCGTGCTACCTCGTGCTATTGCCGTGCTGTGCTACCTACTGTGCTGTGCTACAGTCTACGCTACCCTGCTACGCCTCACCGAACGACTTCCCACCGCCTGGTTCTGCACGTGTCCGCCTCGCCACTGCCTACGATTGCCTCAGGTACTCTCGCTGAACCATTGAACTGTGTACTTTCCGGTTTGGCCAGCTGCCATCCCCGCTACGCGGTACGGCCCAGTGGGTCCACACCTCGCACCGCGACACCCAGGCTGCAAGTCAGCCATTATTTATACATAATTATTAAATTACACAGTGGCACAGTGGGGGCATAAGGGGGCTGTATACTGTGTGGAGTGGACATAATCATACTGTGTGACAGTGGGGACATAAGGTGGCCATTATATTGTGTGTGGGGTGGCATAAGGGGGCATTATTTATACTATGTGGGGGTCACAAGGGGGCATTATACTGTGTGTGGGTCACTAAAAGGCATTATGCTGTGTTGGAGCACTAAAGGGGGACAGTATATTTTGTGGTGGCACTAACGGGGGCATTATACTGTGTGGGGGCACTAGGGGGACTTTATACTGAGGGCAGGCACTAAAGGGGACATTATACTGTGTGGGGGTACTTGGGGACATTATAGTGTATGTGGGCACTGAAAGTGGGCTTTATACTGTGGGGGCACTAAAGGAGGCATTAAAATTATACTGTGTGGGGGTCACTAAGGGGGCATCATACTTCGTGGGGGCCACTACAGGGGGCATCATACTGTGTGGTTACACTTAGAGGACAAAATACTGTGTCCTTATAATATATTATTTAATATTATTATACTAATGTATAGGGCAGCCATGGTGGCATTATACTGTAGGGGGGGGGCAAACGGGGCATTATATTGTGGGCGACACTAAAGGGGCATTATACTGTGAGGGGGCAGTATACGGTGTGGGAGCACTTAGAGAACATTATACTGTACAGGGGCACTAAAGGGAGCATTATACTGTGTGGGGGGCACTAAAGGGGGCATTATACTTCGTGGGGGCACTAAAAAGGGCATTATACTTTTTTATTAGGCATTTTATTTCTGGTGGGATGGGGCGGCGAAAGAAAATTTTGCTATCTATAATGAGGCCGGCCCTGCCTATATCCATAGCAGTATCTATGTATGATAGTATAGTTTTAAATCTTACAGTCATACAGTTACCATGTAATACCACTATACAATATTAATAATATCGCCACTTCATGACCTAATTCACATAATACACCCATATTGTTGCTGAATAAAAAACATTATGTAAAGACCAATAGTACCACCATACAGATAACAGTTCTACACATGCGCTCTGCAGACCATATGAGTGAATACAGTACAGTGAAATCCAGTGACTCACTGTAGCGCCAGCAGGCCGCTGACCGATGATGTTCCCCTCCTGCTGGTGGTCGCGGCCGCCAGCTGGACTGTGCTCACCGACGCTCGCCTCCTCCAGGATGCCGGCCAGCTCCGAGCTCTATCAGGTAGTGAGACGATCTGCCCGTAGGGTGCGCACGCGCTCTTATGGTCTCTTAAAGGGCCAGCATCAGCACCAGTAAAAGTGTCTTCAGCCTCTGACTCTGCCCACTATCCCAGTGCAAGAGCAACGTTGTACTAACCCAGTGTTAGCCTATGAAGGTTCCATTTCCTGTGTCTGTTACCAGTAGGTATCCTGTGTCTGTAACCAGTCAGTATCCTGCATCCTGTGTCCGTGACCAGTCGGTATCCTGTGTCACGATCTGTGGGTATTGTGGACCCACTGGGCCGTACCGCCTTGACGGTAAGGCAGCTGACCAACAGGATACAAGTCAAAGTCTATAGTTCGTATAGGTGTACCTGTGGTAACTTCGGACAGTAGCAGGATAGGCTCGGATGGGACCTTGGCAGCAGGCAGACACCAGGCGTGGTGTAACAAGACAGGCATAGTATACAGCACAACACGACTCCAACTCTACACGGCACTGGAACAAGAAAGCACGGGATACAAGGTACAGGTAGCAGGAATGGGAACACTGGAACTGGAAAACACTCAAGGGACCATTTGCAAATACAGACACGGGTAGGTACAAACAACGCTCAGGTAATTCAGGAAGGGGCAGGGCCCTTCTTATAGTCCAGGGTGATCTGGGAGCAATCAGCTCAAATCTAAAACATGTGTGCGCTCTGGCTCATTGAGGCCGAGAATGTGCTGGAGTGCGCACCCTAGTGGTCACTGCAGGGCAGGACGGACACATGTGCTGGCATCTCTGGGGAGGACGACGTCTGCAGGAAGATAGGAGTCTACAGTCAGCAACCGCGGACGTTACAGTATCCCCCCTCTTACGCCCCCTCCTCTTGGTACCAGAGCGAGAGAGAAACCTCTTCAGGCGGGTAGGGGCATTGAGGTTCTCCTCTGGCACCCAGGACCTTTCTTCTGGACCAAACCCCCTTCAATCCACCAAATAACAAGTTCTTCCTCCTACTCTCTTGGTGTCCAGGATCTCCTTAACCTCGAATTTATCTGATGAACCACTGGGAGCAACTGCAGGACTAGGAATCTTTGTGTAGCGGTTCAGGACCACAGGCTTCAGGAGGCAGACATGGAAGGAGTTGGGGATCTTGAGGGTAGGAGGCAGCCGAAGCTTGTAGGAGACAGCGTTAATCTGTTGCAATATTTCGAAGGGTCCGAGGAATCTGGGAGCAAACTTGCATGATGGCACCCTCAGCCGAATATTTCTGGAGGACGGCCAGACCTTGGTACCCGGGAAAAACTGGGGCGGAAGATACAGACTCTCTTCTCCTCCTATCTGCCTTTCGCTTCATGTGGTCGGCTGCCTGCAGAATAGAGGACTGGGTTTTCTGCCAGATCTGTAGAAATTCCCGGAATGCAGAGTCAGCTGCAGGCACCTGGGATGAAGCAGACACAGGGAGAGGAATATGTGGATGTTGGCCGCAGACTATGAAGAATGGTGAGGAGGTGGTGGACTCACTTATGTGGTTGTTATAGGAGAACTCGGCCCAAGGAAGAAGCTACACCCAGTCATCATGCTGCCTGGAGATGAAGTGTCGTAAGTAGTTTTCCATGATGGAAAGAAACCTCCAGCTCACCTTCAGCAGAATCCCGCTGCTAGCTGCGCCTGGGTCCCCCTGTCGGCACCCGATCTGTGGAAGCGAACAATGGTACAAGGCAGGTTCCAGCGCAAAGTAATTATTTTAGTGATAGGTAGTTTAAAATGGAAACATAGTTCCAATTTTATTGTAGAAACAGTAAAACAGGGAGACAATGTCCCACATAGAAAGGTGGATGTGAATGATGCACGCTGCCTACGTGTTTCAGACGGCTTCCGCGTCCTTAATCATGGCTGAATTCGCGGTAGCCGTCTGAAACGTGTAGGCAGCGTGCATCATTCACATCCACCTTTCTATGTGGGACATTGTCTCCCTGTTTTACTGCTTCTACAATAAAATTGGAACTATGTTTCCATTTTAAACTACCTATCTCTAAAATAATTACTTTGCGCTGGAACCTGCCTTGTACCATTGTTCGCTAGTTTTCCATGATCTTATTGATCCTCTCAACTTGGCCATTGGACTGGGGGTGGTAGGCTAAGGAAAAGTCCAACTTTATATTGAGGAGTTTACAGAGGGCCCTCCAGAAATTTGAGGTGAACCCCCCAATCAGACATGATATGCAGAGGTAGGCCATGCAGGCGAATGATGTGTTGGATGAAGAGGTTGGCCAGTCGAGAAGCAGAAGGTAGGCCGGTTAGCGGAACAAAATGAGCCATCTTTGAGCATCGGTCCACCACCACCCATACCGTACCCAGCAGAGGGAGGCAGATCCGTGACGAAGTCCATTGCAATATGCTGCCAGGAAGCATTGGGCACAGGCAGCGGCTGGAGCAGGCCAGCCGGTTTGAAGTGAGCAAATTTGTTTGCTGCGCACACCATGCAGGAAGAGCCAAAGTCTTTGGGCAGCGTGGGCCACCAGAACTGACGGGCAATCAGGTCTCGGGTTTTATGGACACCCGCGTAACCTGCCAGTTTAGAGCCGTGTCCCCAGTGGAAGATTCTTCTTCTGTCTGCCAGACGCACAAAAGTCCTCCCCGGAGGGATGTCTCTAACTTGCAGAGGGTTGACAAGATGATGCAGGATGGGTCAATGATATTTTGTGGAGACTCCATGGTGTCCTCTGTCACGAACAAGCTGGGCAAGGCATCGGCCCTCACATTCTTGTCGGCAGGGCGGTAGTGGAGCTCAAACTGAAACCGGGCAAACAACAGCGACCACCTGGCCTGACGGGATTCAGCCATTGGGTCGTCTGGAGATAGGTGAGGTTCTTGTGGTCAGTGAAAATCAGGATGGGATAAGCTGCGCCCTCTAGTAGGTGTCTCCACGCCTCCAGAGCCAGTTTGATGGCCAGTAACTCCCAATCCCCAATCGAGTAATTGCGCTCTGCGGAAGAGAAAAGCTTGGAGTAATAGCCATATACCATGGTCTTGCCTTTGGGTCCTCTCTGAAGCAGAAGTGTGCCAGCACCAACAGAGGAGGCGTCCACCTTCAACGAAAACTGTAGAGAAACATCAGGATGATGGAGGGTTGAGTCTGACGTGAAGGCACTCTTCAAGCTATTGAATGCGGCCTCTGCCTCTGGAGTCCACACCTTGGCGTTCATGCCTTTTTTGGTCAGGATAGAGATGGGAGTGGTTAGTGAGGAGAAGTTTGGGATGAACTGTCAATAAAAGTTGGCGAATCCCAAGAAACGTGTATGGCCCTTAGGCCTTGCGGGCGTGGCCATTCCAGGACGGCCTTTACCGTCTCAGGATCCATCTTGAGACCCTGATCTGAGATAATGTAGCCTAGGAATTGTAGAGACTTTCTCTCGGACACGCACTTCTCCAACTTGGCATACAGACGATTCTCCCTTAATCGCAGCAAAACTTGACGGACATGTCTCTGATGAGTCACTGGATCTGGGGAAAAAAATTAGAATGTCATCGAGATAGACGACAACACAGACATAGAGGAGGTCTCGGAAGGTGTCATTGACGAACTCTTGGAAGACCGCGGGAGCGTTACACAGACCGAAGGGCATTACCAAGTATTCATAGTGCCTTGCTCGAGTGTTAAATGTCGTCTTCCATTCGTCACCCCGGCGAATGTTCAACAAGGAAGCAGCTGCCGATGTGACTCGTCCAGTCTCCTCAAACACCGTGCAAAACATCCATATCTCCCAGATAGGGTTTGCCCAGGCTAGGGCCCTGCCAGTGAGGAGAGAGACGATAAAAGCGACCTTTGCGCCATCAGAAGAAAATGCTCTTGCATACAGACTGAAGTGGATCTGGCACTGGTTCAAAAATCCCCTGCAGGTCCTCGCGTCTCCATCATAGCGAGGGGGTAGTGGCAGAGAAAATCGGGGATCAGCACTGCCAGGAGGTGTAGTTGGAGGGTCCGTACTGCCAGCAGGTGTAGTAGGAGGAACGGCAGCTTGCACATCCAGCCGATGTGCAATAATGTTCAACGCCTGGAGGAGTTGGTACTGTCGAGACCGGAGGTCTAGCATATCCGCCTGCATCACTTGTGACTTCGTCATGGTCTTGGATTGACCAGCGGGGTCCATAGCCTGAGCATACTGTCACGATCTATGGGTATTGTGGACCCACTGGGCCGTACCGCCTTGACGGTATAGCAGCTGTCCAAAAGGATACAAGTCAAAGTCTATAGTTCATATAATTGTACCTGTGGTAACTTCAGACAGTAGCAGGATAGGCTTGGATGGGACCTTGGCAGCAGGCAGACACCAGGCGTGATGTAACAAGACAGTTTATTTATAAACTGTATCGTAGTATACAGCACAACACGACTCCAACTCTACATGGCACTGGAACAAGATAGCACGGGATACAGAATACAGGTAGCAGGAATGGAAACACAGGAACTGGAAAACACTGAAGGGACCATTTTCAAAGACAGACACGGGTAGGGACAAACAACGCTCAGGCAATGCATGAAGGGGTAGGGCCCTTCTTATAGTCCAGGGTGATCTGGGAGCAATAAACTCAAATCTAAAACATGTATGTGCTCTGACTCATTGAGGCTGGGAATGAGCTCGAGTACGCACCCTAGTGGTCACTGCAGGACAGGATGGCCGCATCTGCTGGCATCAATGGGGAGGACGACGTCTGCAGGAAGATTGGAGTCTGCGGTCAGCGACCGCAGACGTTACATCCTGTGTCTGTTACCAGTCGGTATCCTGCATCCTGTATCTGTGATCAGTCGGTATCATGTCCCCGGTATCCTGTGGCCTGCTTCGAGTAATGCAGCACCAGCCTGCTTCCAGTAATCTGGCACCAGCCTGCTTCCAGTAATCTGGCACCAGCCTGCTTCCAGTAATCCATTGCCATCCTGCTTCCAGTAATCTGGCACCAGCCTGCTTCCAGTAATCCGTTACAATCCTGCTTCCAGTAGACTGGCACCAGCTTGTATCCGCTACCTGCAATCTGACTGTGTCCAGCTGCCACCAAGGTACCATCTACCTGTGACTGTATTACTCCTATCTGGCCGCAGCTACTCCGTTACGGCAGAGTAGCCCAGTGGATTCACAACCCCATTGGAAGTTACACTCACAGTTGACAGTCTTCTCTGATTGGAGTTGTTTACTTTTCCTTTACTTCTCCATGTAGTCCAGAACCTCATGACAACTTCTCCCAACCATTATACATCTCTGCAGAGTTTGCTGTCCAGACATTTTCCCAGCTTTTCCAGCACCCTCCCCCCTTTTCCCAACTCTCTACACAAACTTCCCATCCTGACGCCCCTTTAACAGTATCCTGCTGTTTCCCCATTACTGTTCCTGCAACACCCCAGGAGCTCACATGATGGTACCTGCTGTGTAGTACAGTACCCCCACATACTCTACATCAAAAATATTGGTGTCATAACTTTAGTTACCTCAAAAATAATAGTGCCTAACAGACAGTGCCACAGATGGTAATAGTTCCCCACACAATAATATGCTTGTCTTTGTGCCCCACAAAGTAATAGTGCCCGTTAGCGGCATCAACACAGTAAAAGTGCCCCTCTTTGTGTCCCCAACACAGTAGTAGTACAGTCTTAGTTCCCCTTTACTGTAATAATGTTCCCGTACTGCCCTTTCGCAGTAATAATGCTTCCTTACTGCCCCTAAACAGTAATAGTGCCCCCTTAGTGTCTCTACTTAGTAAAAGTGCCCCCTTACTGCCCTCCACACAGTATTAGTGCACCCTACTTATTAAAAAGTGCCCTCCACACATTAATACTGCCCCCTTAGTGTCCCTACACAGTAATAGTGCACCCTAAGTAAGCTCCAACACAGTAAAAGTTCCCTTTTAGAGCCCCCATATAGTGCCCCTCTAAATAAACTCCAACACAGTAAAAGTACCCCGTTATTGCTGCTGCCCTCCACATAGTAATAGTGCGCCCTAAGTAATAGTGCCCCCACAAGTAATAATGACCCTGAAAAATAATAAAATTAATATTCACCTAACCTAATTCCCACGGTGAACGGATCAGCTCAAGATACGGGCTCCTTCCGACCAGTACTCTGCGCTGTCACTGCATCGTGACGGCCTGACTTTTGCTTTAGGGTTTTTCATGATGGTAACACACACCACACACACACACAGTGAAAGAAAACACAGCCAAAACAGAATTTCCCTGAAATACCTTAATTATGTTTCATGGTTTAGTGCCAGGGCTAGCAGGTTTTCAAGCCTTCGTTTCTGCACTCATACAACAACATCTCCATCCTATAGGTAGTGAACTTTATCACTCACATTAAATAATATTACACCAACTATCCCGAAATGTCCTATTACCAGGAATGAAACCATTTAAGGCAATTAAAGGGGAACTGGAGATTCTATTTAGTAAATAACTTTTTATTTTTACTTTTCAGTAGTGACATACCCGGTGACAACATTGGATCAATGGGGGTCTGCGTGAGGCCAAGTTGTCACTCAGTGAGGCCTCCACTGTTTCCAGTGATAACAGTCAGCCTGGTTTATAGAAAAAAAAGTTGGCAACATCTTGTTTTTGTTTTTAACTAAATGAATATATATATGCAAGAGTCTAGAACAATAATTTCCAACCCTATTACCGTGAACCCCTGAAAATGTTTTCCTCCTTGGAAGTTGTATGTCCCGTATTTTTATGGACTGTCCCATGAAACAGACCTCAAAGGTGATGGGGCTTATGCAAATATGCACAAAGTGAACGTTTCTATTGGCTATTCCTAGGTGGATCAGGGGCGAAACTAACATGTCCTGCAAATGAGGAATCAAATGATGGGAGGTACAGGGACCCCTAAAGGCTCTTGCACACGACCAAGTGCCACTCGAGCCGTTTCTCATGAAAATGGAGCCGACTCTCTGATCCGTGGAAAGATAGAACATGTCCTATCTTTTGACCGATTACGGACGGGACTCGGGCGGCACACATGATCATGTGCAAGAGCCCTAAGTAATACCACATCTCGAGGGACAATTGTTGGGAATGACTAGTCAATGGAATTAAAACAAAACAAAATAGACACGTTTTCTTTAATGTTTGTCATTGATGTGATGGCATCTCAGGTGACGCTACAGCTGGGACATAGGTAAACATCATCTCTTCACTGAGTGCCATGATTGATCAGTTAGTATGAAAATTCAGTAGCAGTGTGTACAGGGGGCATCTTCTTCAGCAGCAGTGAACAAGAGGAACCAAGACTGTCGATAGTAAACCTCTCACCCTGCTTACCATGGCATGTGCAGACAAGCACGTGATTATGGAATTTCCTCCTTGATTGCGTAAGAAAACAATTTTTAGTTTGTTGACATGATATTCTCTCCTTTACACACATTACATAAAGATTTAATCTTATCCCTTATATCAACAAGTTGTGCTGTGCCAATCCACAAACTGGTTATGTGCACCAATCGTTCTAGATGATAAATTATGGTTACTTTGCAGCAATGAGGCCGTATGTTCAAATCAAAACAGGGTAAAATCTTTATTGCCTTGCAAAAGTATTCAACTTCCTAAAAAGTCAACAGATTTGTCAGGGTTACAATTGACACTTACACAGATTGTATTTTTTGTATTATTGTAAACCATTGTGCTTTTTATTTGTAAGCAGATTTCTTAAAATAAAACTAAGAACTGAAAAAAGCTGCCTGCATAAGTATTCAAACCCTGTGCAGTGGAAGCTCCAAGTTTATACAGATGAAAGATATTGCCCTAAGGCTTCATGCACACGACTGTTATGGTTTTTATTGTCCGCAAATACACATCCGACGCCTACGGATACACATCCGTAGCCGTCTACATTTGCAGAAGCGCACATAGACTTCTATGGGCATGTCCGTGTTGCAATTGCGGACAAGTATAGGACATGTTCTATGTTTTGATTATTTCTACGGCATGGACACACATCCGTAAATATACGGAAAGGTGTCCGTGGCCAATAGAAATTAGTGTGTCCGCAATTTACAGACGAAAACTACGGTCGTGTGCATGGGGCCGAACAATTGGTCTCTACCTGTGTCATGTGCACAGAGCAGTGGCGTAGCTATAGGAGTAGCAGCAGTTGTCTAAAGTCAGGAGGCGCGCACCGCCCCCTCACACCCACCCACCACGTCTGTCAGCTGAGTTACTGTAGTAACACTTTACTATCGTTTCTGCAGTAACTCCTCCATTTACTTATCCTGCTTCTCTGCTCTGGGACCGGATGCCGATACTGGGTAATGATGTAAATGGTGCGGTGGCGTCCGGAGCTGAAGAGGCCCAAACCGAAAGTGAGGAAACTAAAGGATGGCTAATTCAGCCATGAATAAGAGCACGGATAGTGCTCGAAACGCGTAGGCTTCTATCTATTTGCCATCCTAACCACCTTGTTACTCCTCTTGTGTTCGCTATTTATTGCTCACATCCAATAAAAGTGGAAACCGAGTTTCCCCACTTCCATTATACATCGCTGGATCCTTTCCTTTCCTTTTTTCCTTTGTATTGCCTGCCGTGAGCCGTCGCGGTGATCCGGGCGAGATCCGAATACAAGAACGTGGAGCTGGTGAGCTGGTGGTTTCCTCCTACCCTCTCTTTCCTCCTTACAATTTCTTTATTTTGTCTAGTCTGCAGGTCTGGTGTTATTTTAGGATCTGAATTATTTTAAGGTCTGGTGTGGGTTTTTAATTAATTTAGGGGTCTGGGATCTGGATTCATTTTGGGGTCTAGTGGTCTGGATTAACTTCAGGGTCTGGTTTGGGGCCTGAATTAATTTAAGAGTCTGGTCTGGGGTTTGGATTCATTTAGGGGTCTGGTTTGGGGTATGAATAAATTTTGGAAACTCGAATTTTGCAAACATCACGGCAAAGAAAGGACACATTAGAATGGAAGGATTGCCACAGCAGCCATGTAACCTCTGGTACGTAAGGCATTGTATTATGATAGTAATTTCCCCTAGAATACCTTCGTAAGACACAGCATGTGATGGAGCAGCTACAATTCTTTTATTGACAGATTAAACTAGAAATAAATAGTAAAAACTTTGTACACTTCCATATGAAATCAGAGGAATATGGAGGTACAGTAGGGCCCCATAGAGTGCTATGGGAGCCATATCACAGCTTCGTACAACTAGAAGTCGTGTAATGCCGTATTATGTCTGTGGCCATGTAAGGGGTCAGAACCATAATATGCACTGGACATATAGTTTATGAGTCTGGTGTATTCATAAAGAGAGTGCACCCCCTGCCTCTCTACGACCCTCACGCCAGTGATTGATGGCTGGCTGTTGTGTATATTGTATATAATAAGTGGTTTATACACAGCATCCCTTCAATCACTGTGAGGAGGCCAGAGCGCTCTTCTCATGAACACACCAGATTCATAAACTATGTGTCCGTTGTATTTTCTTGTGTTTTTTTGTGCCGTTTTTGTGAATAGGAGAGCAGACCTGCTCTAAAGATAAAATTATAGACCTGCACAAGGTGGGGGCATCGGTGGCTGTAACTGTTAGGGTCCTATTACACGGCCCGATATGGGCCGTGAAAACAAGCGCCGATCACCGAGGCAGCTTGTTGAATGGCGCTCGTTCGCTCCTTTCACAAGCTATTATCAGTAATATATGGGGACGAGTGTTAGTACGATCGTCCGTCCCCATACACTTCCATTATGTCGGCAGCACATCTCCCTTTTGACACAGGGAGATGTGCTGCCGACAATTAAAATATTTGATGCTGCATAAACTATATGATACGTTTGCTCATTCATCAGCTGATCGTTGCCCTGTTTATACAGGGCAATGATCGGGAACGAGCATTCATATGAACGCTCATTTGCCGATAATTGGCCTGTCTAAAAGGGCCTTAATATGGGGAATCTGTGGCTGTAAAGGGGTAAATCTCTGGCTGGTGCAAACGAAAAAGGGGAATATTTGAGGCTTGCACACTAGGAGCCTAGGCTGAATTATCTCAGGAACATTGGGGTCAACAATAAAGAAATGCTAAAAACTTTAACACAACTCCATGTGATACAGTTTTCTGCCTCACACTTGCTTGTTCTTCTTTCACTCCTGGGAGATTTAGGCCCAGTTCTTCAGTGGTTGGTAGATAACTTGGGTCCGTCTTGACAAAAAGTGGCTCCTGTACCACAATCATCTGCCCATATATGAGGACATTGTAGCCTTTACTAAAGATGGAATGATCCATAGTCAACATTTTATGGTTATAGCTGGGACTGCTTTTTTTTTTTTTTTTTTACAACCATGGTGAACCCAAACTTTTCCAGCAGTAAATGGCCATCCCTATGACCTTACTTTTGTGGGATTGATCATCTAACTGGTCAAGTAGCAGGGCAGTAGTCTATGACAGTCACTAAAACGTTGATCTCTACTTTCACAGAGTGCAGTCCTTGCAGAATACCAAATCTTCTACATAAGGAGGTGGTTTACTACCAGCATTGATTGAGTATTGAGCATTTAATGCAGCCCAGGGTAAGCATCATTATTCATCAGCAAAGGACAGAGAGCAGATGGAGCACCATAGATTTGCCCCCCTTTTAATGGGACCTATAGGAGTGCCTGGGCATCTTCTATGATATGTAGGCCCTTGTTAATCACGATTATTATTCCAAGTGTTACATGCGGTTGCAACAATAATATTAGTAACATAGTTTGCAAGGCTGAAAAGACACAAAAGTCCACGCAGTTCAGCCTATTATAAAATGTTTTTACAGAAGAGCTATTGGCCAAAAGCAAGGTTCTACTCTTTAGGCACTGTCTTCTTTTCATGGGTTTGCGGAGGTATCTTGGTCTTCACCTTTCCTTCCTATAATTACACTATAAAGTTATGATCACTAAGGTCAAAAAGGTAAAGCGGGCAGAAGTCATAATGTTAACACAGGAAAATCCAAGGTGCGGTTCACAGCTTGTGCCAGGGACAATTTACTTATATTTTGCAACAAGACAAAAGCCATCAAGACATCGCAGCTCATAATAAGGGTATGCAGCTCAAAAGAGGGCCAATTAGACTGTTATCCGGACATAAATGATCTCTGTAATTGGGAAGGTTGATTTAAGTATACAGCAGTCAGATAGACGGGTTATTATCACAAACAAGTTTACTAGACTGCTTGACGACGCAGAACAAGTATGTTCATCTTGAGTGTCAGGCTCATGGTGAAGCCCTGTCATGAGGAAGCCCTTGACATCACTGTCCATATGTGGACAGTGATGTCAAGAGCCTTTCAATGCCGGAGTTCCCGGCTAAAACATTGCAATTGCTCTGGCTGGAGACTCCGGTCCAGGGGGAGTTTCTGATGTCAATGTCCATATGATTTTTCTAATTTTAAATGTATCTGCTTGCAAAACAGATAGTAATACCACGCAAAATAGTTACTATTTCTTTTTTGAACATTATTTTATTTTTCTAGGACGTTACATGACTTAGAACCTTAGCGGCAATTTCTCACATCTTCAAAAAAATTTCAAAAGGCTATTTTTCAAGGACCAGTTCAGTTCTGAAGTGGCTTTGAGGGCCTTATGTACTAGATAGACCCTATAAATCACGCCATTTTAAAAACTGCACCCCTCAAAGTATTCAAAATAGCATTCAGAAAGTTTCTTAACCCTTTAGGCATTTCCCAGGAATTAAAGCGTATGTGTAGAAATTTTTTACTTCCCCTTTCCCATCCCTTGGTTAAACTTTATGGACATGTGTCTTTTTTCAACCGTACAAACTATGTAACTATGTAACTATGTAAAGCAAAGTAGAAGGGAAATGTACAAATTTAATTTTTTTTGACGAAATTAATTTGTAATACATTTTTTTCTGTAACACAGAAGGTTTTACCAGAGAAACGCAACTTAATATTTATTGCCCAGATTCTGCAGTTTTTAGAAATATCACACATGTGGCTCTAGTGTGGTAATGGACTGAAACACCGGCCTCAGAAGCAAAAGGAGCACCTAGAGGATTTTGGGCCTCCTTTTTTTTAAAATATATTTTAGGCACCATGTCAGGTTTGAAGAGGTCTTGTGGTGCCAAAACAGTGGAAACTCCCCAAAAGTGACACGGTTTTGGAAACTACGCACCTCAAAGAATATATCTAGGGGTATAGTTAGCATCTTGACCCCACATGTTTTTTGCTATATTTATTGGAGTTTGTCTGTAAAAATTTAAATCTACTTTTTTTCAGAAAAATATAAAAAATTATTTTTTTTACAAGGAATAAAGAATAAAAAGCACCCCAAAACTTGTAAAGCTATTTCTTCCAATTACGGCAATACCCCATATGTGGTAATAAACTGCTGTTTGATCCCACGGCAGAGCTCAGAAGGGAAGGAGCGACATTTGGATTTTGGAGCACAGATTTTGCAGGAATGGTTTTCGGTGCCATGTCGAGTTTGCAACACCCTGGAGGGACCAAAACAGTGGAAACCCCCCAAAAGTGACCCCATTTTGGAAACGACACCACTCCCAAAAAAATTCTAGAGGTATAGTTAGAATTTTGACCCCACCATTTTTTGGATGAATTTAGTGGAATTAGACCTTGAAAATGAAAATCTACTTTTTGTCTGAAAAAAACATCGAAATATTAAATTTTTACAATGAATAAAGGAGAAAAAGAATCCAAAATTTGTAAAGCAATTTCTCCTGATTAAAGCAATATGCCATAAGTGGTAATAAGCTGCTGTTTCGACCCACGACAGGACTCAGAAGGGAAGCAGCGCAATCTGGCTTTTAGAGCTCAAATTTAGGCCCCATGCACACGACCGTGTTCGGTCCGTGATATACGGTCCGCATGTCGGCTGCATGTCCCGGACCGAACACAGTGCAGGGAGTCGGGCTCCTAGCATCACACTTATCTATGACGATAGGGGTCACTGCCTGTCCGCGGAACTACTGTCCCGTACTGTAATCATGTTTTAGTGTGTGACAGTAGTTACGTGGATAGGCAGTGACACCTAGCGTCATAGATAAGTATGATGCTAGGAGCCCGGCTCCCTGTACTTTGTACGGTCCGGGACAAGCGGCCGACATGCGGACCGTATATCACGGACCGAACACGGTCGTGTGCATGAGGCCTTAGCTGTAACAGTTTTCAGGTGCCATGGCAAAAGGCTTAAATTGGAAAAAGATGCGATTCCTCCATTGGGTTTCATTTTTACGGCTTTCACCGTGTGGTAAAAATGACAATTTACATTTTTTCGGAGACTTAATTCGATTAAGGTGATACTAAATTGATCGTTATTTTAAAATATTTTACTACTTTTACAAAGTAAAAACTATTTGTTAAAAATCCAAAACGTTTTGTTTCACCACATTCCGAGAGCTATAACTTTTTTTATTTTTTGTTCGAGTGGTGTGAGGGATTATTTTTTGCGGGACGAGCTGTAGTTTTTATTTGTACCATTTTTTGGTACAACATTTTGATCACTTTTTGTTACATTTTTAAAAAAAAGCTATGGTGACCACAAAACACCAATTTTGCAGTTTTAAATTCTTTCGTTTTTTTACAGTGTTCACCGTGCAAGTAAAATAATGGTATACAGGGCCGCCATCAGGGGGGTATTAGGGGTACTTCTGTAAGGGGCCTGGCCAAAGCCAATTGAAAGTCGGCCCCTGCAACTGCCACGACTTGCCTTTAGTAGAAAAAAACAGGCCCCTGCAATGGGGCCTGTTCTTTTCACCAAAAGAATGTCGTGAGCTGAAGGCCCCCCCTTTCGTCATGGGTGTCGTCAAATACCGCACGCTTGCGTGCGCGCCCGCTCGCGTCGGAATGCAGGCGCCCGCCAAGACCGCCCGCCCGCTCACGCCCACGCGCGCACCCGCGATCGAGACGCACCGACGGGCACACAAGGGCAGCGGCGCACAGACAACTTTCCTCCTCCTCCTCCAGAGCGTAGCTGCGTAAGGAGAGGGGGAGGAGTCCAGTTGTAGCGCGGCGGCAGGCGTTCTACGATCCCCGCCATTTTCTGGAGCCTGGCTGGAGGGGAAGGACTGGACGTCTGGACCGAAGACATCGCCTGACAACGAGGACTGGAGTGGGAGCCAGCAACTCTTCTGACACAGTGAGTAAAGTGTCTCAAAGTTCTGATTATGTATGGCCCTGTTCACACAGAGTATTTTGCAGGCAGAAAAAATCTGCCTCAAAATTCCTTAAAGAATTTTGAGGCAGATTTTGACCTGCCCACACTATCTTGCCCCGTTTTTTGATGCGTTTTTTGCCCGCGGCGATTGAGGACAGCAGACAAAAAACGCAGCGAAAAATGCATTTTCTGCCTCCCATTGATTTCGATGGGAGGTCAGAGGCGGAACCGCGGCAAGAAAGGACATGCTGCTTTTTATTTTTTCCGTGACTGGCTCCCATTGATTTCAGATTAAATCAATGGGAGGCGATTTTGGAAGTTTTTTGGTGCTGATTCTGACGCAGTGTCCGAGTCAATATCAAGGCCCAAAAACTCTGTGAACTGGGCCTTATTGTTAGGGTAGAAACACACTAGGCATGAACGCTGCGGATTTTATGCAACACATTTTATTGCGGAAGATCCGCAGCGTATAAGGCTGGGTTCACACGACCCATTTTCAGGCGTAAACGAGGCGTTTTACGCCTCGAATTACGCCTGAAAACACGGCTCCAATACGTCGGCAAACATCTGCCCATTCATTTCAATGGGTTTGCCGATGTACTGTGCCGACGACCTGTAATTTTACGCGTCGCTGTCAAAAGACGGCGCGTGAAATAACAGCCTCGTCAAAGAAGTGCAGGACACTTCTTGGGACGTAATTTGACCCGTTTTTCATTGACTTCAATGAAGAACAGCTCCAAATTACGTCCGGAAAGGACGCCTCGCAAAACGCAAGTAGAAGCAATTACGTTTGAAATTCAGGAGCTGTTTTCTCCTGAAAACAGCTCTGGAATTTCAGCCGTAATTGACATTATCGTGTGCACATACCCTTACAGTCGCAGCAGAGTGGATGAGATTTAAACAAATCTCATCCACACGCTGCAAAAAAAAATTGACCTGCGGTGTGGTTTTTTAAGCCGCAGCATGTCAATTTATGCTGCAGAATCAGGATAGGCCATCAATAGTTTATGGGTCGGTCCGAGCGCTGCTTCCTCTTCATTTCTACTTGCTCACTGTGAATCGTCGACACGGATGTAGCGGCGATTCACAGCATTGCAGCCTTCTCACAATGAAATGAAAGGGTAGCATGATCTAGTGCTGGACGGAGTACCGTTAACAGACGGTGCCACTGTAGGGGGGCCCAGACAATTTAGCTGTATGGGGCCCTGAAATTCCTGATGGCGGCCCTGATGGTATATTCTAATAGTTCTGACTTTTACGGATGTAGCGATACCAATTTTGTTTATTTTTTTTTATTTTTTACATTACTTTAGAGGAAAAATGGGAAAGGTTGTTTTTTTTGAACTTTAAATATATTAGATATTTTTTTCACTAATAATAACTTTATTTACTTTTGTTTTTACACATTTTATTAGTCCCCCTAGGGGACTTGAACCAGCAATTAGTAGATAGCTGGTACAATACACTGGTACATAGCTGTACAATGTCATTTTTACAGGTTCCTGTAACAGCGCGATCGCTGTTCCTTTCCGTTAGTCCCGGGTGTCAGCTGTAATACACAGCTGACACCTGCAGCATATGGAGCAGGCTCAGCGCACGCATGAGCTCGCTCCATATATAACCACCCGCACCACGACATGCTATTAAGTCATGGTGCGCGAAGGAGTTAATGCGCAGCGGATGGTGCAAAGTAAAAATTGCAATTGTCCACTGATATGCCATTTTAATGCACAATATGTTGTGCCCAGTTTGTGCCACTGAAGACAAATACCTCATACAATGTTGAGCGGGTTCCGCCAGGTATAAAACGTCATATATGTGGACGTAAGCTGGTGTTTGGGCATGCTGTAGGGCTCAGAAGCAAGGGAGCGCCATTTGGCTTTTGGAGCACAGATTTTGCTTGGTAATAGTTCTGTTTGGGGTATTGCTGGTATTTCAGTTTATAATGTGGTGGCATATGTAAGCTGTCGCACTGATAAGTGGTGCCCAATCTTATCCGCTTTTGGAACGCTCTGCACAATTTCTCTCGCTATATTCTGGGTGCCAGAACTCTTTTATTTTTCCTCCACCGGAGCTGTGTGAGGGCTTATGTGTTGCATTACAATCTGTAGTATTCATTGGTAAAATTTTAGGGTACATGCGATTTTTTGATCACTTTTTATTCGATTTTTTGGCAAGCAAGGTGACAAAAACACATTCTAAGGCCGGATTCACACGAGCGTGTGCGTTTTGCGCGCGCAAAAAATGCTGCATTTTGCGCGCGCAAAAGGTCTGTGTGTCATTAGCATATGGTGCGTGGCTGCGTGATTTTCGCGCAGCCGGCATCATGATGATACTCTGTTTTTATGTTTACAAACTGAAAAGCACGTGGTGCTTTTCTGTTTTCATTCATAGTTTTTACTACTGTAGCGCGCATCACGCGCGGCACCCGGAAGTGCTTCCGTGTGCTGCGCATAATTTTCACGCACCCATTGACTTCAATAGGTGCGTGATGCGTTAAAAACGCACAAATATAGGACATGTCGTGAGTTTTACGCAGCGGACATACGCTGCGTGAAAATCACGGACTGTCTGAACGGACCCATTGACTTACATAGGTCCGTGTGACGCGCGTCAAAATCACGCGCGTAGCACGGACGTATTATAAGTTCGTCTGAATAAGCCCTGACAATGTTTGTCCTTTTTTTTTTACAGTATTCACCGTGCACTATAAATTACATTTTACTTTATTTTGCAGGTCGGTACGATTACGGCGATACCATATGTATATAGGTTTTTTTATGTTTTGTGGCGTTTGCGCAATAAAATCACTTTTCTATAAAATAATTAATTTTTTGTGTCACCATATTCTGAAAGCCATAACTTTTTTATTTTTCAGTCAAAAAAATCTGTGTAAGGGCTTGTTTTTTGCAGAACGAGTTGTAGTTTTTATTGGTACTTATTTTGGGGGTACATGCAACTTTCTGATCACTTTTTAGTCTATATTTTGGGAGGTGTGATGACCAAAAAAATTGTGATTCTGGCATTGTTTTTTAATTTTATTTTTTTTCGGTGTTCATCGTGCGGAAAATATTATATTTTTATAGTTTGGGTCGTTACGATCGCTGTGATACCAAATATGTGTCCTTTTTTTAACGTTTTAATTTTTTTCCTATAATAAAAGACTTATAGGGAAAAAAAGCATTTTTGGTTTTTGTAACTTATAACTGTCACGGACACAGGGTATGTGGACCCACTAGGCCGCTCCGCCGTAGCGGAGAGGCAGCTGACCAGGTCACAGTCTATGCGAAAGTCAATGGCAGACAGTAATGCTTGGGTACCTGAAATAGTCCGAAAGGTGACTGTGGCTTCAGCACAGATGGAGGCTGGTGCGGCAGGGGGTGCCAGACGTGGCGGGCAGTATCCGATGAAGCGGAAGACACTGGACGTGGCAGACGACACTACTCCAACGCTGGTAGGCACAGGAACTAGAACAATACGGAATACAGGAACGGTAACAGGGCACGGGTAACAGCTGGAACGGGAGACACTAAGGGACCATTGCGAGACAGACTGGGATAGACTAACAACGCTCAGGCAAGGATCAGAAGGCCTGGGGCCTTCTTATAGACCAGGAAATTAGGGCAGATGATGATAATGACGAAATCATTTGTGCGCGCGCGCTGGCCCTTTAAGGCCGTGCGCGAGCGAGCACGCGCACCCTACGGGACAGGGCGGAAGTGAGCGCTGGCGTCTCCTAGGAAGGAGACAAGGACCAGCGCTCACGGATCCATGGCTGCGGGCGTCGGGAGGTGAGTAAACCCGACGGCCCGCGGCCATGGACGTTACAGTATCCCCCCTCTTCTTGGGGCCAGAGCGAGAGAGGAACTTTTTAATGAGAGCAGGAGCACTGAGGTTCTCTTCTGGCTCCCAGGACCTCTCCTCAAGACCAAACCCTCTCCAGTCCACCAAATAGAAAGTCCTTCCTCCTACCCTCTTGCGGTCCAGGATCTCCTTTACCTCGAATACATCAGAAGGACCGCTGGGAGCAACTGTGGAACTAGAAGTCTTGCTGTAGTGGTTCAGGACCACTGGTTTCAGGAGGGACACATGGAAGGAGTTAGGGATTCTGAGGGTAGGAGGCAGCCGCAGTTTATAGGAGACAGGGTTGATCTGTTGCAGAATCTCGAAAGGACCAAGGAACCTGGGAGCGAACTTGTATGAGGGTACCTTCAAGCGAATGTTCCGAGAGGACAGCCAGACTTTAGTCCCTGGAAGATACTGAGGCGGCTCTCTTCTCTTAGTATCTGCCTTTCGCTTCATGCGATCTCCTGCCAGCAAAATAGAGGACCGGGTCTGTTGCCAGATTTTCAGGAAGTCCCCATATGCAGAGTCAGCAGCAGGAACCTGAGATGAAGTCGACACAGAAAGAGGAACTCTGGGATGTTGACTGTACACGATGTGAAACGGAGTGGAAGTGGTGGACTCACTTGTGTGGTTGTTGTATGAAAACTCGGCCCATGGAAGAAGCTGTACCCAGTTATCATGCTGTGAAGAGATGAAGTGGCGGAGATAATTTTCCATGATCTGGTTGATCCTCTCAACTTGCCCATTGGACTGGGGGTGATAGGCAGAGGAAAAGTCCAAACTCACATCCAGGAGTTTACAGAGGGCTCTCCAGAATTTAGAGGTAAACTGAACCCCCCGGTCGGACACAATGTGAAGAGGCAAGCCATGCAAACGAAAGATGTGCTGAATGAAGAGACTCGCCAGTCGGGGAGCAGAAGGTAGGCCGGTCAGCGGGATAAAATGTGCCATCTTAGAGAATCGGTCCACCACCAACCAGACAGTGTTACATCCTGCTGAGGGGGGAAGGTCTGTGACGAAGTCCATTGCGATGTGCTGCCAGGGGGCACTGGATACAGGCAGAGGTTGAAGCAGGCCGGCAGGCTTGGAGCGAGTCACTTTATTAGAGGCACACACTGTGCAAGCAGAGACAAAGTCCAGAACATCTTTAGGTAGCGTGGGCCACCAAAAGTGACGAGCAATCAGGTCTTGGGTTTTACGGACACCAGCGTGCCCAGCTAGTTTAGAACTGTGTCCCCAGCGGAGAATTCTTTTTCTGTCTGCCAACCGAACAAAAGTTCTCCCCGGAGGGATATTTCTAAGCTGCAGAGGATTGGCGGTGACAACGCAGGATGGGTCTATGATAGTCTGAAGGGACTCCACCGTGTCTTCAGTCTCAAATGATCTGGACAGGGCATCGGCCCTCACATTCTTGTCAGCGGGACGGTAGTGGAGCAGAAATTGGAAATGGGTGAAGAACAGTGACCACCTGGCTTGACGAGGATTCAGTCTTTGAGCGGGCTGAAGGTAGGTGAGGTTCTTGTGGTCAGTGAAGATCAGGATGGGGTGAGCTGCGCCTTCTAGAAGATGTCTCCACTCCTCCAGGGCCAATTTGATAGCCAGTAGCTCCCGATCTCCAATGGAGTAATTGCGCTCAGCAGAGGAAAACAGTCTTGAGTAGTAGCCACATACAACTGCCTTTCCTTTGGAGCTCCTCTGGAACAGAAGTGCGCCTGCACCAATAGAGGAGGCATCCACCTCTAGTGAGAACTGCCGAGATACGTCAGGGTGATGGAGGATTGAAGCTGAAGTGAAGGCTTTCTTAAGGCTAATGAATGCGGACTCTGCCTCTGGAGTCCACACCTTGGCGTTTACACCCTTCTTGGTAAGGGTAGAGATGGGAGCCGTCAGAGAAGAAAAGTTCGGAATAAACTGCCAGTAGAAATTGGCGAATCCCAGGAACCGTTGTATGGCCCTTAGGCCTTGGCCATTCCAGGACAGACTTTAGCTTCTCAAGGTCCATCTTAAGGCCTTGATCCGAGATGACGTAGCCCAGGAAGGGCAAAGACCTCTTTTCAAAGGTGCATTTTTCTAACTTGGCATACAAGCGATTCTCTCTTAGTTGCAGAAGAACTTGACGAACATGCCTCCGATGGGTCATCAGATCTGGGGAGAAAATTAAAATATCATCGAGATAAACTACAACACACATATAGAGGAGATCTCGGAAGATATCATTAACAAACTCCTGAAATACTGCGGGAGCGTTGCACAGTCCGAAGGGCATCATTAGGTATTCGTAGTGCCCATCGCGGGTGTTAAATCCGTCTTCCATTCGTCACCCCGGCGAATCAGGATTAGATTATAGGCCCCCCACAGATCTAGCTTGGAAAAAATGTTGGCTCCTCGTATGCGATCAAACAGCTCGGAAATAAGTGTCAACGGGTATTTGTTCTTGATCGTGATGTGATTGAGACCACGGTAGTCAATGCAGGGTCGGAGAGATCCATCTCTCTTTTTAACGAAGAAGAAGCCTGCCCCGGCCGGGGAGGAAGATTTTCGAATAAAACCCCCATCCAAGTTCTCCTTGATATAGGCGGACATCGATAAAGTCTCTGGCAAGGAGAGAGGATATACTCGTCCACGGGGAAGAGAAGCATTGGGAACCAGTTCAATGGGACAGTCATAATTCCGATGTGGAGGCAACGTCTCAGCCTCTCGTTTGCAAAAGACATCCGCAAAACTGGCATACTGAGATGGTAGGCCGGAAAGTGACTGAGGCAGCGGGGCACAACAAGACGGACTTGTGACAGGCAATGGCTATGGCATCTGGAACCCCATTGAAGAACCTCTCCAGAATTCCAGTCAAGTGTCGGGGCGTGTAGACGGAGCCATGGCAGACCCAGCAGGATAGGGTTGATAGCCTTGGGTAGTACCAGGAAGGTGATCTATTCTGAGTGAAGAGCTCCGACCTGTAGTGTCAACGGCTCAGTGATGAGCATGATCGGATCAGGCAATGGTAGACCATTCACAGAGGCAACTGCCAGGGGTCTCTCCAGACGGACTGTGGGTAGTCGAAACCGATCCACTAGATCCTGCTGGATAAAATTAGAGCTGCTCCAGAGTCAAGATAGGCGGAGGAAGGATGTGATGTCTGTCCGGTGACGATGGCCACAGGTATCGATAATCTGGAAGAGGTTTTAACGTTTGGAGACGTTCCACCTAGAGTTGCCTCTCCAATCAACCCTAGGTACTGGAGTTTCCCGGTTTCTGTGGGCATTGGCGCACAAAATGACCCTTGAGGCCACAATACATACAAAGTCCAGAGGAGCGTCTGCGCTGTTTCTCCTGTTCAGATAACCGAACTCTGTCTACCTGCATGGGTTTTTCAGGTAGCGCACTAGGAGTGGACAATAGTGGTCTCTGGACAGAGGGTGCTGGTCTGTGGGCCTGGCTCTCCTGACGAACCTCTTGAGAGCGCTCCCGGATTCTCATATCAACCCGGGTGGCTAACAGGATGAGGGCATCCAAGGTAGAAGGAAGGTCGCGGGCTGCCAGTTCGTCCTTGATGTGAGAGGACAGTCCCTGCCAGAAGGTCGCCATCAGTGCCTCATTGTTCCATGCCAGCTCGGCTGCTAGGGTACGGAAGGAGATAGCATACTCCCCTACTGTGGAGCCTTCTTGCTTGAGGGTCAACAAAGTGGCTGCGGCAGAGGATGTTCGACCCGGGTCCTCGAAAACGGCACAAAAGGACTGCAGGAACAAGGCTAGGTCCGCGGATACAGGTCCTTGTTGCTCCAAAATTGTGTTCGCCCATGCGAGGGCCTTGCCAGCGAGGAGGAAGATAATAAATGCCACTTTGGCCTCCTCGGAGGGGAAGAGATGAGGCCGTAGCCTAAAATGCACCGTGCATTGATTTAGAAATCCTCTACATGCTCTGGGGTCACCGTCGTAGCGAGGAAGGGGCAGAGGAACTGAGGATCCGGAACAAACAGGGGGAGCAACAGGCAGTGGCCTGGCAACAGCTTCAGGAGGAAGAACCAGAGGTGGAACAGCGAGTAGATCCAAGCGGACCAGAATAGAATTCACCGCCTCAAGGAGTTGATCCTGACGTGTGCGTAGGTCATGCATCTCTGTCTGAATCTTCTGTACTGCGGTCTTGGGCTGGCCAGCGGGTTCCATGGCCTGAGCGTACTGTCACGGACACAGGGTATGTGGACCCACTAGGCCGCTCCGCCGTAGCGGGGAGGCAGCTGACCAGGTCACAGTCTATGCGAAAGTCAATGGCAGACAGTAATGCTTGGGTACCTGAAATAGTCCGGAAGGTGGCTGTGGCTTCAGCACGGATGGAGGCTGGTGCGGCAGGTGGCGCCAGACGTGGCGGGCAGTATCCGATGAAGCGGAGGACACTGGACGTGGCAGAAGACACTGGACGTGGCAGACGACACTACTCCAACGCTGGTAGGCACAGGAACTAGAACAATACGGAATACAGGAACGGTAACAGGGCACGGGTAACAGCTGGAATGGGAGACACTAAGGGACCATTGCGAGGCAGACTGGGATAGCCTAACAATGCTCAGGCAAGGATCAGAAGGCCTGGGGCCTTCTTATAGACCAGGAAATCAGGGCAGATGATGACGAAATCATTTGTGTGCGCGCTGGCCCTTTAAGGCCATGCGCGAGCGCGCGCACCCTACGGAACACAGCAGGACAGAGCGGAAGTGAGCTCTGGCATCTCCTAGGAAGGAGACAGGGACCAGAGCTCACGGATCCATGGCTGCAGGCGTCGGGAGGTGAGTAAACCAGACGGCCCGCGGCCATGGACGTTACAATAACTTATTTTTACACCTTTCTAAAACATTTTTATTACCTTTTTTTTTACTTGAAGACCTGCAGCACTGATAGCTGCTATAATACATTACACTACCTAGGTAGTGTAATGTATTATAAACTGTCAGTGTGACGCTGGTCCTCATAGGCTTCCGTGCATGGCAGACCCGGAGGCTGTTGTATGGCCTCCAGTTTTGCCATGACAACCGACGGCAGCACACGCAATCAGTTCCCGGGAAAGTTTGTTGTACCAACAAACTTTCCAGTTTGTTGCTACAACAAACTTTCCCTTCGACCAAATGATCGGGACATGAAACAAGGGGACCAGAGGCAGGGGTTAACAGCTACTCTGAGACACCCGATTACACTTTTAAAACCCACAAAGAATTCATGTCGGCACTGCACAGAGCCCAGCAAGCGCCGAAGTGAATTTACTGTGGGCGGTCGGGAAGCGGTTAATAGATAACTAATAAACTTAAAGGAGTTATCCAGGGACTGTGCCGTTCAAACCCAGTGAATTGTGCCCTTAAGTCCTGGAGCTTTTCTAATATTGATGATGCGCCGACACGGCCCCACGTCACTGAAGGCCTGCTTCCTGTGCTGTTCTTGTCGGCGTGTTATCAATGGCATGACCGCAAGAGGCTGTCACATTGCCTATTGCTGTCCATATATGCACAGTAACAGTGGCGTTGGCAGCAATGCTGGACCCCCAGGCAGAGCATCAGCTGATGCTCTGCTCGGGGACTCCAGCGATAGCAAACCCCTGAAGTCACTGTCCTTGACGTCGGCAGCAGTAGTGGAGTCCCCGAGCAGAGTATGAGCTGATGCTCTGCCTGGGGACTTCTATACTGATGCCGACGTCACTGTCCATAAATGGACAGTGACAATAACGTTGTTAGCAATGCTGGAGTCCCCAGCCAGAGCATCAGCTGATGCTCTACTTGGGGACTCCACTACTGCTGCCGATGTCACTGTCCATATATGGACAGTGACTTCAGGGGTTTCCTATCGCTGGAGTCCCCGAGCAGAGCATCAGCTGATGCTCTTCCTGGGGACTCCCGTACTGTTGCCGACATCACTGTTACTGTCCATACACAGACAGTGACGTCTGAAGCAGTATGGGAGTCCCTGGGCAGAGCATCAGCTGATGCTCTGCTCGGGAACTCCAGCTATAGGAAACCCCTGAAGTTACTGACCAAATGTCAGGATCAGTGCTGGAATCCCTAGCAAAGCGCTAGCTGATGCTCTGCTCAGGGACTCCAGCAATAGGCAATGTGACAGCCACTTGCAGTCATGCCATTGATAACACGCCGACACGACTAGCACAGGAAGCAAGCCCTCAGTCACAGGGGTCGTGTCAGCGCGTCAAGAATATTAGAAAAGCTCCAGGACTCCCAGGAACAGTTCACCGGGTTTGAACAGCACCATTTAGTACCGAATTTTTAATTAAAGTACATTAGTAAGTGACTTATTTTTACATAAAAATATGAATGCAAAGCAATTTTTGATCCCCGGGTAACCCCTTTAAGCCCTCTATTTGTCTTCTGCCAAGTTCTATTAGTTACTTAAGAATCATTAACGATCTGACCATAAACAATTATTTTTTACATACTAAACATAGGTAGGAATATTGTTACTTTTGTGCCCATGGTCCCTGCCCGCCGGCACCTCCTACTTACCGGCAGCCTCGACCGCAGGACACTCATTTTGCCGGCGTCTCCTTCCCCGAAGATGCCTGAACATGCGTCTGCAGCTGCCCACTGATTCCTGTAGGGTGCACGCGCATGCTCATTCCCAGCCTTAAAGTGCCAGCATGCGAACCAGAGTAATTGTCCCTAACCAATCCCTATGCACCCTGTACTTTAAAAGTACTCTGCCCTCTTCCTCCTTGCCTGAGCGTTGTTGTGTCTACCTATGTTTGTCTAGCAAATGGTTCCTTAGCTGTATCTTATATCCTGTGTTCCCGTTTCCTGTATCCCGTATCTGTGTCCGAGTCAAGTCAAGTGTCCGACATAACTACATTATTCGTGTTCCGTGTCCGTACCAAGTCAAGTGTCCATGCCAAGTCAAGTGTCCGTGTCAAGTCAAGTGTCATCTGTGCCAAGTGTCTGCCACACCAAGTGTCTGCCACGTCTCAAGTCTTCTATCCAGCAACTCTAATACTAAGACTTTCATTGACTCTTGTTTGGCCAGCTGCTAATCCTTTACAGTGGAGTGGCATAGTGGGTCCACATACCCCACAGCCGTGACAGTACGCTCAGGCCGTGGACCCCGCTGGTCAACCCAAATCTGCGGTCCAATTGATGAAAGCGGACATGCGTGAACTCCGAGCATGACAGGATCAGCTTATACTCCTTGTTAACTCCATAGCTACTGTCGAAGAAACCCCTTCCAGGTAGCACCTTTTGGGATGGGTGCTCTAATGGGCTCCCTCTGCTTTGTCAGGTGGTATTCAAATATGGTAATTGAAGTATCAGCAGTGCACCGGGAGATCAATAAAGACAATAGCAATCTGTCGTCTCAATCAATATTCTCATTTATTATCAAGATACATAGGTTAATATACCCTCAGGGCGTACCCTCTAACCAGGGTGTTACCTCTCATGGAACAACCAATCATAACATTTTACACGTAGACTGAAAATACGTCATAGGGTACCTTCCCACTGAGGTCACGTGATCTTTCTAACATCTGCAAATCCTGGCCTACAAACAATAGAAATGTAGGAGGTCTCCACAAGGCCATGCGATGATTTCACATATGTGTATGAAATACTGAGATAAAGAATTAATTGGAAATATAATGATTATTTTAGGTCTAGGCGTTTTGCCAGACTCCTATCTACCAGTATTGAAGGCCATGAAAAAGAACACAAAGTAATAACTTATTCCCTTGTGATTTAAGCAGTAACAGAAAGAGATCATAACTGAATGGAGAATACATATCTTCATAATCCGGCATCCTGCTTGATAATTCATAGTGTAATTTAATACAGAGAACATAAGCAATTTGACCATCCATCACAAACCCCCCTTTTTCTCATATTAAAATACAGAGATTAAGAATTATCTGATTATAAACTTCAAACAAAATAGTGAATAGGGCCACTACCAATAATATAATGCGATCACCGAGTTCAGGTTTGGGTATAGGGTCCCGTCAGTGCGTTGACAAGTCCCGTAGTTGCTCGTCTGCACAGCTGCTCGGATTTGTTGGACTCTACCTTTGTCAATATTTTTTATGGTGATAACAATAACAGCATGCCCTGTATAAAAGTCCTAACATGTATATAAGATATAAATGGCAAAGCTTTAATAAATGAACACACACTTAGTGTTACATGGTGGGGTGTTCACCCATTCACCAGGTTCTGGCCTTGTGCATAAAATCCCTGTGACATAGGGTATTGTTGATTAAAAGGTTTCGGCTTATGATAGACAATTTTCTTAGCCTTCTTACATAGCATAGGTATCAGACATGCTACTAATTTAACAAAAACATATATAATCAATATTATGAGTAATATATGTAAAGCGCCTTGCATAAGTCCTGCAGCCCATCCTCCAATGCCTTTGAACCATGAGGCCGGGTTCAGCCATGACAACCAGTCTGGCCAATCTAGGTTCCAATCCTCTTCAGAATTGGCTTTCCTAAATTCCTCCTTTAATTGCTTTGCTTGTTCAATATCATGTTTAATCTGTACTGTCCCTTGGGGATCTATATAATGACAGCATGCAGGACCCACTATCTGGCACATACCCCCTTGACTTGCAGTTAAGTAATCTAGTACAAGTGTATGTTGGTTAGTAACAGTAATAAGCTGTCGGGTAAGTACTGAAGATACATTTAAAGCATCAAATATTAATTCGGTAATATTGTCAAACAACTCTGCTAGTTTTTCTATGTTATGTGCATTTCTAATTGGTCCTCCAAAGATGGATAGAGCATATCCTAACTTGGTGTGCCAAGGTAAGTGTACCAATGGGTGGGCTTTTTGCTTTCCCTCCCTTTTGTACAGCATATGTTTTGGTACTTTATCATAAGGAAGTGCATCCTTGTCCCATGTCCAGGTAGCAGACTGTAACCTAGCTAGGGTACAGGTACCTGTGGTAGTCTGCGGGATCCATTTATATGCATTGTGTCCGCACACTATATATATATCATGGGGAAGGTCAAACCATTGCATACTTCCTAGGGTTAACATGTGAGCAAAATGAACTAGGGGAAAAGACTGTTGTAATACACACCAAGGACAATTTGTTCCCAAAGACCCCTGGTATACTCCTGTGCATCCACAATACATAGTTTCATTCCCTTGTAAGTCTGTTTCTTGCATATACCCTGGATAACGTTTACAATCAGTCTTACTTCCTGAAGGGAAGAAATGGCCATATTCCCAACTACCATTATGTATGTACCGTTCTACCAGACTTGGTTTAAATACATCTGAGGTCTGTTGGGTTTTATTGAAGCTTATCTTTATACCTTTTATGGGGATCTCACCTAGTGTCAGTGTTTTAGTGACATTTTTAGAGACCCATTTTCCATTTGTGTGAGAATCAGTGCCTTACCAGGTATCAGGGTTAGATTTACCTGCCACCAGGGATCCTCCATCCATCCTGCTATGGGTAAGGGCACACTGGTATTAGACCATGTATACCTTTTTGTGTTATCCTTTACCTTTGAGGGATCCCAACATGTAGTGTTAAGAAGTTCTTTCTCACTAAGGGGCACAGCCATGTATGGCATGGATTTTGAGCTTATGGGACTGTGTGTACATATCCAACAATCAGATAAGTTTGTTAATGCTGTTATAATTTGATGATGCTTTATGAATTTATTGTCCACTTCCTCCTTGAGAACTTGAGTCATCGTCCCCACGAGGGGCAACATCAACACCAACCCTGCCAAGGGCAACATCATCGTTCGAGGCGACGTCATCTGGGCTGATAACCTTTTTGCAATGGCTTGCATGTATCCAATTGGCTCGTCCTTGGAGCTTCACTGATGTGGCGGTGGCCAGCTGTACTTCTACTGGTTGGCTGTACCTTGGCTCCAGACTGCTCCTGTTGTGTATCTTTGTTACCACCCAGTCTCCAGGTTGTAGTGAGTGGGTACCTGAAAGAAAGTTTGGATCTGGAATAGAAGAAAGGATTAGTTTGTGTGTCCTCTCCAGTTGTTTGTGTAGTGCAGCCAAGTACGTGGTCATATTGTCATAATGCTTTTGTAACTGCTGAGGGAAATACAGTCCTGTCTTTGGCATATTTCCAAACAATATTTCATAGGGAGAAAGTTTATCCTTCCCTCTTGGTGTGGTTCTTACAGAGTATAAAGCCAGGGGTAGACATTGTGTCCACGGTAAAGAAGTTTCATTCATGGCCTTCTGGATTTTTAATTTCAAAGTTCCATTTAGTCTTTCTACCTTACCACTGCTTTGTGGGTGATAGGGAGTGTGAAATGCTTGTTCTATCCCAAGGCTTTTTAATATGTTCCTCAATAGTTCTTGGGTAAAGTGAGTACCTCTGTCACTTTCAATTGTCTCTGGTACTCCATAGCGGCACACTACCTCAGCTATCAGTTTCTTTGCTGTGGTATCTGCATTTGCTTTAGCCACTGGAAAAGCTTCTGGCCATCCTGAAAATAAATCAGTGCAAACAAGTACATATTGATAAATTCCCACCTTAGGTAGTTGTATGTAGTCCACCTGTAATCGCTGAAAGGGGTAGTAGGACTTAGGAGTGTGTTTAGCTGGTGTTTTGGTGGTTTTACCAGGGTTGTGTTGTGCACATGTCATGCAGCCCTCTGTATATTTGGCTGCTGCATTTTGAAAACCAGGAGCATGCCATGTCTGTAACACTAGCTGGCTCATAGCTCCCTTTGAACAGTGTGTTTTCCCATGGGCTAGGGCACACATCATTGGATACAGTGCTCTTGGTAGGCAAACCTTAGAATTAAGATGCCTCAACTGTCCTAGACCTATTGCTGCACCTCTCTCCTCCCATTCTGCTTGCTCTTGAGGGGGTGCTTGGTCCTGGAAAGCACGCAACAGGGTCTCTGTGATGGGTTGTAAAACAGGCTTCACAATCATCAGAGGGAGAGCAGCAGCGTCCTTTGCCGCTGCATCCGCAGCCTCATTCCCTTTTGATAGGAGATCACTGTTATTAGTGTGTGCCTGTACTTTGACTATAGCTGCTTGGTCTGGCATGTGCAGTGATTCTAAAAGTTCTTCTACTGCTTTTGCATTCTTTATAGGTTTACCTGCCGAGGTCAAGAACCCTCTGGCTCTCCATATTGTCCCAAAGTCATGTGCAACTCCAAAGGCATATCTGGAGTCAGTGTATATGTTGACACGCTGTCCCTTACCCAATTTACACGCCTCAGCGAGTGCTTTTAGCTCTGCCTCCTGAGCTGAGCTGCTGGAGGGTAGGGACTGTTGTATGACGGCCTTACCATTGTGGACCACTGCATACCCGGTGAGGAAATGTCCTTTGTCTTCGCTCCAATATCGAGATCCATCTACAAAATACTCAGCATCAGGGTTAATCAGAGCAACATCAAATATACTGTTTATGCCGTTTGATTCCATATCCACTAGGCTTTGACAGTCATGTTCATGTTCAAAATTAAATAGTTCATCATCAGTGGATAGTTGAAAAATAAGGGGGTGTCCATGTCCCTGTCCCCCCACTCCTCCCTCCTTTTGTTCAGAATCTAGGGGCAGGAGTGTAGCTGGATTCAGAACAACACAACGTTTGATAGTCACATTAGGGGACAGAAGGGTAAGTTCCATTTTAGTAAGTCTTGCAACTGATAAGTGTTTTGTCTTGACTGTGTTCATCATTTCTTGCACTGCGTGTGGGACTTGCACAATAATGTCATGTTGAAGTACAATGTCTGTTGCTTTATCAACTAAAGCTGCTGCTGCTGAGACAGCGCGTATGCATGTCGGGGATCCTAGTACAATGGGATCCAGAGCAAGGGAGTAATAGGCAAGTGTTCGCATCTTGCCTCCATGATCTTGGGCTAATACTCCAGAGGCATGGCCTGCCTGTTCATGGCAGAACAGAGTAAATGGCTTATTGTAGTCAGGAAGTCCCAGTGCTGGCCTTGTAGTCAGTGACAGCTTCAGGGAGTGAAAATTGTCAATTGCCTCAGGTGACAGTACAAATGGGTCAGAGGTGAGACAGTCATATAATGGTTGCATCATAGCAGAGGCATCCCTGATCCAGGCTCTGCAGTACCCTATTAAACCCAGGAAAGTCCTCAATTGTTTAGGGTTTCTAGGGACTGGGTGTTTCTGTATGATTTCCAGCCTGTCAGGGGTTAAGTGTTTCATACCTTGGGAAATACAGTGGCCAAGGAAAACAACTGTTTTGGCACATAATTGCAGCTTGTGCTTGCTCGCTTTACAGCCAACTTCTTCTAGGAACATTAATAGTGATTTAGAATCTGTTTCACTGTTCTCCAGACTCTCACTACAAAGTAACAAATCATCTACATATTGTAGTAGAACTGAGGACTGATTGGGGGGCTGCCAGGTGTCCAGAATATCTTTCATGGTACGTGAGAAGATATCAGGGGAGTTTGCGGCACCCTGTGGCAGCACTACCCAAGCATACTGTCTTCCCCTATGTGTAAATGCAAAATACTGCTGGCACTCTTTATCCAGCGGGATGGAGAAGAAAGCATTGGCTAAGTCTATAACGGTGAAATAGACTGCAGTGCCGGGGACCTGGTTGAGCAATGTATGTGGGTTAGGCACTTGTGGTGTATTAATTATTGTCACAGCATTCACAGCCCGTAGGTCATGTACCATCCGGTACTGTACAGGTTGACCGGGCAGTGTCTTTTTCTTTACTGGGTAAAGAGGAGTGTTGAAAGGCGAGATTATGGGCACTATGAGATTGTTTTCCAGTAAGGAGTTAATATCCTTTTCTATAGCAGCGTCTTGCTGTGGACTCAGAGGATATTGCTTTATACATACAGGACGGTTCTGCATGTCTGGTTTTAAATTTACTTGTACAGGCGGCACATTTAAAACTCCTACATCCATCTTATCTTGTGCCCATAGTTTTTCTGGGATGTCTGCCAACCAAAGGGGAGGGGTACTGGGGGCTTTTTCAGTGTCCGGCATACTTGCCATACTAAGGAGTTTGCATAGCAGGGACTCTGGAATGGCAGAGGTTAATGTAGGTGTGCCAGAAGAAAAGTCCAATGCTGCTCCCAGGGCACTGAGTACATCTGTCCCCAATAAATTGTAGGGAGTGTGTGGTGACACTAACACACGGGAGACAATTGATTGTGTGTCATGTATATTCAGTCGCATTGGTTTTGTTAACTGTAACTGAAATGATGTTCCCTCCACCCCTTCACAATCTATATAGTCTGGTGATAACAACTCTGCCGGTACATATTTGGTTTGTAATACAGTTCTGGCTGCCCCTGTGTCTACTAGAAAAGAGGTATTTTCCCCTGTGGGTAAAGTAACAGGCACCATCAATGATGGACCTGTCGGGGGGAGCACTGGGCAGAGGGAGACATCAGGGTTGCCAGTTTCCTGAATTGGGAGGCTCAACTGGACGGGAGGGACATCGGGCTGAATAATGACCCTTCTTATCACAGTTCCAGCATGTAATCTGGCTAAGATCCCTTCTCTGGGTTCTCAAAGTGTCTTTTTGTTCCCTGCCTCTTCCTCCATAGCCCCCCTTTTGTTGCATCGGGGCGAGACGAGTTCTTTTAGGAGCTAAATCTAACTCTGCACCTTTTGCAATGCTCACTAAATCATTAAACTGGCATGTACGCCAGTCGGGGCGGGATCTTTTAACAGCTTCTTGTACTGCCGGCTTAAGACCGGACATAAAAGTTATTTTTAGTAGGCGCAAGTCTTTTGCATCACCTTCTTCATACCCGTGATCTAACCACTGCTGCTGTAAAGTTGTGGCATAATCAGGGACTGACTGTTTAACATCTTGGGAAAATGACATAAAACTATCAGTTCGATCCTGTTGAGTAGCATCTACCCAGGGCTGCATAGCGTTCAGGTATTCTAGTCCTGATTGCTCATTGGTTTTATTTGCTGGTACGGGATTTGTAATAGCAGCTTGAATTTGATTTTTGAGCACTTCCCCTCCCTTTGTTTCTACCAGGCTCTCCATATCTGACCATGTAGCACGGTAAGCTAGATGTACTGCTCGCAGCTTTCTATGGAAAGCGCTTGGTGTTTTACGTGGGTCTGGGAGTGTGTTACATACAGCTAGTAAATCAGCCGGGCTCCAGGGGCGATACACAGTGGCTTCATGTGACTGGATTTCCCCTACTGCCCCAGGTACTGGTTGCCCGTCTACATCTACTGGTTTTGGTCCCCTGTGTGTATGGATACTTGATACTAACGGAAACAAACAATCAAGTGGGGCGCTGCGTACCACAACTGACACAATATCCTGCAGTGAGGGGGTTCTGCTGCCCACAGTGTGGACATGTCCAGCAGCTGCCTTTCTTGCTATTTTCAGGATAAGGAGATGGCGCAGTTGCTGCTGTGGGGCTGTTTGGCAGTTGTAAAGGGGTTAACACATTAGTGAGGAGCTTTTCACTTAAAGGGTCATATAAATCATACATTATTCCATGATTTGCTTCCATACTCTTATGTTCTGTGTTACTCACTCTCTGTGCTACCTCATACCACATTTGGGCTTTTTCCACCATGTTATTGTCTTTCAACCATCCAACACAATTTGTCATAAATCTTTCCAATCACATTCTGCTAATGTGCCATAGGACCCAACTCCCATCATTTTAAACATTCTTTTACAATCCTTCACAGCCTCAGATCCTTTTGCTCTTTCTACTATTTTGATGGCAGAGACCCACGTCTCAGGGCTGTCCCGCATTTTTGTCTTACTATTTCCTGACCCCATGGTCAGAGGGCGTAGGGTAGTCTCCGGAAAACTCCCCAGCTCCAAACAGACAGGCCTTAGTCTGTTGACAGATATCTCAGACAATCTATCTTACAGTTTCAGAAAGACTATCAATATCAAAAGTCGTTCCTTCAGACTATTCTAGCAGTGGGATATCCTTTTCTCTGATCCCTCACTGTTTTGAACATCAAGAACAGACAAAATGCTGCCAATCCACAAATTGCAAGAGCAAATCCTTCAACACAATCTACATTCATGAACTTCCATTGATTCAAGCAGGAGTTGGTCACATTCATTTCAAACCCTTCGTCTCTTTCACTTATGCAGAACACTTGCTGCCGGGGTGTGTCTTTCAGTTCATACAGCCTGTGATGTAGCATATATCCCAAACTCTTTCCTCTAGCACTTTGCAATGGTTTCACATGCAAATTATATTTGGTAACATATATGTAATCCTCCCCCCTCAGCCGTTCTCTCTGTGGGTTGTAGTTTAGGGGCCTGTTATCTATGTTGGTGATGATTTCTTTAGGGGCTCTGTGTCTGAGCCAATACCGATGTTCTTTACTGTAATTAGTCTGGGTAGTTATATTACTACGACACAGGTGGCACCTGGGGTAAGTGTCAGGGTCATTCAATGAATACAGGATGTTATATTACAACGGTATTCAATCCAGCGGTCTGATGTTATACTACTACAGACTTAATTACTTGGATGTTATTTTACATCAAAGTGTATATGCCGGATTATCATGTGCTAGAAATCAGTCTGTACTGATTCCCACCTTATGCCAGTCTGGCAATGCATACAACTGGTTTATGGACCCTTACACACAATATCACTGTCTGGCAATGAATTTAGGAAAATATAAATGATTTTCTAATACAGTATTCAAAGTTTTCCGTATTGTACTGGGTAATGGTATTGAGTGCAAATTCAATATAGACACAATTGCTCCTCCTTGCACTGAGTGTATATCGTATTCTATGAAGTGGATATTACTTCTGGGCTGGGAGCCATACAGTTTCAACAATTTGATATGTATGTCTTCTCACAGATGTATTCAACATCACACTACACACACATTCATCACACTTGTCACATACACCCCCATGTAAATCCATTTAACCACACTACCATCCTGACAAAGGACCTGATTATTACGGGACCCCTTTGTAGAGACTTACATATACAAAGTACGTTTCCAGGGACTTAACAGAGTGGCTGAAACAAATGGTGTAACATAAAGTCTGTTACTTACCGCGCGGTTTTGGTTTCAGTGACTCCCCAGGTCCTTCCAGATTAGTGGACTTTGCACAAAATTCTCATTAGGAGGTCCCGGGCTGTTCGGCACCATAACTGTCGAAGAAACCCCTTCCAGGTAGCACCTTTTGGGATGGGTGCTCTAATGGGCTCCCTCTGCTTTGTCAGGTGGTATTCAAATATGGTAATTGAAGTATCAGCAGTGCACCGGGAGATCAATAAAGACAATAGCAATCTGTCGTCTCAATCAATATTCTCATTTATTATCAAGATACATAGGTTAATATACCCTCAGGGCGTACCCTCTAACCAGGGTGTTACCTCTCATGGAACAACCAATCATAACATTTTACACGTAGACTGAAAATACGTCATAGGGTACCTTCCCACTGAGGTCACGTGATCTTTCTAACATCTGCAAATCCTGGCCTACAAACAATAGAAATGTAGGAGGTCTCCACAAGGCCATGCGATGATTTCACATATGTGTATGAAATACTGAGATAAAGAATTAATTGGAAATATAATGATTATTTTAGGTCTAGGCGTTTTGCCAGACTCCTATCTACCAGTATTGAAGGCCATGAAAAAGAACACAAAGTAATAACTTATTCCCTTGTGATTTAAGCAGTAACAGAAAGAGATCATAACTGAATGGAGAATACATATCTTCATAATCCGGCATCCTGCTTGATAATTCATAGTGTAATTTAATACAGAGAACATAAGCAATTTGACCATCCATCACACTACCCATTTGGATTCTCCACCCGTGGCTGTTCCTCCTACACCACCTCCTGTTAACCTAATTTTGTTACCTCTTAGCTACGATAGTGATGCAAAGACCTATAGAAGCTTCATAAACCAGTGCAAGATCCACTTCAAATTACAGGCTCATCTCTTCCCCTCTGATGAGGCCAAGGTTCCTTTTGTTATTTCTCTTCTCTCGGGCAAAGCCCTGGCATGGGCGAACTCCATTTTGGAATGAGAGAGCCTGGATGTAATGGCAGGAAGGAGGTGAAGGGAAAGTGAGCCCTAATCTACCCACCGCCCTGTCCCTGCCTACTTGCAACGACTCGCCCTAGGCGACGAGGTACAACTGGGCGGCGGTCCCTACGCTGGCTAAGTGCACAGGAAGACAAACAGGGGACACGCAAGGGAAGGGGCAGTAGCCACGGAACGCCACGAGGAAACGGGGCGGCGAACGAACAGTCAGGACCAGGACGAAGTGAGTACACCCGAGCGGGCACGGAGACAGAAGCAAGCCAGGGGCAAAGCAAAGCAGGTCAAGCAGAACTGCAGCAAGGCAGAAGCACGGCAGAAGCAGGCTGGAGCAAGCAGCAGTGGGGCCAGGAATCCAAAAGAATTACAAGCACTGAGGGAGAGCACAGGGCAGGTAATAAAGGGCAGGGGGCGGAGCTAACTCCGACAGACCAGGCCGCGATAGGCTCTCCCACTCCTGAGCCTGCCACCCTGGTTGGTGGGAGATGGTGTCAGTCGAACAGGTCTGGCCTCAGGTGTGGATTGATTAATCCCAGGAGAATAGCTAGATGAAGTACCTGGCAGATCCCTAACAGTACTCCCCCTTTTATGAGGGGCCACCGGACCCTTACTAAGGGGACCAGGTTTAGTGGGGAAGAGGAGGTGGAACCTCCTGATCAATACCCCAGCGTGAACATCACGGGCAGGTACCCAAGTCCTCTCCTCCGGCCCGTATCCTCTCCAATGGACCAGGTACTGGAGGGAGCCCTGGACCATCCTACTGTCCATAATCTTGGCCACATCGAATTCCACCCCCTCAGGGGTGAGAACGGGAACAGGAGGTTTCCTCGAGGGGGACCAGGACGGGGAGCAGCGTTTAAGGAGGGAGGCATGGAAGACGTCATGTATGCGAAAGGATGGGGGGAGCTCCAGACGGAAGGATACAGGGTTGAGGACTTCAATGATCTTATAAGGTCCAATAAATCGGGGAGCAAACTTCCTGGACGGGACCTTAAGGCGCAAGTTCCTGGACGACAACCAGACCAAATCCCCGACGACAAACCGGGGGTTAGCAGAACGTCTACTATCCGCCTGAATCTTTTGAAGCGCTCTGGGACGCCTCTAGGTTCTTCTGAACCTGGGCCCAGACAGTGCACAGTTCCCGATGAACCTCCTCTACCTCAGGATTATTGGAACAACCAGGGGAGACGGAGGAGAACCTTGGGTTAAACCCGAAATTACAGAAAAACGGGGAGACCCCTGACGAGTTACTGACCCGGTTATTCAGGGAAAATTCAGCAAGGGGAAGGAATGAGACCCAATCGAATTGACAGTCAGAGATGAAACACCTTAAATATTGTTCCAGGGATTGGTTGGTCCTTTCCGTTTGGCCATTAGTTTCGGGATGGAAGGCGGAGGAGAAGGACAGATCAATCTCCAACTTTTTACAAAAAGCTCTCCAAAATAAGGAAACAAATTGTACCCCTCTGTCAGAAACGATATTGACTGGGGCCCCATGGAGACGCAGGATGTGTTTCACAAACAAAGAAGCTAACGTCTTGGCGTTAGGTAGCTTCTTAAGGGGCACAAAGTGGCATATCTTGCTGAAGCGGTCGACTACCACCCACACCACCGACTTGCCCTGAGATGGAGGCAAATCGGTGATAAAATCCATGGAGATATGGGTCCAAGGTCTCTGGGGAATGGGCAAGGAACGTAGTAGGCCCGCAGGTCGGGACCTAGGGGTTTTGGACCTAGCGCAAACCTCACAAGCGGCGACGTAAGCCCTAACATCTTTAGGCAACCCAGGCCACCAATAGTTTCTGGTAATGAGGTGTTTGGTGCCCAAGATGCCAGGATGACCAGATAGAGCGGAGTCATGGTTTTCCCTGAGTACCCTCAGCCGGTATTGCAGGGGAACAAACAGTTTGTCCCCAGGGACGTTCCCGGGAGCTGCACCCTGATCAGCCGCGATATTAGAAGCTAAATCAGAATCCGTGGCAGAGACGATTATACCAGGGGGTAAAATACAAGCAGGATCCTTCTCGGAAGGAGGATTGGCCATGAAACTACGTGACAGAGCGTCAGCCTTAATATTCTTGGACCCAGCCCTATAGGTAACCAAGAAATTAAATCTGGTAAAGAATAGTGCCCACCGAGCTTGTCTAGGATTAAGCCTCCGGGCCGATTCTAGGAAAACCAGATTCTTGTGATCCGTAAGGACCGTTACCTGGTGTCTGGCCCCCTCCAGGAAGTGCCGCCACTCCTCAAAAGCCCATTTAATGGCTAGAAGTTCGCGGTTGCCAATATCATAGTTACTCTCCGTGGGCGAAAACTTCCTAGAGAAGTAAGCACAGGGGCGGAGATGGGTGAGGGAGCTGGTACCCTGGGACAAGACGGCCCCCACTCCCACCTCGGAAGCGTCAACCTCCACAATAAATGGCTCCTCTTGGTTGGGCTGAATCAGCACGGGGGCCGAGATAAAGCACTTCTTGAGAGTCTCAAAGGCCTGGACGGCCTCAGGGGACCAATGGAGGACATCGGCACCCTTGCGGGTAAGGTCCGTAAGAGGCTTAGCGACGACCGAGAAGTTGGCAATAAATCTCCTGTAATAGTTGGCGAACCCTAAAAAACACTGTAACGCCTTAAGGGAGGCAGGTTGGACCCATTCCGCCACAGCTTGAACCTTGGCAGGGTCCATGCGGAATTCATGAGGAGTGAGGATTTGCCCTAAAAATGGTATCTCCT
The DNA here is from genome assembly GCF_050947455.1 of Rhinoderma darwinii. Taxonomy (NCBI): domain Eukaryota; kingdom Metazoa; phylum Chordata; class Amphibia; order Anura; family Rhinodermatidae; genus Rhinoderma; species Rhinoderma darwinii. The sequence continues at coordinate 361,782,804 of NC_134689.1, read as the reverse complement.
GTACCCCAAAGACACATTTTTCAGTCTTAGCAAACAGATTATTCTCCCGAAGGACCTGGAGCACCTTCCTGACATGCTCCACGTGGGAGGACCAGTCCTTGGAAAACACCAGTATGTCATCAAGGTACACAACAAGAAAATTACCCAGGTACTCTCTCAGGATTTCATTAATAAAATTCTGGAAGACAGCAGGGGCATTACACAACCCAAAGGGCATGACCAGGTATTCGAAATGACCCTCGGGTGTGTTGAACGCAGTTTTCCACTCATCCCCCTCTTTGATGCGGATAAGGTTATATGCCCCCCGTAGATCGAACTTAGAAAACCATTGGGCTCCCTGAACCTGATTAAAAAGATCCGGAATCAAAGGAAGTGGGTACTGGTTCCTTACGGTGACCTTATTCAGGTTACGATAATCAATGCACGGCCTAAGACCACCATCCTTCTTCCCCACGAAGAAGAAGCCAGCACCTACAGGAGAAGTCGAGGGGCGAATGAAACCCTTGGCCAGGCATTCTTGGATATACACCCTCATCGCTTCACGTTCAGGACATGAAAGATTAAATATCCTACCCTTAGGAAGCTTGGCACCAGGCACCAAATCGATAGCGCAATCGTAATCTCTATGGGGGGGCAACACCTCGGAGGCCTCCTTAGAAAACACATCGGCGAAGTCCTGAACAAACTCAGGAAGCGTGTTTACCTCCTCCCGGGGAGAAATAGAGTTAACAGAAAGACATGACATAAGACATTCATTACCCCATTTGGTGAGATCCCCAGTATTCCAATCAAACGTGGGATTATGCAGCTGCAACCAGGGAAGACCTAATACCAGATCAGACGATAATCCCTGCATCACCAGTACAGAGCACTGCTCCAAATGCATGGAGCCAACCAGGAGTTCAAAAACAGGAGTATGCTGAGTAAAATAACCATTAGCAAGGGGGGTTGAGTCGATTCCTACTACAGGGATAGGATAAGGTAAATCAATACAAGGCATCTTTAGAGACATAGCAAATTCCACAGACATGATATTAGCAGATGAGCCAGAATCCACGAAAGCACTGCCCGTGGCAGACCGGCCAGCAAACGAGACCTGAAAGGGAAGCAAAATTTTATTGCGTTTCACATTAACGGGAAATACCTGTGCGCCCAAGTGACCTCCCCGATGATCACTTAGGCGCGGAAGTTTTCCGGCTTCTTATTCTTGCGCCTGGGACAGGTGTTCAGTAGATGCTTGTCGTCCCCACAGTAGAAGCAGAGACCATTCATTCTGCGAAACTCCCTACGTTGTCGAGGGGACATGGAGGCCCCGAGTTGCATAGGTACCTCCGAGTCCTCCGTGGAGGGGCGAGGAGACGGGACCTCGGGGGGGATCGCAGAAAAGTCAGAGGGGAGCACACTGAAGCGTTCTAGCTGACGTTCCCTGAGACGTCGGTCAAGTCGTACTGCTAGGGCCATAACCTGGTCAAGGGAGTCAGGCGAGGGGTAGCTAACCAGCAGATCCTTCAGGGCGTCAGATAATCCTAACCTAAACTGGCACCTTAGGGCCGGATCGTTCCACTGAGAAGCTATGCACCACTTCCTAAAATCAGAACAGTATTCCTCAACCGGTCTCCTACCCTGACGTAAGGTCACCAGCTGACTCTCGGCTAAAGCAGTCCTGTCAGTCTCGTCGTAAATGAGTCCGAGGGCAGAGAAAAAACGATCAACAGAGGAAAGTTCAGGGGCGTCAGGAGCCAAGGAGAAGGCCCACTCTTGGGGCCCTTCCTGGAGTCGGGATATGATGATACCCACCCGCTGGTTCTCGGAACCTGAGGAGTGGGGCTTTAGGCGGAAATACAGTCTGCAACTCTCCCGGAAGGAGAGAAACGTCTTACGGTCCCCTGAAAACCGGTCAGGTAGCTTGAGGTCGGGTTCTAGAGGTGAGGTGAGGGGTACTACTAAAGCAGCGTCACCCTGATTGACCCTTTGGGCCAGGGCCTGGACCTGTAGGGAGAGGCCCTGCATCTGCTGGGTCAGGGTCTCAAGGGGGTCCATGATAGCGTCAGCGTAGGAGAAATGGTAGACTAGGTAAGGGCTTGTAATTATGTAATGGCAGGAAGGAGGTGAAGGGAAAGTGAGCCCTAATCTACCCACCGCCCTGTCCCTGCCTACTTGCAACGACTCGCCCTAGGCGACGAGGTACAACTGGGCGGCGGTCCCTACGCTGGCTAAGTGCACAGGAAGACAAACAGGGGACACGCAAGGGAAGGGGCAGTAGCCACGGAACGCCACGAGGAAACGGGGCGGCGAACGAACAGTCAGGACCAGGACGAAGTGAGTACACCCGAGCGGGCACGGAGACAGAAGCAAGCCAGGGGCAAAGCATAGCAGGTCAAGCAGAACTGCAGCAAGGCAGAAGCACGGCAGAAGCAGGCTGGAGCAAGCAGCAGTGGGGCCAGGAATCCAAAAGAATTACAAGCACTGAGGGAGAGCACAGGGCAGGTAATAAAGGGCAGGGGGCGGAGCCAACTCCGACAGACCAGGCCGCGATAGGCTCTCCCACTCCTGAGCCTGCCACCCTGGTTGGTGGGAGATGGTGTCAGTCGAACAGGTCTGGCCTCAGGTGTGGATTGATTAATCCCAGGAGAATAGCTAGATGAAGTACCTGGCAGATCCCTAACACTGGAATCTTCTAATTTACCGTTATTTCTAGAGGCTTTCTGCACTGTGTTTGAGGAACCGGGTCGAACATCGTCTGCAGCTGCCTCGCTACTGACTCTCAGACAAGGGGAATCTACTGTAGGGGAGTACGCCATCCTCTTCCGTACGTTGGCAGCAGAGCTATTCTGGAATAACGAGGCTCTAGTGGCAATTTTCTGGCAGGCACTAGCTTCACGTATAAAGGATGAAACAGCAGATTGAGAGCTTCCCTCTACTTTGGATGCCTTGATACTTCTCACAACCCAGACCGATATGAGGATCAAAGAGCGCACTTTAGAATTTTTCAAAGTTTCAAAGACTTCTTCTGCCTTCTCCTGTTGTACCCCCTAATGAAATTAGACAGACTCAGACTGTCCGACCAAGAGCGGCAGTGCAGACGTTCAACTGGGTTGTGTCTATACTGTGGTCAAAAGGTGTCACGGCGCGGGGTGTGGACGCACTGGGCCGTACCGCGTAGCGGGATAGCAGCTGGCCAACTAGGTACAAAACAATGTCTATAGTCCAGAACGGGTACCTGAGGCAATGTAGACAGTAGCGGAGACACAACTTGACTTTCACTGTAGATGGCACAGTAGATGCAGCGGAAGACACGACTTGAGTCTCGCTGTATATACAATAGCACGGGATACAGGGTACATGCAGCAGAAACGGGTAACACTGGGAACTGGAAAACACTGGGAGACCATTTGCAAGACACACTTTAGGTATACAAAAATGCTCATGCAAGGAACAAGTGGGCAGAGCTCTTTTTATAGTCCAGCAGCATTCTGGGCTAATACTGATGATAGACAGCTGGACGCGTACTGGCCCTTTAAGGCCATGCGCGTGCCCGGCGGGAACTAGTCACAGAGCCCAGAAGTGAGTGCCGGCGTCTCCCTGGAGGGAAATGCCGCCAGGAACGCAGACATCCATGGCCGGACCCGTCAGATGGTAAGTCTGAACGACGGTCCGCAGCCATGGACGTTACAAAGGGGACATTTTGTGCGCCATGCCCTAGGTGAATATACCTCTACTACTAAATTCACTCCCAGACTTTCCATTCCTGTGTTTATTGTCACCAATGAAGGATCACACTCTGTGCCCGCTTACTTGGATTCTGGAGCGGCTGCAAATTTTATCCAGTAGGACTTGGTAGACCGTCTCCATTTGTCCACTGTTTCTCTGGAGAAACCTCTAGCGGTCGCTTCTGTTGATGGACAACCCCTGCCAGACCCTATCCTGTCTATCACCAAACCTCCGAGACTACAGATAGAAATCCTCCATTCTGAGTTAATAACTTCCTATTGTAAAGGATCTGCCAGGCACAGCTTCCGGGTTAACTCCCAGAACTAATCAGTCAGCACCTGAGAATACATCCCTGAGACTGACTCCAGCTTCCACCATTCAGGCTGGCAGGCTTAGGAGTGGGAGAGCCTATCGTAACCTGGCCAGACTCAGCTAGCTCCCGCCCTCGGTCTATTTAAGCCTGCCCTTCCTGTCCCTCGGTGCTTGTGATTTCTTTCCTTGTGGTTTCCTGGCCCAGCTACAGCTCCTGCTATTTTTGATCCTGCTCCATACAGACCCTGGCTTACCGACTACTCTTCTGCTTTTCGTTTTGTACCTCGCACACTCCTGGCTTGACTCGGCTCGTTCACCACTCTGGTTGCTCACGGTGTTGCCGTGGGCAACTGCCCCTTTTCCTTGCTTGTGTTCCTTTGTATGTTTGTCGTGTTTGTCGTGCACTTACTGAGCGCAGGGACCGCCGCCCAGTTGTACCCCGTCGCCTAGGGCGGGTCGTTGCAAGTAGGCAGGGACAGAGTGGCGGGTAGATTAGGGCTCACTTGTCCGTCTCCCTACCCCCTGCCATTACACCTATGTCCTAACCACTGCTACTAACCCCCTCCTGCTGGGCTTGCCATGGCTTCGCCAGCATGCTCTAGTCCTTGATTGGAATTCCGGAGAGGTCCTCCAATGAGTATCCCGATATCTTCACCGCTGTCTGCCTCAGGTTCAACCTGTTGTTTATCCTCTGCCTCAATCACTTTCTGGACTATCTCCACAATATGCTAGTTACGCAGATGTTTTCAGAAAAAAGGAGCCAGAAATCCTTCCTTCTCATCGTCCCTATGATTGTCCTATCGAGCTGCTTCTTGAAGCATCTCCCCCTCGGGGACGGGTTTATCCTCTCTCCTTGCCGGAAACCAAGGCCATGTCGGAGTATGTCAAGGAGAACCTAGAAAGTGGGTTCATCAGGAAGTCTACTTCGCCAGCCGGAGCTGGATTCTTTTTTGTGGAGAAAAAGGATAGATCACTTTGACCATGCATTGACTATCGTGGGTTAAACCAAATCACAGTCAAAAACAAATACCCCTTGCCACTTATCTCCACGCTTTTTGACAGGATTTGAGGAGCCAAGGTTTTCACTAAGCTGGATCTATGCAGAGCCTATAACCTGATTCGTATTTGCAAGGATGACGAATAGAAAACCGCATTTAATACCCGAGACGGTCACTATGATCATCTCGTAGTGCCCTTTGGACTGTGTAATGCTCCAGCCGTGTTCCAAGAATTTCTAAACGACATCTTCTGTGATCTTTTGTATGTCTGTGTGGTAGTGTATCTGGACGACATCTTGATCTACTCACCTAATCTGATGACACATCTGAAGCATGAACGGCAAGTCTAGTTGAGGTTAAGGGGGAATAACCTATACGCGAAACTCGAGAAGTGTGTATTTGAAAAAAAATCCTTGCCCTTCCTGGGTTATATTATTTCTGATCGTGGTCTGCAAATGGATCCGGAAAAGGTGAAGTCCATCTTGGAGTGGCCATGTCCTCAAAGTCTCCGAGCTATACAGAGATTTCTAGGATTCGCAAATTTTTAGCGATATGTTCATTTCAAATTGTCCCTTACTGCTCCCATCTCAGCTCTTACCAAGAAGGGAGTGAACACTAAGGACTGGACACCTGTGGCAGAGTCAGCATTCTCCAACCTCAAGAGGGCCTTCACGTCTGCCTCTGGTCTTTATCATCCTGATGTGACTTAATAGTTTTCCTTGGAGGTTGATGCCTCTTCCATCGGTGCTGGAGCACTCTTGTTTCAAAGAAATTCTAAGGGTAAAGCAGTATCATGTGAATTCTACTCCAAACTCTTTTCTCCTGCTGAGTGCAACTACTCCATTACTCGCTGTCAAGGTGGCGTTGGAAGAGTGGAGACACCTGCTGGAGGGGGCTGCTCATCCCATCATCATTTTCACAGATCACAAAAATCTTACATATTTGCAGTCTGCACAGCAACTACATCCTCGTCAAGCCAGCTGTTCTTCGCCAGATTCCGATTCCATCTTCAATTCCGCCCTGCGGACAAAACATTGAGGATGATGCCCTGTCCCGGTCATTCGAGACAGACGACTCAGAAGAAAGTCCTCAACACATAATTGACCCTTCTAGGATTATTGCTGTAAACCCTCTATGGATCAAGGACATTCTTCCTGAAAAAAAATGTGGGAAAATGATTCTATGCTGGGGACATAATTCGAAACTGGCTGGGCACTCACTGTCAGTAAGACTTGGGATTTGATTGCTCGTAACTTCTGGTGGCCACGCTACCTAAGGATGTTCAGTATTATGTATCCTCCTGTACTAACTGTGCCTTAAACAAATCAACCTATTCCAAACCTGCTGGTCTGCTCCAACCTCTGCCTGTCCCCAATTCCACCTGGCAAAATATCGCCATGGACTTTATCACTGACCTTCCTCCTTCTGCTGGATGTATGACTGTCTGGGTAGTGGTGGACCGTTTCTCCAAAATAGCACATTTCGTTCCTTTAACCGGTCTTCCTTCAGCTCCTCGTCTGGCAAATCTGTTCATCCAGCACATTTTTCGTCTACACAGACTACCCTTCCATATTGTGTCTGACCGGGGTGTACAGTTCATGTCCAAACTCTGGAGAGCCCTATGTAATCTGTTAGATGTGAAGCTGGACATTTCTTCTGCCACAGTCTAATGGTCAAGTGGAAAGGTCAAAGGGGAGAGAATAGACATGGACCGCACATCCACTGTATACTATGATCAATTGCGGCTAGGCAAAATATTTAAATATGAACGAGAGGTTCTTTGTAACATTTTGATCAAATTGTATGCAAGTCCACTTGTCACTTCACGGCAACCTCTAAAAGTGGGTCCCTACTCTAGCGGTTGCAGCACCGCATGGCGGCTACCGCCACCGCTCCTGCAGAGGGAGCAACTCAGGGGCCCAAAAGCACCCATTCCTTCAGACCGTGCCAAGCCTCCTTGGCTCTGGGCCACGTCCCCCCACAAGTGCAGCACTACAGCAACAGACACCACCACAACATGTGAACAGATGGAATGAGCTCACCTTGCCATGCGCCCACAGTGGCCAACTGAGAGTACAAGCAGGAGCAGAAACACTTATGAGGTCATTCCTAAATTAAAATCAGCTGGGCCAAAAGTGTGGAGTGCTGGTACCAAGTAAAACAAAACAACAGAGGGGATAGACTCTGTATCATATCAAAGGGGAGAGAATAGACATGGACCGCACATCCACTGTATACTATGATCAATTGCGGCTAGGCAAAATATTGAAATATGAACGAGAGGTTCTTTGTAACATTTTGATCAAATTGGATGCAAGCCCACTTGCCACTTCACGGCGACCTCTAAAAGTGGGTCCCTACTCTAGCGGTTGCAGAACCGCATGGCGGCTACCGCCACCGCAGCACCGCTCCTGCAGAGGGAGCAACCCAGGGGCCCAAAAGCACCCATGCCTTCAGACTGTGCCAAGCCTCCTTGGCTCTGGGCCACGTCCCCCCACAAGTGCAGCACTACAGCAACAGACACCACCACAACATGTGAACAGATGGAATGAGCTCACCTTGCCATGCGCCCCCAGTGGCCAATTGAGAGTACAAGCAGGAGCAGGAACACTTATGAGGTCATTCCTAAATTGAAATCAGCTGGGCCAAAAGTGTGGAGTGCTGGTACCAAGTAAAACAAAACAACAGAGGGGATAGACTCTGTATCATATCAAAGGGGAGAGAATAGACATGGACCGCACATCCACTGTATACTATGATCAATTGCGGCTAGGCAAAATATTTAAATATGAACGAGAGGTTCTTTGTAACATTTTGATCAAATTGTATGCAAGCCCACTTGTCACTTCACGGCGACCTCTAAAAGTGGGTCCCTACTCTGCTGATATTATATAGTCTATCCTCATTTCCTTTTGTTTTACTTGGTACCAGAACTCCACGCATTTGAAAAAATACCCAGCTGATTTTAATTCAGGAATGACCTCATAAGTGTTCCTGCTCTTGCTTGTGCTCTCAGTTGGCCACTGGGGGCGCATGGCAAGGTGAGCTCATTCCATCTGTTCACATGTTGTGGTGCTGTATGGTGGTGTCTGTTGCTGTAGTGCTGCACTTGTGGGGGAACGTGGCCCAGAGCCAAGGAGGCTTGGCACGGTCTGAAGGCATGGGTGCTTTTGGGCCCCTGGGTTGCTCCCTCTGCAGGAGCGGTGCTGCGGTGGCGGTAGCCGCCATGCGGTGCTGCAACCGCTAGAGTAGGGACCCACTTTAAAGAGGTCGCCGTGAAGTGGCAAGTGGGCTTATACAGTTTGATCAAAATGTTTACAAAGAACCTCATGTTCATGTTTCTAAATTATGCCTAGCGGCTCAGATCAACGTATATACTGTGGATTGTGCGGTCCATGTCTAGTTTCTCACAATGCTGGTCAAGTGGAAAGGATCAATCAAACATTAGAGAATTATCTTCGTCATTTTGTTTCTGTTCAACATGGCAATTGGGTACAGCTTCTGCCTTGGGCGGAATTTCTGTATAATAACCATACAAGTGAGTCTACTGCTTCCTCTCCATTCTTCGTTGTGTACAGTCAGCATCCACAAGTTCCACTTCCTGTGCCGGGAATGCTATGTTTAAAGTGCCTGCAGCCAGGGCCGGCCTTAGGGGTGTGCGAGCTGTGCCATTGCACAGGGCGCATCACTCCAGCAGGTGGAAGATGCGCTGCGCTGGCTCCCTTCCCCTGCTTGTTTTAGAAGCGCCTGGGCCCGGCGATTCAGCAGCTGCCTTTCCGCCCGGGCGCTTCTTCATTCAGTTGCGTCGCTACCGCTGTAGCAGCCATAGCGGCTGTTAGCGGCGACACCGGGCATGAGGGTGACCGTGCCACCCGTCGGGAGCCCCCATGGCACGCGGCGCCGCTAGCAGATGCTGCGGATGCTACAGCGGTAGCGACACCACTATAGCAGCGCCATTATAGCAGATCAGGGAGTTATCTTGCTGCTCTGCTATCTACTAGCACCACTGTAGCCCCCTGAAGGAGCGGAAGCCCCGTGTGGCCGTGGATTCAGCTCCTGGACGCTTGATGTCTCTGTCCATATATGACCATCCATAAATGGACACAGACGACAGGGGCTTCTCCTGGAGTGGAATCCCCGGTCACAGAGTTGGCAATGCTGTGGACAGGGATTCCGCTTCAGGAGTTGCCCCTGATGTCAGTGTCCATATATGGACAGAGACATCAAGCGGAGCACTCCAGGAGCGGAATCCCCGGCCACAGGGGGATACTGCTCCTTTAGGGAGCTACAGTGGCACTATCTACAGGAAGGGGGGTGCCATTTAAAAGGGGGCTGTGTGGGACTACCTACCAGGGTGCTGTATGGCACTACCTACCAGGGTTCTGTGTGGCGCTACCTACCAGGGGGCTGAGTGGCACTACCTACCAGGGTGCTGTGTGGCACTACCTACCAGGGTGAAGTGTGGCGAAGCCTACCAGGGGGCTGTGTGGCACTACTTATCAGGGTGCTGTGTGGCACTACCTACCAGGGTGCTGTGTGGCACTACCTACCAGGGTTCTGTGTGGCACTACCTACAAGGGGGCTCTGTGGCACTGCCTACAAGGGGCTGTGTGGCACTATCTACAGGGGGCTGTGTGGAACTAACTACAAGGGGGCTCTGTAGCACTACCTACAAGGGGGCTGTGTGACACTACCTACAAGGGTGCTGTGTGGCACTACCTACCAGGGTGCTGCGTGGCACTACTTCAAAAGGGGCTGTGTGGCCCTTCCTACAAGGGGGCTGTGTGGCACTACCTACAAGGGGCTGTGTGGCACTAGCTACAGGGGCTGTGTGGCACTAACTAAAAGGGGGCACTGTGGTACTACCTACAAGGGGGCTGTGTGGCACTACCCACAGGGGGCTGTGGGGCACTATCTACAAGGGGGCTGCGCAGTACTATCTACAGGGAGAATCTGTGGGGGACTGATGGTAATTTTACTGTGAGTGGCGGGCTGATGGTAATTTTACTGTGAGTGGGGGGCTGATGGTCATTTTACTGTGAGTGGGGGGCTGATGGTCATTTTACTGTGAGTGGGGGGCTGATGGTCATTTTACTGTGAGTGGGGGGCTGATGGTCATTTTACTGTGAGTTTGGGGCTGATGGTCTTCAAGTGGTTTCCACCTCTGAGCTCCAATTGAAATTAATAGGAGGCAGAAAATACCTGCGTCGCCTGTGTGGTGCTTTTTTGCCTGCCTCTTTTGCATTTGCTTACAGAAAACGCTGTGTGTAGTGCTTATTTTTAGACATTTTCTGTCTCTAAACAATTTTTGGTAGGGGAGCCCTGAGGAAATTCCTCCTTCGGGACTTTTCTTCACAACTGGCAGCAAACCAAGTCTGCGATTCTTCAGGCAGCTTATCGCATAAAAAAGTATGCCGATAAGAAAACGAAGAGTTCCTCCTCAGTTTTTCCCTGGAGTGAAGGTCTGGCTGTCTTCTAAAAACATTTGTCTTAAGAACCCGTCTCACAAATTCGCTCCCAAGTTCCTCGGCATCTTCGAGGTTTTGCAACAAATAAACCCTGTGTCCTATAAGCTTCGGCTGCCTCCTGCTCTCAGGATTCCCAACTCGTTCTATGTGTCCCTCCTAAAACCTGTGGTCCTGAACCGATGCAGTAAATATCCTGATTCTACAGTTGCTCCCAGCAGTTCTTCTGACGTATTTGAAGTGAAAGAGATCCTGCACCATAAGGGCATATTCAGACGAACGTGTAATACGTCCGTGCTACGAGTGTGATTTTCACACGCGTCGCACGGACCTATGTTAGTCTATGGGGCCGTTCAGACTGTCAGTTATTTTCACGCAGCGTATGGCCGCTGCGTAAAACTCACAACGTGTCCTATCTTTGGCCGTTTTTCGCGCATCACGCACCCATTGAAGTCAATGGGTGCGTGAAAATCACGCGCAGCACACGGAAGCACTTCCGTGTGACGCGTGTGATTCGCGCAACAGCAGTAAGAACTATGAATGAAAACAGAAAAGCACCATGTGCTTTTCTGTTTACAAACATAAAAACAGAGTGTCATAATGATGGCGACTGCGCGAAAATCACGCAGCCACGCATCATATGCTGATGACACACGGAGCTTTTATGGTGCTTTTGCTGTAATCATGCTTTCAGTATGGGACAGTAGTTCCACGGAGAGGCAGGGTCTCCTTGCGTCGTACATAACTATGATGCTAGGAGCCCGGTTCCCTGCAGTGAGTTAGGTCCGGGACTTGCGGCTGAAATACGTTCCGTCCTTTACGGACCAAACATGCTCGTGTGAATCCAGCCTTAGAAGGTAGGAAAAAAGACATTCTATATGGTGGACTGGAAGGGGTTTGGTCCTGAGGAGAGGTCTTGGGAGTCAGAAGAGAACATTGATGCCCCAGCTTTCATCAAGAGGTTTCTCCTACGCTCTGAACCTAAGAAGAGGGGGCGTAAGGAGGGTGTACTGTTGTGTCTGCGTCCCGCGACCGCAGGACACTCATCTTGTTGATGTGTCCCTCCCCGGAGACACCAGCACATGCGGCTGCAGCTCCGCACTGATTCCTGTAGGGTGCAAGCAAGCGCTCGTTCCCGGCCTTAAAGGGCCAGCTCGCGCACCCGAGTAATTGTCCCTAACCAATCCCTATGCACCCAGTACTTTAAAAAGGACTCTGCCCTCTTCCTCCTTGCCTGAGCATTATTGTGTCTACCCATGTTTGTCTAGCAAATGGTTCCTTAGCTGTATCTTGTGTTTCCATTTCCTGTATCCCGTATCCAGTATCTGTGTCCGAGTCAAGTCAAGTGTCCGGGAGGACTGCATTATTCATGCTCCCTGTCCGTGTCTAGTCAAATGTCCGTGTCAAGTCAAGTGTCCGTGTCAAGTCAAGTGTCCGTGTCAAGTCAAGTGTCCGTGTCAAGTCAAGTGTCCGTGTCAAGTCAAGTGTCATCTGTGCCAAGTGTCATCTGTGCCAAGTGTCTACCACGCCAAGTCTCTGCCAAGTCTTCTATCCAGTTACTCTAATCCTAAGACTTTCATTGACTCTTGTTTGGCCAGCTGCTACTCCGCTACGGCAGAGCCGCCTAGTGGGTACACATACCCGACAGCCGTGACAGTTACTACTAGAAGACCAATATATATATATATATATATATATATATATATATATATATATATATATATGTTTATGGCTCCAATTGACCTGTATAGAAGCTGCATACAGATTTGCTTTTTAGTGATCAAGAGGCAGCCAAGATTTTTATAAGTAGGTGGTGGGGGGGGGGCAGTTGATCTTTACTAAACAAAAAATAGCGCAATAGCTGTACAAAATATGTAAGGAAAATGTTTCCAACACAGCAAGTACTGCTGTTTTTTTTAAGAAATCTATACACTGATCAGCCATAACATTAAAACCACTGACATATGAAGTCACATTAACATTATTCTGTGACAAAGGCGCCTGACAAGGGATGGGATATATAAGGCAGCAAGTGAACAGTCAGTTCATGAAGTTGATGTGTTGGAAACATGAAAAATGGGCATGTGTAAGGATCTGATCGATTTGTCAAGAGCCAAATTGTAATGGCTAGACGACTGTGTCAGACTATCTCCAAAACGGCAGGTCTTGTGGGGAATTCCCGGTATTAAGTGGTTAGTACCTACCGAAAGTGGCCCAGGGAAGAACAACCAGTGAACCAGGGGCATTGATGCACGTGCGGTGCGGAGACTATCCTGTCTGGTCCGACCTCACAGAAGAGCTACTACAGCGAAAATTGCTAAAAAAGTTAGTTACTGCTGGCTATGATAGAAAGGCGTCACAGCTTGCTGCGTTTGGAGCTGCATAGCTGCAGAGTGCCCATGCTTACACCTGTCCACTGCCGAATACACCTACAATGGGTAAGTGAGAAACGGAAGAAAGTCGCCTGGTCTGATGAATGACTTATTCTTTTTCATCATGTGGACGGCTGGGTGCGTCGCATACCTGGGGAGGAAACGGCACCAGGGTGCAGTATGGGATGGAGGCAAGCTGGCGGAGGCAGTGTGATGCTCTGGGCAATGTTCTGATGGAAAACCTTGGGTCCTGGCATTCATGTGGATGTTATTTTGGTACCGCCAACATAAACATTGTTACACACCAAGTAAACCCCCTAATGGCAACGGTATTTCCTAATGGCATTGACCTCTTTCAGCAAGATTATGCAACCAGCAAAAATTGTTCAGGAATGGTTTGAGGAACATGACAAAGAGTTTAAGGTGTTGCCATGACTCCAAATTCTAAAAGCATCTGTGGCAAGTGCTGGAAAAAAAAAAAGTCTGATCCATGGAGGCCCCAACTCATAACTTACAGGACTTAAAGGTTCTGCTGCGAACGTCTTGGTGCCAGATACCACAGGACACCTTCAGGAGTCTTGTTGCGTCCATGCCCCGATGGGTGAGAGCTGTTTAGGTGGCACAAAGGGGGGCCTACACAATATTAGGTTTAATGTTATGGCCAGGAGCAAAGCTATAAGGGGTGCAAATGTAGAAGTTGCCCCCAGTCCCTGGTGCTTGAGGAGGCCCAAAAAGTAGTGTCTAAGACACCAGTTTTATAAGCGGCACAAGGTAGGTGGGGACCGTTCACAGGTTTTTACATTAAGGCCCAAGGGCTTCAAGTTACGCCTCAGGTGATGGTTGATTGGTGCATGTCATAAATGATAGCCAACAATCAGCGGTCAATGGTCCTCTTGTTTGCCCTCTCAGGTCTCACCAGTGGCCGCCTCCTGAAAGCCTTATTCAACATAATATATAAAGAAAAAAGATAATTTCTGTATGTCTTCTGTATTTTTGTATTGACTTTACAGGAAGTGTTGAGTGTTTATGGCCACTTCACGTGTGGTTGTAGCTGTCGCTGCGCTGAAATGATCTTCTGTTGTCAAGTAGGTGATTCCTTCCCAAGGCAATAGATTTTCCATTTTATGACTTTAAATTATTGACGAAGAAGGAGACGAAGATGTCACTGATGTCATGGAGTAAATTAGAAGTGGGTTCCATCGGAGTAGTAACTTATGTCCATTAACCCTTGCTATATCAGAAGTTATATATTTAAATGCCTTTATTATGGCATTTGATTCTATAGAAATCCTGTCTGGTGTCCCTAGAGTCACAGGTTGTACTGATAGCAACACTGAACCGCCAGGAAACCATATGAGATGTGCTGCTGTCATGGAGGTAATGGACACCTGGAACGTCAGGCAAACGCATACAAACAATGCCCCCTCCCCCCCTGGACTATATCATGTCTGCTGCTGGAGTGTTATCAGGATGAAGAAAGGACTACCAGGTGTCAGCCTGATGTTCTCAGGGGAACAGAGAAGTAGGGACCAAGTAGTCCCTGAAAATAAATTAGGAAGGAAAGTACAACAGAACAAACTAAAAAGATGACGTGACCCCATGTACTACCTCCATATTAGGGCTATAGGGGTCTTTACAGTGGCTAAACTATAGGGAGTGCAGATGACCTTGGAGCCCAAATGCCCTTTTACCATTTAAAGGGGCAGCTGTCTTATAAAATGTCAGTGCAGAGGTGTGTTGGCATATCATGAATATTTCACAGCTATCTACACCGATGAATACTTCACTTTACTATGACTCCCACATTTTAACCCTTCCGGCTTTCACAAAGTCCATATACGGTGACACTAAATAGCAGAAGCATTGGCGTACCCTACAGCCATACCAGTCATAAAAGCTGCTATATGGCCTGAATGCTGAAGGAGCAGACTCAGGTGTAGAATACAACCAGGGTGTGAAACGCTAAAATGATTTCTTCCCGCAGCTCCTCACATACAGATTATAAATCCATATGCAGTGAGCGCCCCCTAGTGGCAGCTGTAGTCAGACAGAATTTTATAATGTAACTTTGATTGCGTGAGGGGAAATGGAATTTGGAACTCTGTAACAAAAGAACAGAACTCCAATCTCTCTAAAGATATATTATGAAATAAATCACAACAGAATATTAGACCTATTTAGATCAATCCTCTGCCATCAAATACTCTGTATATGTACAGTGCAGGGATGGCATGGGCTCGGAGCTGAGCCTGCACCATTCGCAGAGGGTGTCAGCTGTATTTTACTGTTGACACTCTGCTTCCATGGCCGGCATCAGAGATAATGCCGATACTGGCCGTTAACTCCCTTAAATGCCATGGACAGCGCGATCGCAGAGTGCCAATTGGCTGTCATTGCCTAATGAAGGCCAGCGGCAGGGTCTAGAAGGATGCCTGGAAGTATTTATAACACAAGCAATCGCAGGGTCAAGTCCCCTATTGGGACTAAATAAAATGTTTAATATAGTATTTTAAAAAATCCTGATTAAAGTTCTGGCTCTCAGAATATACCAAAAACCAAAGACCACCTTCCGATTGTGCATCTCTAGTCACATGACAGTATGAATCACACAACTATTTTGTTCTTTTCATAGAAGTCAATGGAAATGTTACATGGTGGTCACACAATCTCTTCTAACTTCTACAGGACACATTACATGATAGGAGTTATCCTCCAGTTCTAGCCTACACTGACAAACTTGTTCCAGGATAAACCAGCCATAACACTGGTGACCTGCTCCTTGTATCTGCCCCCTCCTGTCACCCACTATGAATACACAGCGCATTATTGCAACATTTGGGCGGGAACCAGAATTCAGCGGGCGGCAGCTGTCACTTAGACAGGGCGTGTTTTGTCAAAAAGTAAGGGGAGTGTCAAAGCCCCCCAAGACATAGGACACGCCTGGGGGCGTGGCTACGTTAGAAAGTCCTACACAACAGTAGCGGTTAAGTATGTGGGTGTGCATAAAGATCAGGGGTGTGATATATACAAATAAGGGGCGTGTCTTATTGGCTACCAACGGGGCGGGGTGTGGTTTATACTAGCGCGGGGCGTGGTTACAACGTCGCACACCCGGCTGTGGTTCCCGGAGAGTCACACACGCTATGGCCGGGTTGGCTGTGTCTATAGCCGGCTTCTTGACGTTCCTGTTCCTGCCGGCGCTGTGTGCTTCTCAGAGCAACTCTTCCTCCCCTCAGGATTTGCCTCTTATCCTGGGCTTCCGGCTGGAGGGCAGCGACCGTGAGTCTGAGCTGTCAGCGGCCGGAGAACTGGAGGTGAGGGAAGGCAGTCGGCTTCAGCTCCGCTTCTACGGACTCTACCTGCGGACGGATAGCGACCATCTCATCGCGTTTACCGAGGCGTCCATAGGCCTGCAGGACAACCGCAGCTGCCTGGAGGACACCCGGGACCTGCTGAGGGACCCTGCTGGCTTGAATGTGACTGACGAGGCCGATGGCACGGCGGCCCTGCTGCGCCTGGAGGTTCTGCCGCTGCGGAAGAGTCAGAGCTCCCGGTTATACGTGCTATGTACCCGCCGGGGCCCCGGCTTACCGTGGACTATACACCCGGGACCGGACGGGCGGCTGCGGGTGCTGGAGGAGCACAAGCCGTTCTTGCCCGTGTGGCTGCAGGGCATCATCATTGCGGTGCTGCTCTCCCTGTCCGGTATCTTCAGCGGCCTGAACCTGGGGCTGATGGCTCTGGACCCCATGGAGCTGCGGGTGGTGCAGCGCTGCGGCGCCGAGCGGGAGAGGAGATACGCGGCCAAGATCGAGCCGGTGCGCCGCCAGGGTAACTACCTGCTGTGCTCCCTGCTGCTCGGTAACGTGCTGGTCAACACCACCCTCACCGCCCTGCTAGACGAGCTCATCGGGTCCGGCCTCTGGGCTGTGGCCGCCTCCACCATAGGCATCGTAGTGCTGGGGGAGATCGTGCCCCAGGCCCTGTGCTCCCGGCACGGCCTGGCTGTGGGGGCCAACACGCTGTGGCTGACCCGTATCTTCATGGTGCTCACCTTCCCGGTGGCCTATCCGGTGAGCCGCCTGCTGGACTGCGCCCTGGGCCAGGAGATCGGAACCGTGTACAACCGGGAGAAGCTGCTGGAGATGCTCAAGGTTGGTAAGAAGAGTGCGATGGGGCAGACCCATCTTCAGGGGGCATGACTGGTTGCTGCTTTAGATAACAGGACTATAACCCCCAGCAGTCTGTCTAATTGCTGGGCCTAATAGTTCTGCAGCTCTTAGGTCTCTTGTTCTTGCCCGGTTGCTAGCCATAGAGGTAAACATCCTCCCTCGATATGAGTCTTGCCCTCGTAGTGAAGAGACTGGATGTTTTGCAGTGAGTGATCACGTCTTGACAGATGGCGCCGTTATTTATTGGTCGGAATTAATCGGTTTTAGTAGCATAGCTGGAAATTATTAGCCTTAACCAATGTAAAATCGTTTAATCCATTAATAGTAATCGTCATGTCTATGGTTGGTCCCCGGAGCGATTCTCCTGTGCCGGTGATCAAAGTGTTCACCAGATGATTGATGGCGGTAATGTTTCTATAGAAATAACAATCTGGGTAGCAAAAAAACATAAACAAAGGGGTGTTAACCCCTTCCCGACATTTGCCGTACATGTACGTCATGGAAAGTACTGACTTCCCGCATCTTGCCGTACATGTACGTCAAACGTTTGGCACCGGCTCAGAAGCTGAGCCGGTCCCATCATCACCGGATCTCAGCTGTATCTTACAGCTGACATCCGACTGTAACGGCGGGGACCGAAATTAGCTTCGATCCCCGCCATTAACCCCTTAAGTGCAGCGCTCAAACGCGATCGCTGCACTTAAGGTGTTTGCAGCTCATCGGAACCCCAGTAATGAAATTGCCGGGGTTCCGGTGGCTGCAATGGCAACCGGAGGCCTAATACTGGCCTCCCGGTCTGCCTAGCACCGAAGCCGGTCAAGATCCGCCCGGCGGCGGAGCCTGATCGGCTTCCGTAGCTGCCGGCAAGATGGCGCCGGGTCAGGAGCTGATCCGGCGTCATCAGCGGTGGAAGTCAGCTGTACTGTACAGCTGACATCCACCTGTAACGGCAGGAACCGGAGCTAGCTCCGATCCCTGCCATTAACCCCTTCGATGCAGCAATCGAAAGCGATTGCTGCATCGTAGCGGTTACAAGCAGATCGCCAGCCCTGACAGGCAATCGGGACTGGCGACTGCTGTTATGGCAACAGGAGACACAATGGTCTCCTGCTCTGCCATTACGGAAGCCGATTTAGGCCCCGCCGGGAGGCGAAGCCTAAACGGCTTGCTGTCAGTGAATGACTGACAGATCTAATACATTGCACTACATAGGTAGTGCAATGTATTAGAAAAAAAAAAATCTGACCGTTGGACCTTCAAGTCCCCTAGTGGGACTTGAGAAAAAGTGTAAAAAAAGTATAAAAAAGTGTAAAAAAAAGTGCAAAAAATAAAAGTTTGAAAACAATAAAAGTTTCAAGTAATCAAATAACACACAATCCCCCTTTTACTCTTATCAAGTCCTTTATTATTGAAAAATAATAATAAACCATATGTATTTGGTATCGCCACGACCGTAACGACCGGACGTATCAAAATATTATATTATTTATTGCACGCGGTGAACAGCGTAAAAAAAACCCGTAAAAAAAGTTACCAGAGTTTCTGTTTTTTAGTCACTTTGCCCTACAAATATTACAATAAAAAGTGATCAAAAAGTCGCACGTATCCAAAATGGTACCTATAAAAACTATAGCTCGTCCCGCAAAAAACAAGCCCTCATACAACTCCGTCGACAAAAAAATTAAAACGTTATGGTTCTCACAACTTGGCGACAGAAAAAATACATTCTTTTTACAAAAGTAATTTTATTGTGCAAAAAGTTGTAAAACATAAAAAAGTTCTATAAATTAAGTATCGCCGGAATCGTACTGACCCGCAGAATAAAGGTAACATGTAGTTTATAATGCGTGGTGAACGCTGTATAAAAAAAACGAAAAAAGCTGTGCCAGAATTGCGTTTTTTGGTTTACCTGGCATCCCAAAAAATAGGATAAAAGGTGATCAAAAAGTCGCATGTACCCCAAAATGGTACCAATAATAACTACAGCTCGTCCCGCAACAAACCAGCCCTCATACCGCTACGTCTATGAAAAATAAAATTAGTTATGGCTCCAATAAGTCAGGAAATAAAAAAATATGCAGTTGTGCCCGAGGAGAACATTTCTTCTGTTTCAAGAGGCGATTTATCAAGGACCTAAAATTAGGGAACCAGGAAGGGAGGGCCCAATCATATCCGATGGAAGCGACGGTGCCCGTATTATACCAGGATAATACTTTCCCAGCAAAATTCCCCAAACTACAAAGGCGCGGAGTGTGGACCAAAAGGGGGATAAGAAATGACACCATTTATCAGTGCGACACCGGCCTGTGCAGAAAGGATTGCTTCACAGCGTAACACACATCTATGGATTATTTTTATTTTTTTATACCACCTGACTATGCCCCTTATATACTCCGCCCCGCTTACATGTACCCCCACATTATAAAACACCAGCAATACTCAAACAAATATAGTACCAAGCAAAATCCGCTCTCCAAAAGCCAAATGGTGCTCCCTCGGCCCTGAACCCTACAGCGTCCCCAAACAGCAGTTTCCTTCAACATATATGGCACCGTCATACCCGTGAGAACCCTTTTAACAATTTTTGTGGTGTGTGTCTCCAGCGTCATAAGCTGGGCATGACATATTTGCCACTGAATGGCATATCTAGGGAAAAATATAAATTTTTAATTTGCACCATCCGCAGCGCATTCATTTATGGAAAAGACCTGTGGGGTGAAAATGCTCACTACACCCCTTAATAAATGCCTTGAGGGGTGCAGTTCCATAATGGGGTCACTTATCAGGGGTTTCTTTTTATTATTTCACATCTGAGCCTCTGCAGTTGTGAACCAATACTTTGTAAATCGCCAAATTAGGCCTCCACTCCGCATGGTACTCTTCACTTCTGAGCCCTGTCATATGTCCAGACAAAAGATTAGGGCCACATGTAGGGTGTTTCTAAAACCGGGAAACACCGCATAATAATTAGAGAGCTGTCTTGTTATGGTGGCACAAGCCGGGCACCACATATTGGCATATCTATGGAAAAAAATCCCATTTTCACTCTGCAACATTGAGCGCACACTAATTTCTACAAAACACCTGCAGGGTTAAAATGCTTACTACACCCCTTGGTAAATGCATTGAGGGGTGTAGTTTACAAAATGGGGTCACTTCTGGGGGGTTTCCACTGTTTTGGGCCCACAGGTGCCCAGAAACCAATCCAGCAACATCTGCACTCCAAATGGCGGTCCTTCCCTTCTGAGCCCTGCCGTTTGCCCAAACAGCAGTTTATGACCACATATGGGGTATTGCCGTACTCGGGAGAAATAGCTTTACAAATGTTGGGTTCTTTTTTTCCTTTATTTGTTGAGAAAATGAAAAAATTTGCGCTAAAGCTACGTCTTATTGAAGAAAAAGGACTGTTTTTATTTTCACTGCCTAATTCTAATAAATTCTATGAAACATCTGTGGGGTCAAAATGCTCACTACACCCCTAGATGCATTCTTCAAGAGGTGTAGTTTCCTAAATGGAGTCCCTTTTTGGGCGTTTTCATTGTTTTGTCCCCTCAGGGGCTTTGCAAATGTGACCTGGCCTCCGCAAATCATTCCTGCTAAATGTGATCTCAAAAAGTCAAATAGTGCTCTTTCCCTTCTAAGCCCTGCCGTGTGTCCAAACAGCCGTTTATTACCACATGTGGGGTATTGTTTTACTCGGGAGAAATTGCTTTACAAATTTTGTGGTGCTTTTTCTCCTTTAGTCCTTCTGGAAATGAGAAAAAATTAGCTAAACCTACATTTTCTTTGAAAAAATGTAGATTATTATTTTCAGGGCCTACTTCCAATAATTTCTGCAAAAAAACTGTGGTGTCAAATCGCTCACTATACCCCTAGATAATTTCCTCAATGGGTGTTGTTTCCAAAATCGGGTCACTTGTGGGGGGTTTCCACTGTTTTGTCCCCTCAGGGGCTTTGTAAATGTAACATGGCCTCCGCAAACCATTCCTGCTAAATTTGAGTTCCAAAAGCCAAATGGCGCTCTTTCCCTTCTCAGCCTCGCCGTGTGTCCAAACAGCCGTTTATTACCACATGTGGGGTACTGTTTTACTCGGGAGAAATTTCTTTACAAATTTTATGGTGATTTTTCTCCTTTAGTCCTTGTGGAAATGAAAAAAAATTAGCTAAACCTACATTTTATTTGAAAAAATGTAGATTTTCATTTTCACAGCCTACTTGCAAAAATTTCTGCAAAAAACCTGTGGGGTCAAAATGCTCACTATACCCCTAGATAATTTCCTCAAGGGGTATAGTTTCCAAAATGGGGTCACTTGTTTGGGGTTTTCACTGTTTTGTCCCCTCAGGGGCTTTGTAAATGTGACATGGCCTCCGCAAACCATTCCTGCTAAATGTGAACTCTAAAAGCCAAATGGCGCTCTTTCCCTTCTCAGCCACGCCGTGTCTCCAAACAACCGTTTATTACCACATGTGAGGTATTGTTTTACTCGGGAGAAATTGCTTTACAAATTTTGCGGTGCTTTTTCTCCTTTAGTCCTTGTGGAAATGAGAAAAAAAATCGCTAAACCTACATTTTCTTTGAAGAAATGTTGATTTTAATTTTCACGGCCTACTTCCAATAATTTCTGTAAAAAACCTGTGCGGTGAAAATGCTCACTACACCCCTAGATAATTTCCTTGAGGTGTCTAGTTTCCCAGATGGGGTCACTTTTGGGGGATTTTGACTGTTTTGGCACCGCAAGAGCCCTTCAAACCTGACATGGTGCCTAAAATATATTCTAACAAAAATAAGGCCCCAAAATCCACTAGGTGCTCCTTTGCTTCTGAGGCCGGTGTTTCAGTCCAGTAGCACGCTACGGCCACATGTGGGATATTTCCTAAAACTGCAAAAACTGGGCAACAAATATTGAGTTGCATTTCTCTGGTAAAACCTTCTGTGTTATAAAAAAAATTGTATTAAAAATGTATTTCTGCAGAAAAATATGAAATTTGTAAATTTCACCTCTACTTTGCTTTAATTCCTGTGAAATGTTTAAAGGGTTAAGACATTTTCTAAATGCTGTTTTGAATACTTTGAGGGGTGAAGTTTTTAAAATGGGGTGACTTTTTTGGGGTTTCTAATATATAAGGCCCTCAAAACCACTTCACAACTGAACTGGCCCCTGTAAAAATAGCCTTTTGAAATTTTCTTGAAAATGTGAGAAATTGCTGCTAAAGTTCTAAGCCTTGTGAGGTCATAGAAAAATAAAAGGATGTTCAAAAAACGATGCCAATCTAAAGTAGACATATGGGGGATGTTAATTAGCAACAATTTTGTGTATTATAACTGCCTGTCTTACAAGCAGATACATTTAAATTGAGAAAAATGCTAATTTTTGCAATTTTTCGCTAAATTTTGGTGTTTTTCACAATTAAATACTGAACATATCGAGCAAATTTTGCCAGTAACATAAAGTCCAATGTGTCACGAGAAAACAATCTCAGAATCGCTTGGATAGGTGAAAGCATTCCGGAGTTATTACCACATAAAGTGACACATGTCAGATTTGAAAAATGAGGCTCTGTCAGGAAGGTCAAAAGTGGCTAAAGAGGGAAGGGGTTAAAATTGGTAATATAGTGCGTGTAATAATCTCGGGGACTACGCCAAGAACTAATGTAAATCGACTCTATATCATTCATTATACTTGTAGTATGTGACGTCATGAGGTTATTCAAGGATAGTGACCGCTGTCATATTGAACAACACATCACCATTGTTTATAAGTAGTTGTGGCAAACCGGCGCGGATTCCCTATACAGGATATTAAAATAGGAAATGCTATCAATGTTTTATCGGTCAGGATACGATCACCCCCCCCGGGACTCTGCAAATCATCAGAATGACCCTTACACGGGCACAGTGACTCATTCATATGAATGGACATGCCGATGTTCCTGTGTAAACAAAGGCTCCAGTGAGTCAGACCCCCTTCAATGCAAATCTGATTTGGTGTTTAAAAGCTATGGACACATTTGATATGGAAAAAATAATTGTGTTCGTGGTTACCTTGAGTTAAAAAAAATAAAGCAAAATAAAGTTTGAGGCTCAATGTTCATTACTTCAGTCATTTTCACACCCCCTGATATTCAGTTTACAACCTGCTCCCAGTTTCAGACTTTCACGTGGACGCCTCCCAGTAATACATGCTGGATGTAACGTCTGTGTCCAGGATGCTGCTGCCTTCTCTAGTTCTCACGTATCATCACATCTTCATCCTCTGTACTCCTTCCTTTTACACAGCCTATGAGGGATCGTCTCCCTTGTGCTGACAGACACTAATAGGTGGGTGTGACCCCCGACTCCCCATTATCTGTGAATTCTCTTCTTTCTCTCTACACTCATACACCGCCTGTGTGATATCCCCTCCCTTCTCCTGCAGACTTCCCTTTGTGCTTTCCTCCTTATCTGAATTCTGGTACTGATGACCTGTGTGATCTGCCCTCCCTGAACACTTGGATGCTCACTCCCCCTCCAAACTCTGCCGTGTACTCCCTCCTACCGCTCCCTTCTTCTGCTATGTCTATAGAAGTGAGATCAGAGACCGGAGCCGTGTGATGTCAGAATCCGCAGCAGAGCTAGCTATGTACAGGAGTTAGGCTACTTTTACACGGCCCGGCGTGGGTCGTGTATACAAGTGCCCATCAACAAGACAGCTGGTTGATCGGCGCTCGTTTGCTCCTTTCACAAGGAGCTAGTATGGGGACGAGCATTCGTTACTACGATCGCTCGTCCTTATACATTTTTATCATGTCGGCAGAGCATCTCCCTGTTTACACGGGAACATGTACTGCCGAAAACGATAATATTTAAGACATTTAGAACTATACAATCAGCCAATGAACAAGCGTTTGCTCGTTCATTGGCTGATCGGTTGCCCTGTTTACACCGGGCAATTATCAGGAACGAGCGTTCTGTGAACACTCGTTTGCCCGATAATTGGCCGGTGTAAAAGGTCGCTTGCAGACTCCACATTCGCAAAACGGTAGACTAATGAAGACTAGAAAGTTTCTTAACTTTGCGTTTATGAAGCAAATGAACAATAAAAATGTTTTCGTACCAAAGTATCCATAGCCGTTCAGTCCCAAGAAAACCCTTATTTAGGGCTTATTCACACGCACATTGAATACGCCCGTGTGATGGCCATTAAAACAACGGCTGTCACACGGACGCATGTATTTCAATGGGCCGTTACACAGCCGTTGTATCAACCGTGAAAACGGGTCCCACACGGGTGAAAAAATGTCCCCAAGTTGGTGTGAATAAGCTCTAAGGGTCATGACATCGTTAGTCTGCTCGCATCATCCCCGCCTGTACACTCACAGTTTTCTTATTTTTTCATATAAAATGTTTCACAAAAGTGATGATGAAAGTTGTCCCTGCAGCTCATGATGATGTCATCAGTTTACTTGAGGTGACAACAGTGACTAGCCTTTCACTTTCTAAATTGCACTTGGAGTGTGGTTGGTTGCTGTGGGTAACAATGGCGCTTACTCTCCAACCACTTTCATACGTGGGGCACATATATCAAACGTCTTATAAAAATTGCATCTTATGCTGTGTTCACATTGTAACTTATTTTGCATTTTTTTTGAAACCCTGCCTAAAAAAGCATCTTAAAACTGCATGCATCTTTTAATCGTTCGTTTTTACAAAGCGTTTAAGCTGTAAGCCTATGACCATTAAATTGAAAGCCAGTGAAACGCTTTGTAAAAATGTGTGGGTAACTACAAAAATAATAATTAAAAAAAAAGCTATTTTTTTTTTAAAGTAACATTGGAGTCTAGTTGTGGCATACGTCGCCCAAAGGCTCCCATATAAAAATTGTCAGACGTCCATTAAACGTATAAGTCACGAGCTGTTCAATAGCTTGTTATGATGTATACGTTAAGTGGGTTACAGCCTATGGGTGAAGGATGCTCAAAGGGGTTATGTGGGGACCAAAACGTATTAGCCGTGTAGTCCCTGCAGTATGAGTACACTCGCTAATATACATTCCGATCCCCCCGTCACGCTGATTGAGATTTTCTGTGTTGTTTTTTTATAGCGCTGCCGGTGCATCGGAAGTTTAGTTGCACAGCCTTCTTTAATGACGATGCGACCCTTCGTCATGTGACCGACCCCACTGTACTCGCTGTACTACTGCTTGTACATAGAGTACGGCGGGACTGGTCACATGACGAAGAGTCGCATCGTCATTAAAGAAGGCTGTGCAACGAAACTTCCGATGCACCGGCAGCGCTATAAAAAAACACTGAAAATCTCAATCAGCGCGACGGGGGATCAGAATGTATATTAGGGAGTGCTAATAATTTTTGGTTCCCACATAACCCCTTTAACAGTAGCATCAGTCACCCATAGGATATTATGGCATCTGTTTAATGTATACATCATAAAAGTCCATGGCATATAAGCTTAAAGTATCTTCTAACCGTTTGTGTGACGGATACCGCTGTTTGGAAATCCTCTCAACCTACTTTTAACGTATCTGATCTATTGGCGCTGTATACATTAAACATAGGCCGATAATGTTATGCGAGTCAATGCTAAGATGTGTTTTGGGTTTTTTTTTTCTGCAAAAACGCCAAAAAAATCGGTGTGAATTTAGCCTTACAGAGGAAAAGGCAATAGTTTAATTTGGTGCATTTCGCCACGTCATGGCTGTTGTACATACGTAACCGTACGTGATAGTCCATAATAAATCTGGTGAGACCATCCCAAGTTGTTTAGTCGTGGCATCTTTTCTTCCAGTGTCGCATGGCTTTTATAAATATGACACCTGTCACTCGCATGATTTTGGTATCGCGTCTCTCACCGCTGTTCTGGGGCATTTTGTTTGCTCTTGTGCTGTCTCACTTGTTATATTAGTAGTTAATATTCTGGATATTATTAGTTCTCTATGGGCCAGATATACTCTCCTCTGATATCTATCTGACCTTTTGTGTTGTGATGACTGATTGTTCTTATGTGATACAAGAAAAACTTTCAATAAAAAAATCTCTTTGATCAGCCCTGCGCGGTCTGGCGGGGCGTTATACTCGTGTCTGATCTGGACGTGACAGATGGTATTAGCAGAGGCTTTGTCATTGTCTCTGCTCTGTACATACCGTGCGCCATAACTGATGCACCTTGCGCAGTAGTTATGCCTTGTGTCCTCTATGAATGAATGGCTAATATGCTGGAATCTGCCCTTCCGGATACACGGTGGTGCTCTCCTGGTATTTGCGAAGAGCAGCATCATTAGACGTTCACGTCTGGGGGCATTTGGCAAAAGCAAAGCAGAAATCATCATTTATACCAATGTAAAGGGCTTCTGTGGCTGAAATAACCAATTCCATGTAACGCTGGAATAGATTCCACACAAGTTATGTCTGTATGTAGCAGATGCTGACGACCGTTACATAGTGGTTATCACCCAGCTTTCTAGACACCCAGAAAGGCATATAAATCAGCATTTTTATGCAATCTACTGTTCCCTCCCAATTGTTCCCTTTCTCCTGTTGATCTTCTTCTGTTAATGAACCAGCTGGCTCAGGATGAACATTGCAGAATGTAAAGGGGGTTATCCGGTTCTTTAAAATTGATGGCCCATACTTATGATAGGCCATCAATATTAGATCTGAGGCGGGGGGGGGGGGGGGTCAGACTATTGGCACCCTACTGATCCGCTATTTGAAGAGGCCGCAGCACTTGCTGGAGTCCCCCATTTTATGGTCCGGATTTATGGCTTAACAAATTAGAGACATCAATTTATTTATTTTTTTGATCCAGCGCTGATTCGTTAAAAGGAAGTAATATTCCAACTTTATTTCAGACAAAAGTAAAATCCACTAGGAGTAAGGGTGGTTGTCTCAGCAGTAAGCCTACGTGTTTCCGACAGATCACCTGTCCTTAGTCATGGCACAGTTTTTTTTTGGACAAACTAATCACAGCAGATCTGTGGTTTTGCGGTCCCCAAACCCCTACGGTCGTGTGCATTTGGACCATGTATTGGCTTTGCATGGTGAGCTGTAATACAAGGCACAGCTGCTAATAAAAGTACGCAGTGGTACCCGGTAAACAATAATGGGGACTACACTACATGTGATCAGCGGGGTCCTAAGGGTTGGAGCCCCACTGATCTAATAATGATGGCTTGTTCTAAGGATAGGCTGACCGTTTTACAGAACGGGATAACCTCTTTAAGTGCACAGAAACATAATTTCAATGGTAAGATGAATAGTTTAGAGAATAAAATGTGATTCTCATCAGTAAGTAAGGCTGCGTCCGTGGCCGCTCCTGGAATAGCTCTTTAAGCCTTATTAGTTTTACAACCCACTTTAATCTAAATGTGTTGACTCTGCAGGTTACAGAACCATATAGTGGTCTGGTCCGGGAAGAGATGAACATCATCCAAGGGGCTCTAGAACTGCGCACAAAGACGGTGGAGGATGTGATGACCAAGGTGGAGGACTGCTTTATGCTTCGCAATGATGCCATTTTAGACTTCAACACCATGTCCAGCATCATGGAGAGCGGCTACACCCGTATCCCTGTGTACGAGAACGAGCGCTCCAATATTGTGGACATCCTGTACGTCAAAGACTTGGCCTTTGTAGATCCGGATGACTGCACGCCTCTGGGCACCATTACCCGTTTCTACAGTCACCCAGTCCACTTTGTCTTCAGTGACACCAAGCTGGACGCTGTTCTGGAGGAGTTCAAGAAGGGTAGGAGTCTTCTCCGTGATATAGATGTATCTAGGGAGCGACCATTTGTGCTAAACCGGAATTTCTTTTTGTGGTTTGTGGAAAGACATAGCGATTTATTTATTTTTTTAATTTTTTCCGCTTTTATTAGACGTACATTGTCATAGTTTTCATCAGGTATAGAAAACTTCCAATATGTCAGATGTTTCAGAAGTTTTCATTGGCGGGGATTTGTCTCCGTGACCACCACTGTTCTCTAGGAAGCCTGGCAGTTTCTGCTCATGTCGGCTGCTGCGAAGAAAATCCCTAAAAGAAGATTTTGTTGTATACATTTTCTGCGACTAAAAATCAGTTTCGCTCATCTGAATGTAGATGTTTCTGCAGCCGGTGTATGGATTTCTGCATGTTCCAGTCAGATGAATAAAACCGATTTTCAGTTGCAGAAAATAACTCCAACAAAATCTGCCACAAGTAAGTGATGGATATCAGATTGGTAGCCCCCCATCCTTCTCATTAGCACGTTCATGGTGAGGAGGAATGTGTATGGCACGTTGGTTGGGCCTGCGCCCAGCATGACGGAAACAGCAGAGTGAGAGCGCTCATAGTGGTACTGCTGATCAGCGGAGCCCGGCGATCTAACGTTTATCAGTTGTCCTGGGATAGGTGATAAATTTAATTCACAAAGACAATTTTTGACAATTGTAAATTAATTTGCCCTAAATATGCCAATGCATGGCAAATCACAAACCAATTTGGGAACCTTCCTTTAAAACTGCAATTGGGCTGATCTCTATTAATAGCTTTCATAGCGGTCACATCTGCAGGCAGATTTACCAGTGATCCATTTTGCTCTGAAAAAAATAATAAAAAATATTTCTATACTCACACGCTCCTACTGTTTGTCAGGTATGAGATTCACTTGATCAGTTTGAGAAAATAATATGTGAACAAATTCACAAATTGTACTTTACAGACTGGCTAAATGTTTTCCTCTATATCGATCTAATCTATCCTGTTTTTGTGCCATTCCCAACTTTTTGTATTTTTGCATTTTTTTTTCCACACTTGGATTATCATTGCCGAATATTAAAAGTAGTTGAAACATTCAAGTAAACACAAAATGCTGTTTTTAAATGATTTTATTTATCGAAGAAAAAAATGCCAGACCTACCTGGCCCTATGTGAAAAATAAATTGCCCCCTTAGCTACTAAATCAACCAATAAACCAGATTCAATTGACAATTGGGTTAAATTTCACTAGCCACATCCAGGCGTGATTACTGCCAGACCTGTTGAATCTAAACGTACCTCGCAGGCAATATGAGGTGGACGAGATGGTCTCAAAAAGCAGCACATGATGCCATGTCCTAAAGATATTCATAAACCGATGCAAAACCATGTCATTAAAATCTACCAGTCTGGAAAGGGTTACTGGGCCGTTGCTAATACCGCTGTACCACAGTGAGAGCCGTTATCCACAAATCGAGAAAACGGAACTTTAATGAACCTTCCCAGGTGTAGCTGACCCACCAAAATATTACAAAGAGCGCATCGAAGAGTCATCCGGGAGGTCACAAAATAACTTTATGGAAGACATTGGTCTCGTTACATCTGGCGTATAACACCGCATTCCACTATAAGAACGTCCTACAACAGCCAATGGTGGCTTCAGTGTGATGGTCTGGGGCTTCTTTAATTCTGAATTGATGAACCATGAATTCTGCTCTCAGAAAATCCTGAAAGAGAGTTTCCGCCCACCAGTTTGTGACCCAACGCTCAAGCGCAGTTGGGTTATGAGCAGGACAATGATACGCAAGCAAGTCCACCTCTGAGTGGCTTGAAAGAAACAAAACTAAGGGTTTGGAGTTGCTAAATCAATGGAGAATATCAAAACTGGTGCAAAGGAAAAGTGGAGTAGTTGCTCATGGCAACCAATCAGATTCCACCTCTTATTTTTCAGAGGCTTTCTGTAAAATGAATACAGCAACCTAATTGGTTGCCATGGGCTACCACATCACTTCCCCCTTTGCACCAGTTTTCGTATATCTTTAACATTGTCGTGAATGGAATTCTATTGAGATACCGTGACAAGACCTTAAACGGACCGTTCATTCTCAAAAATCCTCCAATATGTCCAAATGAAGACCATTCTGTGGAGTGCACCAAAATTCCTCCACAATGATGTAAAAAACTCCTCACAGGTTATCACATATTTTTGATGGCAGTTCTTGCTGCCAAGTGTGGCACAACCAGTTGTAAGGTTTTGGGGGGCAGTTTTTCACATGGGTGATACAGGTTTGGAATAAATCTCTATCCTCAAATGGAGTGATCATTTAAAAGCTGCATTTTGTGTTTACTCGTCGTCATTTTATCTTGTTTTAAAACTAGTTGGATCATCTGAAACGTGACAAATTAACAAAAATAGAAAATTGGTCGAGGGGCAAATACTTTTTCACAGCACTGTGCTCTCTCATTTGCTCACGCTCTCGGGTACGCGCTCGCTCGCACGCACGCACGCACACGCTCTTATATAGACGTCTGGTGTCGCCTCTAGGCGGGTGCAGTAACCATAACTCTTGTTTGTGTTTTAGTCTGTTGCAAAAGATTGACCTTGGGTAAACAGATCTCCCCCCCCCCCCCCCGCCCTCTCCCTTTCTTGGACCAAAAGTCAAGTCTCCCTGAATCTTCTTAATGAAGCGTACTGTAGAGATCTCGAGGTCCTGTAATTACCCGTCATTGTGTCATTACCGACTTGGCACGCTGCATGCTTTATATCCCGCACACACTGCACCCATTGTATTCGCGGCGTAGCTGGGAATATTTCACAATTGTCATTGTAATCTGTGTGTTTCGTTTTCATAACTCGATATTGCAAGATGTTTACGGGAAATTTTTTACATACTTTGCATGTGGTGGTTTGTTCCATCCAAAAACATGTTATGAGCGAGTAGGTGGTGGTGTGGTCTATGGACAAATTTAAGGCTTGGGTGGTCCATGTTTATGTGGTGATTATGTGGAAACCAAGTATTTTAGGAGGTCACCATTACATCGGCGTGTTGCTTGTTTAACATGCTCATTTTGTTTCCTTCTGTTCATTCTCTGAAGGAAAGTCACACTTGGCCATTGTGCAGAAGGTGAACAGTGAAGGAGAAGGGGATCCATTCTATGAAGTGATGGGGCTGGTTACCCTTGAAGATGTCATAGAAGAAATTATAAAATCAGAGATTCTGGATGAATCGGATCTTTATAGTAAGTTGTTTCCTGTCCTCTATGAATGTTTTTTACTTTTACAAAGGGCCATTGTGAGTCTAAATCCTGTAATCACCGTAACGGCCCCTACATGTAGAGACTGACGCTTACAATCCTATGATGACTACCATCTCTCATATAGCTTTCCAATCTTCTAACGTGTCCTAAGATCTCATAGGTTGTGGGATAGGAGCTGGAATGGCCATTAAAACCCTGATTAAGGGGGTCCGGGCATTCAGTAAATATGCAGGCCTATTTGGCTCTGATACCAGATCTCCAAGTATGAAACACCATTCCTTTTAGTGCAGAGATTCTGAATTCTAAAAATTGGAGTCAAGGGGGTCTACCAGTTTGAGTACTGGGACTGCTTCAGTCAACACATGGTCTAAAGCTGGCCATACGTGTAAGGATTTTCTGCAGACACCTTTGGCAGGTGCTGATCTCCCGTGGTAAGAAAGAATCGGGCATGTTGAAGTCCAACCTGCCTGAACGATCTTTTCCTCAACATCTGCTGTCGACAGGCCCCATACACATTAGATCATTGACCGATCCCGCTTAAATAGATGTTTGGACAAGTTTAGTCCAATGTGTATTTACTTTTAAGGGATAAGCCATCAATGTGTGATCGATTGGGTGGGGGGGGGGGTCAACCTCAAACACCCGCCAACTATCGCTGCAGCCCCTTCAATATCTATCCACATACAGCGGGTCATTGTACGTGTGGCAGTGCAACTCAGCCCCATCCTGCAAGAAGTTAAAAATGCTATTCTTCTGTTCATTGTATATCCATTTCTAAGGAAGCTGGATGACAACTATTATGGCTGCCATTGCTTTTCTAGAGTCTTGAACAGCAAATTTGTCCAGTTATTTAGTAATTCTAACCCAACCACTCCTGTAAGATAGTTGGGTGACAACCCTGGTGTGCACTGTGGTGGTGATCCATGTAGGTTGTCAGAAACGGATAGAACTCCTAGATGAATAAATTTTTGTACAACTTGACTATGAAGTGGAAATAAGGGCTCCTAGATCCTCAAAGGTTTTTATTCTATCTTTTTAAGGATGAAATGGCTATTTAATGTTGGATTCATAGGGAGTATTTTACAAAGACAATAATGACTAAACTATAATGGAATTTGTAGCTTATGAGTCGGATGTAATGGGAGGAAATAATTAGTAGTAGAACAGACTCTTAATGTTAACGTGATCCTGCTTTTGTCAAGATTTACCATGAGCGCAAATTTGTAAGACTGGCTAGCCTCGTATGTTTCCTGTAATACACACGATATATGTAATAACTCTACCGGCGAGCTCTGAGAGGCCGGAGGCTGCGGTAATGATGGCCATACACACAAGGTGGCTGTCCTGACTCCCCATAGACATACTGTTGGATCAGCTGAGCGTGTCCATGAGGGGCAATAAGCTCTATGGCAGTGATCCTGGGGAAACAAAGGGTCGGCTGTGACACATACTCAATCCTTCTTTGCTGCAACGTCTCCCCTCCGTATACATTAGATTTTCGACCATTTAATTTTATGGCCCGTCGGGTAGACCGAAATTCTCCACAACTCTTCAGGCGACTTTGAGATTGTACCAGCAGGTAAAGAGAGAAGTTCAGGTAAGGCTTCGTTCACATCTGCGTTTGAGGCTTTGTTTAGGGGTCTCCGTTGCAGATCCGGCAGGGATTACCGGAGACAGTAGCGCAGCATCCTGTGCTATTGTGCCTGGTAAAATCATAGACACGCCGACGGAACCTATTTAAGTCCATGGGTTCTGTCGGCCGCCGAACCGTTGGTTCCGTTCCCTTCTGACGGAGCAGAACAATGGAATGTCACAACGCAGATGTGAACGAAGCCAAATACATGTAATAGGAGGATTGATGTTTGCATTTCCCGAATAGTCTTGAAGGTGCCTCCAAGCTGGAGAGGCAATTTTAAAAACAAGGGGTAAGGACTTGTTTTTCGAGTTGGCGCTCCAGCTTAGGTTTAGTCCCTTGGTTATCTCTCGGCTTTTATATTCTATCTGATGATCACATGTAGGAGCCTGCGATTTTATTGGCTGCAAATTTTTTTGCTATCCGTTTGTGTATTTTATTTGCTCAGCCTTTCCGAAGCCAAAACAAGCAATTGCACAAGATGAGGAGTATGGCATAGTATCTATGTAAATCTCCAGTTAGATTGCCTGCAAGGACTACTCCACAGTAATCTCCTGTAACAAGCAGACTATTCAGCCAGGCATTAGATGATATTACCGAGCCCTGCATACTTGTCAGTTTTCATTCATCGCACCTGTCAGCATACTGGAGTCGGATAACATGATATGCACTGGTGCACGACCGTGTCAGGGGAACACTAACATTATAAGAATGGGATATTTACACCTCTGGAGCCGCTTCAGCAATATGTTAGGGAAATGCATTGTGCGAATCTCCTTAATATACATCTGTTCTATAGAAAGCGGACGCTGGCAATCGTCAGGAAGAAGCTAAGCGGTTATTGGCACTCAAGTCCGCTCCTCCATTCAGAGAATTGCAGCTGTTCTGCTGGTGGCGTTGGGAGAGCAGCTACGGGGAATTACAACTGCCTGCTATATAGGTCTGCTCTATTACCCAGTTTGGTCCTGCTTAAAAAAGGAGCGATCAATCGACATCCATTAGGGGATTGCTTAGAATGGACTTATCTAATGGTTGGTTAATTAACATGGACCCTAAAGATAGAATAATACCCTAAAAAGTAAACAGAAGTGTATGTTCACACAAGGTCATTACGTCCTTAATTGACGGACGTATTTCGGCCGCAAGTACCGGACCGAACACACTGCAGGGAGCCGGGCTCCTAGCATCATAGTTATGTACGACGCTAGGAGTCCCTGCCTCGCTGCCGGACAACTGTCCCGTACTGTAATCATGTTTTCAGTATGAGACCGTAGTTCCACGGAGAGGCAGGGACTCCTAGCGTCGTACATAACTATGATGCTAGGAGCCCGGCTCCCTGCACTGTGTTTGGTCCGGGACTTGCGGCCGAAATACGTCCGTCCATTACGGACGTAATGACCTTGTGTGAACATACCCTTAAGGTGGCTATACACAATATATTATGGTCGGCAGATTCGGACGACCATCTAATGTGCATGGGGGTTTCCCGACTCCAGATGTCGGGGGAGGGACGGATCAGCAGTTGGGTTCCAACATGACCAATCCTTTTGTTCTCGGGGAAGAAAAGCTGCTGCCCAGAAGTGCTCGGCCGAAACGAAACCCCCTAAACCCGACTTCTGTTTAGTAGACCATATTCCAGGCAGTGTCGCATGAAATATAATATTGTCATTACATATTACAGCTGACCAAAAATATTCTCCACAATTCAATATATAGGTGATCAAAAAATATAAAACTACTAAATGGTGTAACGTTCCATCATGCTCAGCATTGTGTCTATTGGTCGTCCACCTTTATATCTTGATATATCCCTCAGAATCTTTTAGTTTTTGTGTTTTTCCTTGTAAATATTTTTTTCTGTATAATTATTTTTCCTTTTATTAATTATTTAACTTCTCCACCAGCGGACAATCGCAGTAAGAAACGCGTTGGTCGTCGTCAGGACAAGAAGGATTTTTCAGTCTTCAAAGATTCAGATAATGATCTGAGAGTTAAAATCTCCCCTCAACTGCTCCTTGCTGCCCACCGCTTCTTGTCAACCGGTAAATTAACATACATGCATAATTATAGGGCTGTGATAATGTATTTGCCCCTCGCCTGGTTTCTTCTATTTTTGACGGCTTGTCACATTTAAATGTTTCAGATCATTCTACTAGTTTTAATACAAGATAAAGACAACACGAGTAATCACAAAATGCAGCTATTAAATGATCATTCCATTTATTGAGGACAAAGATTTATTCCAAGTCTATATCACCGATGAGAAAAAGTAATCGTCCCCTAAACCTAACAACTAGTAGTGCCACCCTTGGCAGTATCGATGTGGAGGAATTGGGCGCATTCTTCCTTGCAGAATTGTTTTAATTCGGTTACATTGGAAGGTTTTTCGAGCATGAACTGCCCGTTTCAGGTCTTGCCAAAACATCTAAATGGGATTCAAGTCAGGACTCTGACTCGGCCATTCTAAAACCTTAATTTTGTTTCTGTTGAGCCATTCGCAGGTGGACTTGCTTGCGCGCTTCGGATCATTGTCCTACTGCAAAACCCAACTGTGCTTGAGCTTTAGATCACAAACTGATGTGCGGACATTATCCTTCAGGGTTTTTTGGTGGCCAGTATAAGTCATGGTTTCTTCAGTGAAGACCAGTCGTCCGGGTCCTGCAGAAGCAAAGAGGCCGCAGACCATCACACTGCAGCCACCATGTGTGACTGTTGTATGATGTTCTTATGGTGGAATGCAGTGTTATACGCCAGATGTAAGGAGACCAATGTCTTCAAACCTATGACTCATCTGTCCAGAGAATATTATTCCAAAAGTCTTGGGGGTCATCTAGATAGTTTTTTTTGGCAAATGCGAGACATTCTTTTTGGTCATCAGTGGTTTGCGCCTTGCAACTCTCCCATGGATGACATTTTCGCCCCAATGTTTTCCTTATTGTGGAATCGTGTTCATAGACATTAACTGAGGACTGAGACGTCTGTAGTTCTTTAGATGTTTGTCCGGCTTCTTTTGTGACCTGGATGAATTGTTGATGTGTTCTTGGTGAAATTTTGGTAGACTGGCCACTCTTGGGAAGGTTCACCACTGTTCCAAGTTTTATTTGAGGATAATGGCACTCACTGTGGTGGAGTAGCGCAGACTGTAACCCATTCCATACTGGTAGATTTTAATGACTCTGCTTAGTATCTGTATCTGAATCTCGGTACTTAAGGGGTTAAAAACAGTTTAATGTAAAACATTTGTGTGATAAATATGCAAAATGACTGTACATTAAGATTTTATATACAATTCGATCAACGGCCAATAATCCAGGATGTCTGATGATCTGGCACCTATGGAAAAAAATAGACATTATTTTATAGCCATGTCCACACCAAAGTTAATGGGATTTGTTATGTTTCGATCCGCTACAAATAGATCTGTTATGAAACTGTATTGACGCCAGTGTGAACAGGGCCTCATATCTCATTCCGAAGACCCTTTTGTTCTTTCAGAGGTGCCCCTGTTTGCACCCTCCTTGGTTTCAGAGAAAACGCTTCTGCGGCTCCTGAAGTACCCAGATGTGGTGCAAGAGTTACACTTCAATGACGATGACAAGAAGACGTCTGAGCATTACCTGTATCAGCGCAACAGGATTGCAGACTACTTCATCCTGATCTTACAGGTATTGTTGGTATTGAGTGACACTCCAAATTTGGGTTCTGCATGTTTAAAGGCAAACACCTGGTGCACAAACGTTCCATTGTAAAACTTTGTCCACACGTGCTGATTGAGGGGAGTGAGGGCACACTGATTTTGTGTGTGTTGGGTGTTTTTTTTTCGTTTTTGTTTTTTTAATTGGTTGATGACTCTTAACGTCTTTGCTGGTCATGAGCGGCTGGAGGTTGCCGCATCATGACTAGCATACACGTCATGCTGATCACGTGTGCACAACAAGTTTGCCGTGCGATCAGGAGCTGGGCAAGGGCTACAAAACACAGCCCTGCTCTGACAGTGGCGATTAGAGAAACCCGATCTCCACCGATAACCCCTTGAATGGCGCGAAAATTAGATGGGGACCTACATTGATTACGTCACAGGAAATCCCTATGATGCGATGGATGGACATACCTTATATGGACAGACAGCCCAGGGTCCATTGAAGGATCCCAGGGCTGTCTAACCATATTTCCTGTTATTAGGGCATACTCGGGGGTATTCCCCATCAGTACACAGGCTAATGTACGGACATATAGATATATGCCAGTACATTAAAGTAACAAAAAAAAATAAAAAATCTTAATTAAAATCCCCTTTTCGGGAAAAAAAGTGAAATGAATAAAAAATCTGTTAAATTAAGAAATTCAAATATTTTAAGTCCCAAAACATAAAATAATATATACATATTTGGTATCATCCCGACCATAACAACCGGCACAACAAGTTTATACCATCATTTATGATGATTGGTGTATTTTTTGCCAAAATAAAAATGTATATAAATTAAACCATGTAAATGTTTTTTTAAAAAATGTCGCCTACATCTTGTCTCGCAAAAAACAGTGTGTCACAGCTACGGCGAACAAAAAATTAACGTTATGGGTGCTAGGATGCAGAGAGGAAGAAATAAAAAATAGTGTAATGGCTGCGTTTAATGTTTCCACTTCTACATCAAACGGAATTTGTAAGAAGTTAAAAAAAACATTTAGCGGAAACACCTTTTCATCGCTGCAACCCTCCCCCTGATTGTCTATCAAACTCTGGCCTTTTATGTATATTGCTCTCTTTCCTATAGTCCAGCCTCCTGTCCGCTTTAGGTCAGACACCATCTCGAATGTTAGATTTCACCCCGCTACCTCATCTTATGTGCTATGCTATCATTCCCATGATGCCTCAGTATAGATATACATGAGCAGATCAAGCCAATGCCTGCTGGAGGACTGTCAGAATCTCCTGGTGTATTTAGGAGGATATTAGAGGAAAGGATACTAAGTATAGGAGGCTCAACACAAGTCTTCATTATAACTGTGTTAAAGGAATCTGACTAATCATCAGAAATTGTGATCGACGTTTGTGTGCGACCACCCCCCCCCCCCCTGTGGAGAGCCTGTGTGGTACAGTCCTTGTAATCCCATCACACAGGAAGTTCTGGTGCCCGTACGAGTGACACAGGTTTACCCCATTGACTAGAAAGCGTGTCACTGAAGCCGGATTACTAATCAACCGTGTTTGGATCTGATATCTTGTGATAGAAGCAGCAAGAAAAAGAACAGGAATGAAATTGACACATGGAATTTCTTAGCTTTTTTTGCTGCTGGGACAATTTTCACACTTTTGACATAAACAAATCATATTCTACTTTCATAACCAGATATGAAGTCATCTGGCACATCGTAAAAATGTCACCCAGCACTTTGCACGCCTTCGTGCAATTTTGCATCAAGGTGTAACACTGGGCAAAAAATGCGTAAAAATTCATGTTTGTGGTTAAGTCTGACCCAAGCAGAACCTGAATTGTAACGCCTAATATTAAAGTGTAGCTAAATGTTCAACAAACTTCTGACATGTCATAGTCTATAAAATTCTCTAAACTGCTCTTTGTATTCATATTTCTCGGTTTTCAATATCTCTGCTTGTTGTTATTCAGTAGGAACATTGTTTACGTCCAGTGGATAAAATTCTGTCGTGATGGACACGCAGGTGCGGGGATCAGTAGGAAACAGCTCTGATACACATACTGTAACGATCCCAGCACCTGTGTGTCCATCACATGATCATGGACAGATTTTTATCCACTGGGCATAAATGAATGTTCCTGCGGAATAACAACAAGCCGAGATCTTGAAAACCGTTAGGAATTAATACAGAAAGTATATTGGAAAATTATTTAGCTTTGAAGTTCACAAAAATGAACATTAATTTGTTTGAAACTGGACAACGAAGAATATTTGTGTGTAAATGATGATGCCACGGAAACGGTGGACCCCAGTGCTGCGTAGTAGATCTGCTTGGCACTGAGCCGCTGTGATGACGTGTTTTTCTTTTCCCCTCTTTTTTTTGTTTTTCTCCAGGGGAAAGTTGAAGTCGAGGCTGGGAAGGAGAACATGAAATTTGAGTCCGGAGCCTTCTCCTACTATGGTGTGATGGCCATGAGTACCCAATCAGCTAGTGGTGAGTACACCGCGTTCCCCACCATGCAAGTCTTAATCTCCGCACATTTCTCATCTCCTCATGTGGCCATTATCTTCTTCTTTTTCCTCCTCCATATTGCCATCTCTTTCCTTACATCCATCCCCCAGCTCCTGTCCGTCCTTCCATTAAAAGGGGGTCTCTGTTTTCAAGGTTAGCAGGTAAAAGAGACTGCATGCGTATGTATAGCGTGTGCTCCCACCATTGTGACTGCAGTGTAACATGAGATCTTCTACTTCACACTGTACGACACTATCCAGCTGCATGGCATTAATGGACCCATTTCCCTCTCGTGTAACTTACCAAGGTGATTAAACATGGGAGTGTTGCATGAAGTCTATACATATTTGTTCCTGCAGGTTTCTTTTCACTGCTCATACTATGGAAAGTTGAATTCTACACTTTGTGGGATACTGTTCATGTAGGAAACTAAGCTGCCCATGCACTTACAATAGCGGTATACTGACCGCTCGCTTGACCAACAACTATTCCTACCCACACGCATGCTCGGTCGGTCAAGCGTGCATGTGATTATAATGAGGAGAGCGGAAAAAACGACTGTACAACACCTCAGGCTTGTGTGCAGCGGGAACCAATGATTGGTCATCGTGAAATCCAACATGCCCAATCCTTCCCCCTAAACCTCTGTCGTCGTGGGAGCGTTAGCACACCCATCTACACGTTAATCAGCCAACTTTCATCTAATGCAGGGGTGGGGAACCTTTTTTTCTGCCAATGGACATTTGGATATTTATAACATAATTTGCGGGCCATACAAAATTATCAACTTAAAATTTGCTTGCTATATTTGGTCAAACATTTAATGAACTCACCCCTGATGTAATGGCTGGAACTGCTTCTCTTTGGTGAGGCGTGTGATGTTAGCCGGTATTGATGGCGTTACTACTGTGTCGGGCAGTCTGGAGCGGTCGACTCTTTGGTAAGTTTTGAAAATAACTGCTCACAGCAGTAAGTTGTTCCGACCTTACTTAAGGGGGTTTTCCCATCCGGGACATTTATGACATATCCACAGGACATGTCAGAGATGCGGGTCCCACCTCTGGGACCCGCACCTAACTCTAGAACCGAGTCCCCTAAACCCCGTTCTACACCTCTGTGTTCTGGCTGATTTCCGACACTGAATTCCCAGAGTACTGAATGGCAGTTACAGAAGCCGCTCAGCATGCGAGTTACACTGTTTCCGTAACTACCATTCAGTTCTATGGGACTTAAGGAAACCGCGTAGCTCAGCTGTTTTTTTCATGGCCAGAAATCACAAGCTTCAGGGTTTAGGGGGCCCCATTCAAGAGATAGATCTGGGACCTAAGAGGTGGGACCCACATCTATCTGACATTTGATATATCCTGTGGATAGATCATAAATGCCCTTGATGGAGGTAAAAAAAACAAAAACCTTTTAAGTCACCTGACCCCACTTTGAGTGAGTAGGGCGGGCGGACAGAGCCAAGGAGGGAATGAAACGGCGGCGGTCAGGTGACTGGTCTGTGCCGGCCCGACAGTGGACCAGTCTGATTCTGTGAGGTCAGGTGACCGGACTGGTCCACTCTTGGGCTGGCCTGCAGCGACCTCACTCAGACCGCTGCCACCATACTTGGCTCCGTCTTCCCTTCTCCTGCTCCTAAATGCGAGTGAGTAGGGCGGACAGAGCCAAGTAGCGAATGACGCGGCAGCAGCGCGGTCTAAGTGAGGTCGGACCAGACTAAATTATCTCTCTGGGGCTTATACGGCCTGCGTCCTGGACGTTCCCCACCCTTGTACTAGATGATTGCCGCTATTCTGGGAATGGGACTATTTACTTTGTAAAGTAGGTGAGGGTCAGGAATCCTAAAAACAAACCTCTCCAAGAAGAGCAGGTGGAGTCTCCTTGGAAGTTTTGGTGAAGTGTTTACATATATTTCTAATAGCCACTGGAATTTGATGGGAAAAAAGAGTCTTTAAAAAGATAAGTATTTGTCTTACCTGTGTCCATCTCCTCCCCTGTCTATAACAGAGCTGCGCTCCCCATCGCACGTGGGCAGTCTGAACCGGTCTACATCACTAAGTCATGAACGCTCGGACTCCATCTCTTCCACGATCAGTGGCAGCAATACACAGCTCAGTGTTCAAGTGCAGTACACAGCAGATTTCAGTGTGCGAGCCCTTGGTGACCTGCAGTATGTAAAGGTGAGTCTAAATGTTTGTGCTCTAGCCACGCAATGAAAGGGCAAGAAAAAAAATTCAGATTGCTACAGAACAGATTTTCACATCTTGATGTTAACGGGGACGTCACCCCTTAGACAACTTCTTATTGCATTTAGAGGCCATTCTTAAAGGGATATCTGCAAAAATGATTTGGCTTATTTAAAGAGGCTCTGTCCCCACATTATAAGTGCCCTGTCTTCTACATAAGGAGATCGGCGCTGTAATGTAGGTGACAGTAATGCTTTTTATTTATAAAAACGACCTATTTTAAGCCACTTTATGAGAGATTTTTAGCTTTATGCTAATGAGTTTCTTAATGCCCAAGTGGGCGTGTTTTACTTTAGACCAAGTGGGCGTTGTACAGGGGAGTATATGACGCTGACCAATCAGTGACCAATCAGCGTCATACACTTCTCTCCATTCATTTACACTGCACTAGCGATATAGTTATATCGTTATGTGCAGCTACATACACAAAGATTACTACAGTGTCCTGATAATGAATATACATCAATACCAGCCAGGGTGTGATGTTTATTAAGAATCCTGACACTTCTGAATCTTTTCTGTGAGATTCCAGCAAGGCAAGCGTAATCTCGTTTGAAATAACAGGTTACATCGTAATCTCGCGAGATTATGCTTGCCTGCTGGAATCTCACAGAAAAGATTCAGAAGTGTCAGGATTCTGAATAAACATCACGTCCAGGCTGGTAGTGATGTATATTCATTATCAGGACACTGCAGTAATCTTTGTGTATGTAGCTGCACATAGCGATATAACTATATCACTATCTGTAGTGTAAATGAATGGAGAGAAGTGCATGATGCCGATTGGTCAGCGTCATACACTCCTCTGTGCAACGCCCACTTGGTCGTAAAAACACGCCCACTTGGGCATTAAGAAACTCATTAGCATAAATCTAAAAATCGCTCATAAAGTGGTTTAAAATAGTTTTTTTTAAATAAAAAGCATTACTGTCACCTACATTATAATGCCGATCTCCTTACGTAGGAGATAGGGCACTTATAATGTGGTGACAGAGCCTCTTTAACCCCTTAGTGACCACCAATACGCCTTTTTACGTCGGTCACTAATGGGCTTTAGGCTAGGCTGACGCCTTTTCACGTCAGCCTAGTCTAAGTCCTGCACGGGTCTCCCGTGCAGGCAGGAGCCGGGGCGCAGGCTGTCTGATGACAGCTGAGCTCCTGCTCCAACGCCCGCGATCGAAGTTTAACCCGTTAAATGCCGCCGTCAATAGCGACCGCGGCATTTAACTTTGTTTACAGAGGGAGTGAGCTCCCTCTGTCTCCCATCGGCGGCCCGCGAATGCAATCGCGGGTCTCCGATGGGGTGTCATGGCAGCCGGGGGCCTGATAAAAGCCCCCAGGTCTGCCCTGGACATATTCCTGTTAGGACGCGCCGGAGGCACGTCCTAACAGATTGCCTGTCAGATTTACACTGACAGGCAATAATGCTCTGGTATACGAAGTATACCAGAGCATTATAGCAGCGATCGGAACATCGCACAGTAAAGTCCCCTAGTGGGACTAATAAAATAAGTCATCAAAGTGAAATAAAGATTATTAATAAAAAGTACAGTAAAAAAATAAATCCATTTTTTTCCATAAAAAGTGTAAAAAAAAAAAAGTACACATATGTGGTATCGCCGCGACCGTAATGACTCCATTAATAAAGTTAATATGTAATTTAAACCGCAAAGTGAACACCATAATAAAAATTAATCAATAAGTCCCATGTACCCCAAAACAGTACCATTCAAAACTACGTCTCGTCCCGCAGAAAACAAGCCCAGAAAATCACTACATTGATGGAAAAATAAAAAACTTACGGCTCTT
Source organism: Rhinoderma darwinii (assembly GCF_050947455.1). Taxonomy (NCBI): domain Eukaryota; kingdom Metazoa; phylum Chordata; class Amphibia; order Anura; family Rhinodermatidae; genus Rhinoderma; species Rhinoderma darwinii. The sequence continues at coordinate 361,739,925 of NC_134689.1, read as the reverse complement.
GGAAAGCGACGATGCAAAAGCAAATAATTTTAGTTCAAAAGTCGTAAAACATAAAAAAACCTCTACATATGTGGTATCGCCGTAATCGTACCGACCCATAGAATAAAGGTAACATGTTATTTACGTCGCATAGTGAACGGCGTCCATTTAAAAACGCATAGAACAATGGCGGAATTTAAGGTTTTTTTTATAATCCCCCCCCCCCCCACAAAAAGGTTAATAAAAGTTAATATAAAAATTATATGTACCCAAAAATGTTGCTATTAAAAAGCACAACTAATCCCGCAAAAAACAAGTCCTCATACAGCTATGTAGACGAAAAAATAAAAAAGTTATAGCTCTTTGAATGCGACTATAGAAAAACGAATAAAATAGCTTGGTCATTAGGGCCTAAAATGGGCTGGTCACTAAGGGGTTAAGAGCTAAGTTTTACTATGTTTTTTTCTTCATTCATGGATCTTACATACAGGTCCTTCTCAATGAATTAGAATATCATAAAAAAGTTAATTTATTTCAGTAATTAAATTCAAAAAGTGAAGCTCATATATTATAAGGATTCATTACACACAGAGTGATTTATTTCCAGCTTTTTTTTCTTGTAATGTTGATGATTATGGTAACAGTTAATGAAAACCCCAAATTGAGTCTCTCAGAAAATGAGAATATTATATAAGCCCAATTTCAAAAATTCTTTTTAAAACCGAAATGTGGGTCACTGAAAAGTATGTCCAGTATATGCCCTCAATACTTGGTCGGGGCTCATTTTGCATGAATTACTCCATCAATGCGGCGTGGCATGGAGGTGATCAGCCGGTGGCACTGCTGAGGTGTTATCAATGCGGCGTGGCATGGGGGTGATCAGCCTGTGGCACTGCTGAGGTGTTATCAATGCGGCGTAGCATGGAGGCGATCAGCCTGTGGCACTGCTGAAGTGTTATCAATGCGGCGTGGCATGGAGGTGATCAGCCTGTGGCACTGCTGAGGTGTTATCAATGCGGCGTAGCATGGAGGCGATCAGCCTGTGGCACTGCTGAGGTGTTATCAATGCAGCGTGGCATGGAGGCGATCAGCCTGTGGCACTGCTGAGGTGTTATGGAAGCCCAGGTTGCTTTGATAGCGGCCTTCAGCTCGTCTGCATTGTTGGGTCTGGGGTCTCATCTTCCTCTTGACAATATCCCATAGATTCTCTATGGGGTTTAGGTCAGGTGAGTTTGCTGGCCAATCAAGCGCAGTGATACTGTGGTTATTACACCAGGTATTGGTATTTTTGGCAGTGTGGGCAGGTGCCAAGTCCTGCTGGAAAATGAAATCAGCATCTCCATTAAGCTTGTCAGCAGAGAGAAGAATGAAGTGCTCGAAAATGTCCTGCTAGATGCTGCGCTGACTCTGGACTTGATATAACACAGTGGACCAACAACAGCAGATCACATGGCCCCCAAACCATCACTGACTGTGGAAACTTCACACTGGACCGCAAGCCACTTGGATTGATGCCTCCACTCTTCCTCCAGACTCTGGATTTCCAAATGAAATGCAAAATTTACTTTCATCTGAAAACAGGAGTTCCATGTTCCACTGAGCAACAGACAAGTCCTTTTTCTCCTTAGCCCAGGTAAGACGCTTCTGACGTTGACACAAGGAATGTGACAGTTGTTGCCCATGTCCTGGATACGTCTGTGTGTGGTGGCTCTTGAAGCACTGACTCCAGCCACAGTCCACTCCTCGTGAATCTCCCCCAGATTCTTACATGGCCTTTTCTTGACAATCCTTTCAAGGCTGCGGTTATCCCTGTTGCTTGTGCACCTTTTTTGTACCACACTTTTTCCTTCCTCAACTTCCCATTAATATGCTTGGATACAGCACTCTGAACAGCAGCTTCTTTAGCAATGTCCTTTTGTTTCTTACCCTCCTTGTGGAGGGCGTCAATGACTGTCTTCTGGACATCTGTCAAGTCAGCAGTCTTCCTCATGATTGTGTAGCCTACTGAACCAGACTGTTGGACCATATAAAGGCTTAGGAAACGTTTGCAGGTGCTTTGTGTTGATTAGCTGATTAAAGTGTCACACCATGTGTCTACAATCTTCAACTTTTACCCAATATTACAATTTTCTGTGAGAATACATTTAGGGTTTGCATTAACTGTTAGGCATAGTCATCAACATTAAAAGAAAAAAAACGTTTATATTCTAACCCATTGAGAAGGACGTGTGTGTGTGTGTGTGTGTGTGTGTGTGTATATATATATATATTAAAATTCTATTTATGTTTTTGGGACAAGACTGCAGTGTAGCCTGTTTGGCCGCTAGATGTCAGCACATTTGCAAGATTTATTTTTACTTGGATAGATGTGACAAATCTCTCAGTTGTACCAGATCTAGGATTACCTTTACATTTTTCTTGGTTATTACTCATTAAATATTACAATACAAATTGTAGTAAATGTTCCACCAAAATAATTTTAGGGATTGGACACCTGTTTTAAAGGAAAACCGCAGCTAAAAATTAGCATTGGCGGCCCTTTTCATCTATGTCACTTGTGTGCTCTTACTCTTGTTGTGCCATTTGGCTGTTCTCTTTGACTTACCAGATGTCAGGGAATGGGGTAACTGGAATACAGCCCTAGTTCATAAACACTTCTTCCTTTATTAGTGGGAAAGATCTAATTCAGTAAAGTCAGCAGATGCAGGTTGTTTTCTAACAGTATGTGCGCTGCTGCTTTCACACTCAATCCGAGTATTAGCCAGAAAGCACAGGGTGAAGAATATTACTGGAGATAACTTTGTGGCTGACAAGAAGGTAACTACAAAAAGTTACTCCTGTAACTACAAAATCTGTACTAAAACAATACGAACTCCTGCAAAAATTAGATTTAGATTTTCATGTTTTCTCAGTAGTGTCAAACTATCCACACCTGTTCACTACTGAAGTCTTCGTCACTACAGCTCCGTTGTCTTTTTTGTACTTGTGACATTTCCCTTGGGACACACTGGCGTTTGTGTACTAATACCGTGAGCTATCGTTTGCCATCTAATTCCTGGTGCTTCTCGCTTGGGAAATGGCCTCGTAAACATTTATAATCTCATGGATTTTACATCATATTAATATTTTTCTATTCACTGACTTGAGGTGTGAGATAGAAGTACAAGTAATCTAGCTACACTATTTCACCTATCCAATGTGGATCTTGACCTACACAAACCAATGTTTCCATCACACTCGGGGACAATTTGTATAGATCGGTTTGTGTGGCCCGAACAAGCGATGGTTTGCGGCATCCAAACTTCAGCAGAGGATGGCCATGGAAAGTTGCTGCTTATTAAAAAGTTTTTTATTTTCAATTTTGGTAGTAGAAACAGACACAAGTACATACCAATAATACTTATATCACATTAACATTCCTTAGTAGGCAATTTGCATATAGAAGAATATCACATCTCTTCCACTTCGAATGAAAGAATGAGAGTTCTACTTCCCTCCACTCCTCCACCATGTCACGAAGAGAACAGTAGGGCATATGTTTGGGTAAGAACCGTTGGAAGGTCCGGAGCACCAAGAAGGTCCTCCAGTCTAGAGAAGCCCAGCATAGACGTAATAGAGCTAAACTGGGCCGCGCAAGCATGACTTAATTAGAGATCGTGAAAGAAGGCCTTTCTCCAGACTCCAAACCGCTCCTCAAGCTCTGAAAAGGATACAAAACCACGATCTAGAGAGTATAATTGACCCAGAAACCTGACCCCCACCCCAGTCCATAACGCCGCACCCGGCAGATGCTCTACTTGAGACAACCAAGGATTGCTCCATAATGGAGTTCTAGAGGAGTATGAGGGTGTACCATCCTTCAGTAGAACGTGTGCTGTCCTCCCGGCACGAGCCACGGTCTGTAACGGGAGTGGCGCATGACATGGGGACTAGATTTTTAAGACTCTAGTAGGAAGTCATAACTTCTCCAGCCAACGCAGTGGCTGCATGACTTAGAGGCTCTGTCCCCAGTTTATAACTGCCCTATCTTCTACCTAATCTAATAGGCGCTTTAATGTAGATCACAACAGGTTTTTGTTTTTTTAATTTTGTTTTAACCAAGTTATAATCAAATTTTTTTTTTGACAATTTTTTCTAAGTGCCCAACTGGGCATTTTTTTTACTTTCCACCAGCTGGGCGTTGTAAAGAAAAGTGTGACGGTGACCAATCTGATACGCTGCTCTTCGTTCATTCCCAGCTTGTTTCACTGCACAGCGTGATCTCGCGAGATCACGCTGTGACGGGACTTCGTCCCACAGGTCCTTCACCGGAGCCATGGAATACTGAACAGACATCGCCTCCATTGACATTGACGGTCTGTCGATTCTTCCGTCGATCCGGTGAAGGACCTGCAGGAGGAAGTCCCTTCACAGCGTCATCTCGCGAGATCACGCTGTGCAGTGAAACAAGCAGGGCATGAATGAGGAGACATGTATGACGCTGATTGTCATCCTTTCATTCAAGCAGCACCTGGAGTGCTTAAGAAATACACATAATTTACATATGAATACACATGTGCAATCCATATGTAGATTTCCCTGTTTAGCCGATGTCCTTCCCCCAGCTGCCTATAGGTGAATCCGGCCCTGGTCATGCCTCTATTATCAGGGAAAACTGACTGGTTCAATGAATAAATGCAGAGATGGAGGCGCCATATTCTCCTCAAGATGCAATGCTGCTAGTGGAAAACTCCCCTTTAACCAGTTCAGGACCGGGCTATTTTGATCCTTCAGGACCAGACACCGTTTAGCCCTTTTTAGCACTCGTTCGTTATAAACAGCTGTAACTTTTTTATTTGGGCTAGCGACATGATTTTTGCGATGTTTTTTTCCGTAGACAATGCAGGTTTACTTTTTTTTTTATATATACATCCGTTTTGCCATTTTAGAATTTTTAGGGTTATAGTTTGAAAATAATTGTAAAAAAAAAAAAAACTTTTACTATTTTTTTTTTTTTTTGGTAATCACATAGTTTTACCCTAAAATAGACATTTTATTTGCGATCGTCCTTGTCTACCGTAAATTTGAATATATTACATGTCTATATTAGGGAAATTGGCTCAGGACTAGTGTTACGACAATGATTGGCGGGGGGGGGGGAAACAACATTTTTTTTTTTTGGGGTGGGTATTTTATGTGTGTTTAATTTTTTTGCACTTTTTTTATTGCTATGGTCTGTCCCTCATAGGTCATAAAAGACCTTTGGGGGACTTTGTTTTTTCTTCTTTTACACCATGTTTTTCCACTGCACAGCAGCCCCAGTTACAGGGGAAATCAGCCCTCTCATAGTGACTATTGTCACTAATAGAGATGTGCTGGGTCTAGTAAGACCCAGCAGCAGTCTGCCACTAACGGCACCCGGCGATCATGTGACCAGTCACATGATCACCGGGACCAATAGAGGCAGCTCCGCTGCCGATGCCTCTATTCCTGTACACAGCGCGCATTGAGCGCTGCGTAAAAGAGATCAGAGAAGACAGAAGCAGCAAAAGCTGCTTCTATCCTCTCCTCAGGGTCCGCGGCAGTCAGACTGCCGGAGACCCGACATTCGCTCGGGCAGCAAGCTAAAGCCTGCTCTGTAAATAGTCTATGGCGTGGGTTTTAAGGACCCTGACCGCTGGCTGTAAATACACAGCCAGCGGTCGGGAACCAGTAAATCCCACTTCACACACATTTTTATTTTTTTTAATCCGTTTCTAATGGTTCCTCTACATTGATCCGTCTGACTACTTTCATTACGATGGAAGCAGTTCTATCAGTGGCTGTAATGGTGGTAACATAATGTTTCTATATGTTACCCCTGATTACTCATGGATAAGAAGTAATGGTAACTTTTTTTCTTTTTTTTTCCCAGATCACCAGAGAACAGTATCAAGGTGCCCTGATGTCTTCCCGTATGGATAGTAGTCCACAGTCCCCTGAGGGAGGAAACCACAAACCTGACAACACCTTGTCGGAGCGCAGCGAGGTTTTGGTAGATGAAACTACCAGTCTCCTTAACCAAAGGAACTCTCAGCACAGCTTGCATCAGAACGCGGTTTGATAGCACAATCTGCACTAATGGAGCGCTGCTCAGCCAGTACTTTATCCGTTTAGAGAAACCGTGTGCAATATCTGACTGGACATAGAGTGGCAATACACTGCATGCAAAGCTTTATCTTCCAAAAAGCAGACTTCCAGAAAGCCTGGAGTCTCCGGAGCTGCACTCTTCACGTCTGGAGGGAGAGAGATTTGCTGGTCCTCTTCACTCGAGGAGTGTTTAATAATATGCTCTCCAGATCTTCTGCAGAGGAATATAAAAAGTGATGCTCTGCAGCATTGGAGAGGACTGATTTACGCAAGCAATCACAAGGCTACCAAAGGGGATGTGGCAGAGCAAGGCTCTACAATAATCTGGGAATAGCGTGATGCTGGGTCAAGCATCAACTCAGGGAAGGGTTTCTACATGTGCACTGGAGACCCCTAAATCTAAATAGGGGATCGATTTGTCTGTCTTCCTGCGGGGAATGGGTAGCATCAAGTCTTCCTTTATGTGGGCGTCACACCCACAAATCACCCATTCTTCCACCACCACTTGTCTGTTAAGGGACAACCAATTGTCTTGACTTGAAGTACTGTGGCTTCTGCCAAGTTACCTGAGTATTAAATGACAGTTCCTGTTACAGCAGGCAGTCTTCTTTTTCTCCATATTATGAGGATAGACCTACAATCATGCAGACGACGTCTTTCTACATTAATAAGCAATTTAACGGTATTGGTAAGAGTTTTCCTTGCCACTTCCCATCAGTGTTTTTCGTCAGACTTTCCTTGTGCCAGGACAGCGGGTTATGATTTATCAGTAAACTATCTGGCAGTAAAGAAAGCCCTGATTCACCACTAGTATTGTATTACCGACCAATGTATATGATCTGTTCTTCGCTGGTCACATTGCTGATGTAAGCAGGGCAGTATGGATGGCGTCTGTGCTTTCAGCAGAAACTTTTCCATATGTGCCTCCTATATGTTTACAAGAAACCCCCCCCCCCCCCATACGTCACTAGTTATAGCTTACCATGCCCATTGGTGCTACTGCGCCACATCACTTGGGTTATTTGCTCTGGTTGGAAATCACTAGCTCAATTTGTTTCAGTACAAAAGTAAAACACAAAACTGACACCTTCTGTAGAAATACGGTGCCAATTTGAGAGCATACAGAACATATATGTAAGGCAGCACAACAAAATATCATTCATGCCCCCACTCCTTCCATAAGCGAGGTGAAGCCAGATGTAACGCTTCACTTACCTCATGCCAACCATGGTCTACCAAAAATCATTTTGGTTGCTGATACTGGGTCCATCTCATTTGAAGCAAATCTAGCAATGTTTTAACTTATTTTATCGTTTTCACAGTCTCCTAATAGGACCACATGGAAAAAACATATTGCAGTGGGACATAGGGGGTGGGTGACACACACAGATAGGTGTATGCACCTTCAGATGACTTTGTCTTGCAAACCAATTTTAATCTAGAGTCTTGGCCTTGTCTTGGTATATGATACAGACATTTTGATTTTAGAATTTAGATTCTGCATAAGGTAAGCTGAGCGTATTATCCATTTATTTTAATGGTACTTTGGAAAACTAAAGGTACATCAATGATGTTGTGTTAGTCAAATTCAACATGTCAGAAGGAAAAAGGTGGTCTTATCAGCAGTCATTTCTGGTGGGGGTTCAGTACCACATCAAACATATTGCATAACCGGCTTTTCTGGCTAGAGTAGATGTTAAACTTGCTTTAGGCAACTTCCAAATCTGGATTGGTAACTCAAACCAGCCCAATATAAGAGGACACAATTTAAGTAGGTGGTGAATGGACAAAAATTGTATCCTGTTGAGTCAAAATATCCTTAGATCCCTAGCACAGAGTTCTCAAGACTAGCCCACCTGTATGGCCATGGCTACAAATAGACCAAAGTTCCATACCCCGACCACTAATGCTGGTGCAGCACTTAAGACCTCCGCACCCTCAAATTAACACCGCACTCATTGGCAGAGAATGAGGATGGCGGAGTCCATTACTGCAGGAGTGGCATTTACAACTTCACATAAGTTGGCCATGGACTATAAGGTATATTCCATTTTTACCAACGTCGCCCTATTTTATCATTCTTGTAACATTCATCTGATCACGCATACGTAGCTTGATATTTTTGGAACAGTCTTTTACACAGAAAATCGTTCTAAGCATTGCAAAAATGGAAGTTTCTCAATAGATTAACCAGAACTGCTCATCAATAATTCAAATGGTCGGATATAATAGGATTGTCGCCTGCACGTATTAACACTGATCAGCAAAGTAATCGTGGCATCTGTGGACCCCTGTACTTGTAGACATAAGCCACTGTTTTGTGGACATATATAGTGTTCATTAGAATATACAGGATAGGCCAAAAGTCCGTAACCCCCATTTAACTTGAAGTTTTCATTTAATATGGCAAAAAAGGGAATAATGGCATGTCATAGGTACTCCTATTGGTCTTCCATAAAGTTGTAATTATCTGGTCAATGTAAATGAGTTTTGAAGGGTATGTCCACATTAAAGGGGTATCCCCAGAGTCCACATTTGTCACCTATCCACAGTGTCTAAATGTCATCGCTGGAGCCCCACACCAATTACTAGAACGAGGGCCTTAAGCCGCTAGTTCCTCCTCACTGCACCCCATGCAGTAAGGAGCTTGAATGGCACAGTAGACGGACATGCGTGATGCCGCTCAACTAAAAAAAATATCTAATTGGCTTTCTATGAAATTGACCCAAGAGTATTTGACATTGGTGAAAATTAGAATGTGAGCCCCAACTGGGACAAGGATCTATGTGATTGATGACAATCTGTATACAGTGATGTAGAAGATAATGGTGCTGTAGAAGCAACGGAATATATATATTCAACATGAAAAGTTGAGTAATTTTGTAAATACTTTGCGTTACTTATCTTGTTCTGATCCTGTTTTCAGCCTATATTATCCTGAGCTGCATTCACAATTCTGCTATTTGTTGTTGAAACCAGTCGACAGTCACACCCCTAAGAGCTTCTGTATAATGTGATGGGACACTTCATTCTTCTTTACATGAGATGACTGTACAGTGCCTGGTCTAAAGACTATACGTCCCAGAATGCCAATTAGTAGAACAAGCTTTGGGCAGACATTTGGTCAGCAAGGAATTCTGGGAGATTTCTGCTCTAAAGCCTGCAGAATTGTGAATGCTGTTCTAGACTATAAAACAGGCTATAATGGGAGTAATAATGAGAAGAACAGCAATGTATTTACAAAGATACTCAAATTCTTATGTAGAATAATTCTATATATAAACTCTTAATACAATCTTCACAGGGAAAGATATATAATTAGCAGTAATGACAAAGGTGACGGTGTCCTGCAAATCAGCAAAATGTTAATGGTGTTTTCCTATAATCAAAATGTATTACCTGTCGACAGGATAGGTGATAGCTGATCGGTGGAGGTCCGACTACTTGGACCTCCACCGATCCTGAGAACGGGCTTACCTGGCTTTCCCTGTGCGCCCCATATGAATGTAGCGGTACTGTGCATGCTCAGCCGCCGCTTCATTCATTTTCTTTGGGGCTGCCGGAGATTTAGCTGGAATAGAGCGGTGGCCGTGCATGCGCAGTACCACTCCATCCATGTGGGGCGCCCCGAGACAACCAGGTACGCCTGTTCTCGGGATCGTCGGGAGTCCGAGACCATCAATCATGTGGATAGGTGATGAATATTGATTGAGAAAACCCCTTAACGCATTGATCGATGAAAAGATGTCATTCATTGTTGACCAAATTGAACAATATATATAAGAATAAACGAGCTTTCACAGATATTTGACTTGTCTGGGATAAGTGAGGAACAGTGATGTATGGAAATTGCTTACATTGACAATGCAGCAATCTCCATTTTGTACTGATGACAGGTTCACTATAAAAACAAAATGCTGCTCTGGTACCTTAGGTAGCAGGATGTAATAAATATATATTATATACAATTGAAGTTAAAGAGTTTGTGTGAAATTAGGAAAAAATGCTTACCTTTTTTCTTTCTCCCAGAAACAGCGCCACTTTTGCCCATGGGCTGAGTCTGGTATTGCAGCTAAGTCTTAATTACTTGAATGAAGCAGCGCTGCACTACCAAGACAGTCCGTGAGTGGTGCTGCTACTGGGGGGAAAGTAATCTCAGACAACTCCTTTTTAAAGGGCGTTTCCAGTTTATGAGAAATACTTTAGGCCTTAAAATGTTAAACAAAAACACATTGTTCTATAAAAACCTCACAATACTGATCTGCTCTCGTGCCGCCACTAGCAGCCATTCCTGCTTTGCTTACAAAATGTATGTGATGACTTAACCACGATTTGACGTTTCGTCCAAGGTGACGTCATGTCCACGTACATTTTGTAATTAATGAAGACCGTTAGAGACTTTGCGGGAATGGCGTGGCATTAAATATATTTCATTTATTATTTTTACTTTTAAGCAACTAGAGTCCTTCTTATAACCTGGTAAACCCCTTTAAAAAATAGGCCTCATGTAAAAAAAACTACTGCAGACAAGATGTGGCACAGTTACCCATAGCAACCAATCAGATTTCAGCTTTCATTTTTTTCAGTGCTGGTTGGGATATGAAAGCAGGGATTTGATTGGTTGCTTTGGGCACTAGTCTGGATACATGGGGCCCGGTGTGTTTCTAGCAATGCGCACAAGCCATACGTTGTTTCGTGCAGGATCCTTTGCTGCTGTGTTGTAGATCAGCAGATCACAGGATCTGATCCTTCTTGCTCAGGGACTGGTAACGAAGCAGAATTTCGAAAACAAAATCTATTCCTGTTTACGGAGTTCCAGAAGAAGGGAAATGGTTTTTGGTTTTTAATATATTTTTTTCTTGTTTTCCCTCAGGAGGGGTGGTGGGCGAAAAAAAGGTGTACGATTTATGATGATTGTAAATATATAAATTGTTTAATTATTAAAGAGTTTATTATTTAATTCTCGTCAGGAGACCTTTTGTACGTGTGTTGGATCGGCGCTGAATAGACTGCAATATATATATCAATTGTTTATGGATTTGTAACCGATTGTGTCTACTAATAAAATGGGACATGAAATACGTCCATTCTAAGGCGGGATTCACACGACCGGGTCGGGTCCGAGCCCGAGTGCCGGCCGGTAAAATCGGCCATTCTGCCCGGCCGGTTTGCATAAAGTTATGCATCCGTGCCGGGCCGGGCAGATCCGGACAGTGACATCAGCGGCAGCTCCTGAAGGGGAATCCCCATGTGTTCGGGGATTCCGCTTCAGGAGTTTCCCCTGATGTCACTGCCCAGATATGGACAGAGACATCAAGCGCTCTGTCCAGGAGCGGAATCCCCGAACACACGGGGATTCCGCTCCTTCAAGGAGCTAAAGTGCGGCTAGCACATAGCAGAGCGGGGAGATACCTCCCCGCTCTGCTATAGTGGCGTCGCTACAGTAGTAGCAGCAGCAGCTGCTGCTACTAGCGGCGCCATCTAAGGTGTCGCCGAGCCAGGGTGCTTTTAACAAGCAGGGGAAGGGAGCCAGCGCAGCGCTCCCTCCACCTGCTGTACACCCCGGCCCTGCAACACAGTGTGCAGCGATGCCATTCGTCAGAATGGCATCAACTCCTCCTCCTCACATGCACTCTGCGCTGTGAGGAGGAGGAGATAGAGCGCAAGCGCCGGGAAACCCGGCCATCACTCGGAACACATTCCGGTGATGGCCGTGTAATACCCGGCCCCATAGACTTCTATGGGAGCCGGGCGGCCGGGTGCCCGGGCAAAGATAGAGCATGTCCTATTTTTTGACGGCCGGATTTTCCGGCCGTCAAAAAATCGGTCGTGTGAATAGCCCCATTAGGGGTCTATCATTCCTAATGCAGCCGGGTGCCGGCCGATTTATTAACGGCCGGCACCCGGCCGGGAAACCCTGCCGTGTGAATGAGGCCTTAGGCAGATCTAAACCTACAATGTGGGAGATTTATCAGAATTTGTGTATGTATAACGTAAAACAGTGGCCCATAGCAACCAATCAGATTTTCAATAGTCCTTAGGGAAAATAAGCGGCAACCCGATTGGTTGTTACTGCTAAACTTTTCTCACTAGTTTTGATAAATCTCCCCCATTATATATTTATATATTCTTAGAACTGAGCATATTTCTTTTTCCTGTCATTTTAGCCGTAGACTCAATGGGGTACACGCATAAATATTTACACACCCGATGTGTGTGAGAATAGTGCCAAAAATCGGTGCAAATGAGACAAATTGACAAAACTGGCACAAGGAGCCTCATTCGAAACTGTCTGACGAGCTGGCCTTGTTGCCCAATCACTGCAGTATTACGAGTTAGGAGGGCAAACTGGGTTAAAATCGCCATCCCCATCAACGCCCATAGCCTAAATTCGGTATTAGCAATGTATATAGGGATCATGCATCCTATAGGAAGCAAAAAATAGCGGTTCTCTAAGGGCTGTTGCACGCATTAGGCCAGTCTGCTGCGGTACAGGCTCCATCGGGTGACGTATATTTGGAGATACACTCGCCCTATGCCGCTTCATTAAATTGTTGGCATACAGAGGTACATTAGAGGCCTATGCCCCTCTATGGTACGTTCTTAAGTACGAAGACTAGACGTGGACTAGAGTTCTGATAGCCCCAGCCCAAACACATGACACGGTACAATGCCCATCTTTGCTGCCGGTTGTCACAAGGTTGAAATAGAGGAGTTGCAAACGCGTTAAAGGGGTTATATATATATATATATATATATATATATATGTGTGTGTGTTAGATATGTTATTATATATGTTAGATTTAATAACTTTTCATTATAACAGGACTAAAGCATTGGAATATATATATATATTGCTTTAGTCCTGTTAGAATGAAGAGTTATTAAAATTATTAAATCTAACGTATATAACATAACAGGACTAAAGCATTAGAAATATATATATTCTAATGCTTTAGTCCTGTTATAATGAAGTAATTAAATCCTAACATTTTATGAGTACATAACAAGAGGCTCTGTCACCAGATTTTGCAACCCCTATCTGCTATTGCAGCAGATCGGCGCTGCAATGTAGATTACAGTAACGTTTTTATTTTTAAAAAACGAGCATTTTTGGCCAAGTTATGACCATTTTCGTATTTATGCAAATGAGGCTTGCAAAAGTACAACTGGGCGTGTATTATGTGTGTTACATCGGGGCGTGTTTACTACTTTTACTAGCTGGGCGTTCTGATGAGAAGTATCATCCACTTCTCTTCACAACGCCCAGCTTCTGGCAGTGCAGACACAGCCGTGTTCTCGAGAGATCACACTGTGACGTCACTCACAGGTCCTGCATCGTGTCAGACGAGCGAGGACACCGGCACCAGAGGCTACAGATGATTCTGCAGCAGCATCGGCGTTTGCAGGTAAGTCGATGTAGCTACTTACCTGCAAATGCTGATGCTGCTGCAGAATCAACTGTAGCCTCTGGTGCCGACACGATGCAGGACCTGTGAGTGACGTCACAGATCTGCACTGCTAGAAGCTGGGCGTTCTGAAGAGAAGTGGATGATACTTCTCATCAGAGCGCCCAGCTAGTAAAAGTAGTAAACACGCCCCGATGTACGCACATAATACACGCCCAGTTGTACTTTTACTTTTCAACACGCCCAGTTGTACTTTTGCAAGCCCCATTTGCATAAATACGAAAATGGTCATAACTTGGCCAAAAATGCTCGTTTTTAAAAAATAAAAACGTTACTGTAATCTACATTGCAGCGCCGATCTGCTGCAATAGCAGATAGGGGTTGCAAAATCTGGTGACAGAGCCTCTTTAACCTCTTAAGGACGCAGCCTTGTTTTGGCCTTAAGGCTCAGAGCCCATTTTTCAAATCTGAAATATTTCAATTTATGTGGTAATAACGTCGGAATGCTTAAACCTATCCAAGCGATTCTGAGATTGTTTTCTCGTGACACATTGGGCTTCATGTTCGTGGTAAAATTTGGTCGATATATTCAGTGTTGGTGTAAAATTGCAAAATGTAGAGAAAATTTGGAAAAAATAGCATTTTTCAGAATTTAAATGCATCTGCTTGTAAAACAGACGGTTATACCACCCAAAATAGTTACTAGTTCACATTGCCCATATGTCTACTTTAGATTGGCATCGTTTTTTGAACATTCTTTTATTTTTCTTGGACGTTACAAGGCTTAGAACATAAACAGCAATTTCTCATATTTTTAAGAAAATGTCAAAAGCCTTTTTTTTTTAAGGTACCTCTTGAGTTCTGAAGTGGCTTTGTGGGGCCTATGTATTAGAAACACTGATAAAACACCCCATTTTAAAAACTAGACCCCTCAAAGTATTCAAAACAGCATTTAGAACGTTTTTTAACCCTTCAGGCATTTCACAGGAATTAAAGCAAAGTGGAGGTGAAATTTGCAAATTTCATTTTTCTTGCTGAATTTCAATTTTATTCAATTTTTTTTCTGTAACACAGAAGGTTTTACCAGAGAAATACTACTAAATATGTATTGTCCAGATTCTGCAGTTTTTAGAAATGTCCCACATGTGTCTCTAGTGCGCTCGTGGGCTAAAACACAAGCCCTAGAAGCAAAGAAGCACCTAGTGCATTTTGGTGCTTCTTTTTTATTAGAATATATTTTAGGCAGCATGCCAGGTTTGAAGAGGTGTTGAGGTGTCAAAACAGTAGGAATCCCCCAATAGTGACCCCATTTTGGAAACTACACCCCTCAAGGAATTCATTTATGGTTGTTATCATTTTGACCGCACAGTTTTTTCACAGCACGTATTTGAATTGGGCTGTGAAATGAAAAAAATGTCTTTTTCCAATAAAATGTCATTTGTGATCAAAATTTCTTATTTTCACAGGGAACAAAATACCCAATTTTGTTGCCCAATTTGTCCTTTAGTGTGGCAATACCCTATTTGCGGTGATAAACTGCCGTTTGGGCCCATGGGAGGGCTCAGAAGGAAAGGAGCGCTGTGTGTTCTTTGGAATCCAGATTTTGCTGGATTGGTTTTCGGGTGCCATGTCGCATTTGCAGAGCCTCAGAGGTATCAAAGCAATGGAAACCCACCAGAAGTGACCCCATTTTGGAAACTACACCCCTCAAGGAATTCATTTATGGGTAATGTGACCATTTAGACCCCATAGTTTCTTCACAGAACTTATTTGAATTGGGCTGGGAATTAAAAAATATATATTTTTTCCAATAATATGTCATTTTAGCTCAAAAATTCTTATTTTCACAAGAAATAAAATACTCCATTTTGTTGCCCAATTTGTCCTGAGTGCGGCAATACCCCATTTGTGGTGATAAACTGCCGTTTGGGCCCATGGGAGGGCTCAGAAGGAAAGGACCACCATTTGGCCTACTGGGGATTTTCTAGTGCGAAGTCATGTATGCAGAAGCACCTGAGGTACCAGTACAGTTGAAACCCGCAAGAAGTGACCCCGTTTTAAAAACTACACCCTTAAGGCATTCATCTAGAGGTGTAGTGAGCATTTTGACCGGAGACATACACCCCATAAACTGTAATGTGGGTTCTCCCGGGTATGGCAATACCCTACATGTGGCTGTTATCAGCTGCCTGGGCACACAGCAGGGCCCAGAGGGGAAAGACAAGGTGGGATAAGCTGTGCGGAGGGCATCAGGGTAAGTAAAATTGGGGTAAATTATAAACCAAGGGATGTATGATAAATTTGAAAACACTCTTTCATACAGAGCTCTGGTTATTCGGGACACGTGTCACATTGATATATTGTGTCATCCCTTATCGCCCTCTTATAGCAGACTTTGCACCTCTTTTGACTTTTTCCCTTCTTGCCAGTTTGGGGAACTTCTGGAAAGTGTTTCCCTGGTACGATGCGTGTGGCCCCGCTTCCAGAAGTACTGGGTGCCCCCCCCTTCTTGGTCCCTAAAGATTAGGTTCTTGATGATCACCTCTTGAAATTCCAGGAAAGTTCCCCTCTGGCCTGCACATCGACGTAGCACGTACGCATTGTACAAAGCCATCTGTATGATGTGCCCGGCCAGCTTTTATACCACACCGCATGGCGCTGTAGGGCTTCAGGGCTTGATCTTACAAGTCCATCCCTCCCATGTACCTATTGTAGCCCAGGATGCAGTCTGGTTTGGGGGTGGCCTTTCCTTCATATATCCTAAACCTGTAGGTATACCCTGATGCACTCTCGCACAGCTTATACATCTTCACGCCATACCTTGCCTTCTTACCCGGCAGGTACTCGTGGAATTGAACCCTCCCTTTAAAATGTACCAGGGACTCATCAATAGAAATACACTTCTCGCGGGTGAATGCTTGGGAAAACCGGGCACTGAAACGGTCTAATAGGGGTCTCCGTTTATACAAACGGTCAAAACTGGGGTCATCTCGGGGTGGGCACGGCTCATTATCAGTATAATGTAAGAAGCAAAGTATTGCCTCATTTATTTAATTTTTTAGGTTCCAGTTCAGTTCTGAAGTTGCTTTGAGGGGCCCATATATTAGAAACCCCTATCAAACACCCCATTTTACAAACTAGACCCCTCAAAGTATTCACAACAGCATTTAGAAAGTTTATGAACTCTTTAGGTGTTTCACAGGAATTTAGAGCAAAGTAGAGGTGAAATGTACATTTATTTATTTTTTGTCAGAAAATCCTCTTTATACCATTTTTTTTATAACCCAAAAGGATTTATCAGAGAAATGCAACTTAATATTTATTGCCCAGATTCTGAAGTTTAGAGAAATATCCCACATGTGGCCCTAGTGCGGTAATGGACTGAAGCACCGGCCTCCGAAGCAAAGGAGCACCTAGTGGATTTTGAAGCCTCTTTTTTTTTATTAGGCACCATGTCCGGTTTGAAGAGGTCTTGTGGTGCCAAAACATTGGAAACCCCCCAAAAGTGACCCCAATTTGGAAACGACCCCTTGAGGAATCCATTGTAGTTTTCTTGGGGTGCATGCGACTTTTTGATCAGTTTTTATTCTATTTTTAGGTGGCGTGGTGACTAATAAACAGCAATTCTACTATTGTTTTTTTATTCTATTTTTTTTACAGCGTTCACCGTGCGCTATAAATGACATATTCACTTTATTCTGCGGGGCGATACGATTACGGCGATACCAGATGTTTATAGTTTTTTTTTATGTCTTATGGCGTTTGCACAATAAAATACGTTTTGTAAAAAATCATTCACTTTTGGTGTTACCTTATTCTAAGAGCCATAACGTTTTTATTTTTCAATCAATAAAGCCGTGCGAGGACTTATTTTTTGCGTAACGAACTGTAGTTTCGATAAGTACCATTTTTAGGTACATGCGACTTTTTGATCTCTTTTTATTCCATTTTTTGGGAGGTGAAGTGACCAAAGAATTGTGATTGTGGTACGGTTTATTATTATTTTCCTTTACGGCGTTCACCGTGCGGGATAAATAACGAAATAATTTTGTAGTTCAGGCCGTTACGGACGCGGCGATACCAATTATGTATAGTTTATTTGTTTTATATATTTTTATTAATAATAAAGGACTGATAAGGGAAAAGGGGGGATTTTTACTTTTAATACTTTTATTTTCTTATTTTTACACATCTTTTTTTAAACTTTTTTTTTAAACTTTATTACTTTGTCCCACTAGGGGACTTGAGGGCAGGAGGCCCTGATCGCTATTCTAATACACTGCACTACATGCGTAGTGCAGTGTATTAGAACTGTCAGCTACTCACTGACAGCAAGCATAGTGGGTCCTGACGTTGTCAGGACCCACTAGGCTTCCGTCTATGGCATAGCCGGACGCCATTGTTTGGTGTCCGGTTGCCATAGTCACCATCGCCGGCCGCTATCGTGTAGCAGGCCGGCGATGGCAGCTTAACCCCTAAAAAGCCGCGATCTCTATAGAACGCGGCTTTTAAGGGGTTAATCAGCGGGGACACAGCGATCGGTCCCCGCTGTAGGAGCTGCAGCAACTGCTGTACGAGACAGCAGCTGTCACAGCTCCTGTATGTGTCGGGAGGACGGCCGAAACGGCCGTTACTCCCGAGACATACTATTAGGTCATGGAGCGCGAACGATACAGCTGCCATGGCCTAATAGTATGTCCAGGAGCGGGAAGGGGTTAAAGAGGCTCTGTCACCAGATTATAAGTGCCCCATCTCCTACATAATGTGATCGGCGCTGTAATGTAGATAACAGCAGTGGTTTTTATTTTGAAAGGATAATTTTTGACCAAGTTATAAACCATTTTAGATTTATGCTAATTAGTTTCTTGATAGACAACTGGGCGTGTTTTTACTTTTTACCAACTGGGCGTTGTGAAGAGAAGTGTATGACGCTGACCAATCTGACTAATCAGCGTCATACACTCCTCATTGTTCCAGCCCATTGTTACAGTGTGATTGTGCAGAGAAAGACGCTGGGCTGGAACAATGAGAAGTTGGCTGCACATAGTGATCTAGTATGATCACTATGTGCTGTGTAAATGAATGGGGAGAAGTGTATGATGCTGATTGGTCAGCGTCCTACACTCCCCTGTACAACGCCCACTTGGTCAAAAAGTAAAACACGCCCAGTGGTCCATTAAGTAATTGGCATAAAGCTAAAATAGGTCATAACTGTCAAAAATGATCGTTTTTCTAAATAAAAAACACTGCTGTAGTCTACATTACAGCGCCAATCACATTATGTATAGGATAGGCCACTTATAATGTGACAGCATCTTTAAGCTCCGTTTATCTCTCTTCCGTCAGAGGAAGAGATGAACAAGAGTCCAAATGGAAAGCTTTGTGGGGAACTTACGGCGGCAGTGAAACGGCAGAAAACGTTAGTTTGTGCCCCCATATAGAAGTTAGGCTCCCAGTTTGTGCCCCCATATATTGGTGCCCTTCGTGGGTGGTGCCACACAGGCCCCCCTTCGTGGGTGGTGCCACACAGGCCCCCCTTCGTGGGTGGTGACAGTCAGCCACCCCCTCCCTGTGGGTGGTGACAGTCAGCCCCCCCTCCCTGTGGGTGGTGACAGTCAAACACCCCCCCCCCCCCCCTCCCCCTCCCTGTGGGTGGTGGCAGTCAAATCGTTTATTTTTCCTCTGACTAATCAGTCCCGGATTCACTGTATGATCTGCAGCGAGAATGGTAGCATTCTTTTTGTGAAACAGCAGCTCTTAGCATATCCTTACCATTGTTCAGGTCATACTAGGAGCTCTAGTTTCACATGGTACAAACTTATATGGCATGGGCTAACCTGAATTTGCAAATGATCTCTGTAATGAGCTGTATTTGCTGTATAAATGTACTGATCTTGGTTCTGGTGCTATATATAGGTACAGAGCTCGGTTCTGGTGCTGTATATAGGTACTGAGCTTGATTCTGCTACCATATCTCTAATGAGCTTGTTCTGGAGCTGTATACAGTCGTGTCCAAAAATGGCAGTCCAGCATCATTAACCCCTTAGTGACCACCAATATGCTTTGTCACGGAGGTCACTAAGGGGCCTTAGGCTCGGCCACCACCTTTTTACGGTGGCCCAGTCTAAGTAGTGCACGGGTGTCCCGTGCAGGCTGGAGCCGGGGCTCGGCTGTCTAATGACAGCTGGGCTCCTGCTCCAATGCCCACGATCTAAGTTTACTTTGATCACGGCCGTTTAACCCGTTAAATGCTGCCGTCAATAGTGACCGCGGCATTTAACTTGTTTACAGAGGGAGTGAGCTCCCTCTGTCACCCATCAGCAGCCCGCAAATGCAATCGTGAGCCTCCGATGGGGTGTCATGGCAGCCGGGGCCTGATAAAAGCCCCCAGGTCTGCCCTGGGCATATGCCTATTAGGACGTGCCAGAGGCACGTCCTGATAGCTTGCCTTTCATATTTACACTGAAGGCAATAATGCTCTGGTATACTAAGTTTACCAAAGCATTCTAGCAGCGATCTGAATATCGCATAGTAAAGTCCCCTAGTGGGACTAAAAAAAAAAGTAATGTAAAATAAAAAGGACAGTAAAAAAATAAATTTTTTCCCATAAAAAGTGGTTTTATTTAGTAAAATTGTAAAAAAATAAAATTACACACATATGGTATCACCGCGACCATAATGATGTAATCAATAAAGTTAATATGTCATTTAAACCAAAAAGTGAAAGTAGAAAAAAAAATAGCCAACAATTAGGACATGGATGCGGCTCATTCTGAGGAATTGAATCATTCATTGAAAGGGGCTTGTTCAAAATAACAGAGGTGAGGAGTGAAATTGGTGAAGTCCTCCATTCTGTGGAATAACAGGTGTCAATTTGGGAGGATGGCAAATGTTGGTTATAGCACATTTCCTTCTGAAATACTGGGGAAAATGGGTCGTTCCAGACATTGTTCTGATGAAAATTGTACTTTGATTAAAATGTTGATTTGAGAGGGAAAAACATTTAGAGAAGTGCAGCAAATAACAGGCTGCTCTGCTGAAATGACCTCAAATGCCTTGACGAGGCAACCAAAACCTGAAAGACGCGGAAGGAAGCAGGGAACCACTGTACGAATGGATCAAAGAATAGCCAAAATGGCAAAGGCTCAGCCAATGATCACCTCCAGAAAGATCAAAGAAGATCTGAAGTTACCAGTGAGTACGGCTACAGTCAGAAGATGATTAAAGAGGCTCTGTCACCAGATTTTGCAACCCCTATCTGCTATTGCAGCAGATCGGCGCTGCAATGTAGATTACAGTAACGTTTTTATTTTAAAAAAATGAGCATTTTTGGCCAAGTTATGACCATTTTTGTATTTATGCAAATGAGGCTTGCAAAAGTACAACTGGAAGTGTTTACAGTAAAAGTCCAAGTGGGCGTGTATTATGTGTGTTACATCGGGGCGTTTTTACTACTTTTACTAGCTGGGCGTTGTGTATAGAAGTATCATCCACTTCTCTTCAGAACGCCCAGCTTCTGGCAGTGCAGACACAGCGTGTTCTCGAGAGATCACACTGTGACGTCAAAAGTAGTAAACACGCCCAGTTGGACTTTTACTTTAAACACGCTCAGTTGGACTTTTACTTTAAACACGCCCACTTGGACTTTTGCAAGCCTCATTTGCATAAATACAAAAATGGTCATAACTTGGCCAAAAATGCTCGTTTTTTTAAAATAAAAACGTTACTGTAATCTACATTGCAGCGCCGATCTGCTGCAATAGCAGATAGGGGTTGCAAAATCTGGTGACAGAGCCTCTTTAAGTGAAGCCAAGTTAAAAGCAAAGTCAGGTTGTTGGAAAAAAAAGAAATGTCCTGAATAGGTTAAAATTTGGCAAGGACCACATTGACTGGCCCATAGAGAAATAGCGCAACATCTTGTGGACTGATGAAAGTAACTTTTTGGGTCTAGTGGCCACAGACAGTATGTCAGACGACCACCGAGCACTGAATTCAAGCCACAGTACACTATGAAGCCCGTAAAGCATGGTGCTGCAAAAATCATAATATGGGGATGTTTCTCATACCACGGTGTTGGGCCTATTTATCGCATACAAGGGATCATGGAGCAGTTTGAATATGTCAAAATACTTGAGGAGACCATGTTGTACTATTCCGAAGAAGAAATGCCCTTGAAATGTGTGTTTCAACATGACAATGATCCAAAATGCACAAGTAAGCGAACAACTTCTTGGTTACAGACAAGCAGGATTGAGGTGATGGAGTGGCCAGCTCAATCCCATAGAGAACTTGTGGGGTGACACAAATAATGCAGTTCATGAGGCAAAATCCAAAAATGCAGAACAACTTCCCTTTTCCCATCCCTTGGTTGAACTTCATGGACATGTGTCTATTTTTTCAACCGTACGAACTATGTAATGTCGTCCAATCTTCCTGGACTGCAATACCTGTTCAGAGGTGGCAGAAGTTGGTCGACTCCATTTAACATAGATGGCAAGCAGTTCTCAGAAGCAACAGTCATGCCACGAAATATTAGTAAAGTGAAATCTGAAATATCTTTTCAGTTTATACATTACATTTCTGAGTTTTTAAAGAAAAATGCTGAATGCTGAAAAAATATTGCTTTTTCCTTACTTTCTATGAAGGATTAACGCAAACTGGATACATTTTTTTTATGGTTTTGATTTGGAATAGGATGTGTAGTATTTCCAGTGCATTTGCGTTTAGCCCCTTCCCGACATCCGCTGTATATATACGGTGCTGTCGGGAAGGGGTTCCTGAAAAGCGCAGTACATTTATGTTGCAGTGATCGTGCGGGCTCAGGAGCTGAGCCCGCACCATCACTACTGGGTGTCAGCTATATGTTGCAGCTGACACCCTGCTGTAAGGCCTCATGCACACGACCGTGTTTTTGCGGCCGCAATTCCCCCGAAAATCCACGGGAGAATTGCGGCCCCATTCTTTTCTATGGGGCCGTGAACACGACCGTAGTTTTTGCGGTCCGTGCACGGCCCGGGAGCCCGGACCGCAGAAAGAACGGGCATGTCTTATTACGGCCCGGTTCTGCGGTCCGGGCTCATTGAAAACAATGGCCGCGGCCATGTGCATGTGCGGGCGGCCTGCGGCTGACAGTCCGCAGCCGGGCGACCCGAAAATCACGGCCGTGCACACGGCTACGGTCGTGTGCATGAGGCCTAACTGTCAGGACCGAAGCTAGTCTCCAATCCGGCTGATTAATCCCTCAGATGCTGCGCTCAATAGAGATCAAAGTATTTGAGGGGTTTTTAGCCACCAGCACCCCATGCGATCGTGTGCCGATGGCTGGAATGGCAACCGGAGGCCTAATAATGGCCAGCCATGACCCGCCCGGAGGGGGATCCTAAAAGGCTTCTGGTACCGAGGGCAAGATGGCACCGGCTCAGAAGCTGAGCTGGCATCATCAGCGGTGCGTGTCAGCTGTATGTTAGAGTTGACACCCTGCTGTAACGGCAGGGACCAGAGCTAGCTAGAGTTATGGCTCTCAACATGGCGACACAAAAAATACATTCTTTTTACAAAAGTAATTTTATTGTGCAAAAAGTTGTAAAACATGTGCCATAAATTTGGTATCACCAGAATCATACTGACCTGCATAATAAATTTAACATGTAATTTAAAATGCGTGGTGTACGCTGTATAAAACAAAAAAAACTTTCAAAACTATGCTAGAATTGCTGTCTTTTGGTCACCTGGCCTACCTAAAAAAAAGGATAAAGAGTGCTCAAAAAGTCGCATGTACCTCAAAATGGTACCAATAATAAATAACTACAGCTCATCGCGCAAAAAAACAGCCCTCATACCACTACGTCTATGAAAAAATAAAATTAGTTAAGGCTCCAATAAGTCAGGAAATAAAGAACATGCAACTGTGCAGCCCGAGGGGAACATTTCTTCTGTTTCAAGAGGCGATTTATCAAGGCCCTAAAATCAAGGAACCAGGAAGGGGAGGGCCCAAACATTTCCGCTGGAAGCGACGGTGCCGTATTATACCAGAACAACACTTGCCCAGCAAAATTCCCCAAACTGCAAAGGTGCAGAGTGTGGACCAAAAGAGGATAAGAAAGGACACCATATATCAGTGCAACACCGGCCTGTGCGGAAAGGATTGCTTCACAGCATAACACACATCTATGGATTATTTTATTTTTCGGGTTTTTTTTTTTATCCCATTATTATATGCTCTTGTTATGCCCTGATGTGGGTGCATATACAGTATAATGCCCCATAGCTGCCCCATACAGCATAATGCACCCATAGGTGCCCCCTACAGTATAATGTCCCCACAGCTGCCCCATACAATATAATGCCGCCATAGCTTCCCCCATACAGTATAATGCCCCTTTAGCTGTCTCCATACAGTATAATACCGCCACAGCTGCCCCGTATAGTATAATGCCCCTATAGCTTCCTCCCCCATACAGTGTAATTCCCCCTTAACTTCCCCCATACTGTATAATGTGCCAGGGTCCATGTAGATAGGGCCACACCCCCCTGTAGATAGCACTACCCCTCTATAGATGGCGCCATTGGGATTCCATCTAGGAGCGGAATCCACAGCCAGATGATAGGCCGGGGATTCTGCTCCTAGAGGGAAACCAGGATGTCACTGTCAATATATGGACAGTGACGTCAGGGGCTACTCCTGGAGCGGAATCCCCTGCCAGAGTGTTGCCGTCACTCTGGCCTGGGATTCCGCTCCAGGAGAAGCCCCTTGCGTCATTGTTCATATATGGACAATGACCTCAGGTGTTCCCTCTAGGAGCAGAATCCCAACTGACGTCACTGTCCATATATGGACAGTGACATCATGGGCTTTCCCGGGCACCGTGCTTAAAGTAGCAATGTACTCGGGAAGTCCTCTGTGAGAGGAGAAGCTCCCTCTGCTCTGAACTAATGCTGAAGCAGTGAGCTGATGGTTTCCTGCTTCAGCATTGGGTTCAACTGTATCTGCGTCCTGAGTACGCAGATACAGTTGACACAGGGACATACCTCCAACCACCCAGGACAGCAGGACACCGTTGATCCGGGACAGTTGGGAGGTATGCATTAGCACAATAGGGCAACGTCTGGGATATTTCTAAAAACTGCAGAATATGGGCAATAAATATTGAGTTGCGTTTCTCTGGTAAAACCTTCTGTGTTACAGAGAAAAAATAATTTAAAAATTAATTTGTGCAAAAAAAATTCGATTTGTAAATTACACCTCTACTTTTCTTTAATTCTTGTGAAACGCCTAAAGGGTTAAGAAACTCTCTAAATGCTGTTTTGAATGGTGCAGTTTTTAAAATTGGGTGATTTATGGGGGTTTGTATTGTATGGGACTCACAAAGCCTGAACTCGTCCTTGAAAAAAATAGCCATTTGAAAATTCCTTGAAAATGTGAGAAATAGCTGCTAAAGTTCTAAGCCTTGTAACGTCCTAGAAAAATAAAAGGATGTTAAAAAAAAAACGATGCAAACATAAAGTAGACATATGGGAAATGTTAATTAGTCACTGTTTTGTGTGGTATAACAGCATACAATGTCAATCAGCTGCTTCAAAGGCCAGCAAGATATTGTCGTGTATTAAAAGAGGCATGGACTCGCGGGACAGGGATGTAATATTACCACTTTACAAAGCATTAGTGAGGCCTCATCTAGAATATGCAGTCCAGTTCTGGGCTCCAGTTCATAGAAAGGATGCCCTGGAGTTAGAAAAAAATACAAAGAAGAGCAACGAAGCTAATAAGTGGCATGGAGAATCTAAGTTATGAGGAAAGATTAAAAGAACTAAACCTATTTAGCCTTGAAAAAGAGACGACTAAGGGGGGACAAGATTAACTTATATTAATGGCACATACAAAAATTATGGTGAAATCCTGTTCCATGTAAAACCCCCTCAAAAATAAGGGGGCACTCCCTCCGTCTGGAGAAAAAGAGGTTCAACCTGCAGAGGTGACAGGCCTTCTTTACTGTGAGAACTGTGAATCTATGGAATAGTCTACCACAGGAGCCGTCACAGCAGGGACAGTAGATGGCTTTAAAAAAGGCTGAGATAATTTCCTAGAACAAAAAAATATTAGCTCCTATGTGTAGAAATGTTTATCTTCCCTTTTCCCATCCCTTGGTTGAACTTGATGGACATGTGTCTTTTTTTCAACCGTGCGAACTATGTAACTATGTTGCTATGTAACTATTTGTCTTACAAGCAGATAGGTATAAATTGATTTAAAAAAAAGCAAATTTTTGGAATTTTTCGCTAAATTTTGGTGTTTTCCACAATTAAATAGTGAATGTATCTAGCAAATTTTACCAGTAACAAAGTCCAATGTGTCACGAGAAAACATTCTCAGAATCGCTTGGATAGGTAAAAGCATTCCGAAGTTATTACCACATAAAGTGAAACATGTCAGATTTGAAAAATGAGGCTCTGTCAGGAAGGTCAAAAGTGGCCACAGCGGGAAGGGGTTAGGAAAATAAAAGTTATAAGGATTTTGCGCTTTATTTGCTTTTTTAAACTAACTGCTATTTTTTTAACACGACTATGTCCGAGCTTGCTTCTAGCGCTGTATATATGTACCGAGATCTGTTCTGGCGCTGTATATATGTACCAATCTTGGTTCTTGGGCTATACATATATATATATATATGTACCGATCTTGGGTCTGGCGCTGTATATAGGTACCGTTCTTTGTTCTGGTGCTGTATATAGGTACCCAGCTTTGTTCTGGTGCTGTATATAGGTACCCAGCTTTGTTCTGGCGCTGTATATATGTACAGAGCTTGGTTCTGGCGCCAGTGGCGTAGCTATAGGGGTCGCAGCGGTTGCACTTGCGACTGGGCCCCTAAGCCTGGGGGGCCCCCGGGCCCCCGTTGCCATACAGCATGCTTCCTAAAGAAATCATCTGTGCCGTGAAGCCGGCACTTCCTGGTTACGGTCACATGGTACACTTAGTGTACCATGTGACCGTGTTGTCACGAGACACGGCTTCCAGACAGTGGAATGAAAGAGTCGGTGCGGAGGACTCCAGGTAAGCTGCAGTCTAATGTAATGTATTGTGATGCAATGTGTTGTCTTGTAATATATTGTGTTGTATTGTGCTGTTTGCGGTGGAGAGGGGAGGGCGTTAAGTCACAGCCCCCCCTCCTCTCTCCACTGCAAACTGCACAATACAACACAATACAGTATAGTACACATGACTGTATGAGAGCGGGGCTGCGGCTGTGTAATACAGTCACTGCCCCGCTCCTGAGTCTTGATATGTGCGCGCTGTCAGGATGATGCGATGCGGCCGGCGCTGCACTAATGATCTGCGGCACTGAAGACAGAACATGGCGGGCGCGCTACAAAACACCCCCATGCTCTGTCTTCAGTGCCGTCGCCGCCGCTCATTAGTGCAGCGCCGGGCGCATCACCTCATGCTGACCGCGCGCGCACTTCCTGTCAGGAGCGGGGCAATGGCTGTATTACACAGCCCCGCTCTAGAACGGCGGAGATCAGAGAAACCGCTCATCTCCGCCGTTATTCCCGTGAATGCTGCGATCACAGCTGACTGCAGCATTCAGGGGAAAATGAGAAGGGGGATGCCCCTGGATCACGTCACAGGGAATTCCTGTGACGCGATCAGAGGGCCATACCATATATGGGCAGACAGCCCAGGGTCCATTGAAGGACCCCAGGGCTATGTTACCATATTTCCTGTTGTTAGGGCATACTTAGGTATGTCCTAAAAACTGCCTGTGTACTATCCGTCCACAGGCTAATGTACTGGCATATATCTGATATATGTCAGTACATTAAAGTTTAAAAATAAAGTAAAAACAAAGTAATGTTAAATAAAAAAAATACACCTTCACCTTTTTTAAAATAAACATTAAAATAAGTCTCAATACATAAAACATACACATAATCAGTATTGGCGCGGCCGTAATAACCTGCACAACAATTTTTTTGCATCATTTATGATGTGTGCGCTGTAAAAAAATAAAATAAAAACTGCTTTCTATCACTTATTGTGGGGCACGAGGTGCGATGATGAATTTAACCTCCATGTTCCTCACATTCAGGGATCATTTACACGAGCGTGTCGCACTAACCTATATTAATCTATGGGGCCGTGCAGACAGGTGCGTGATTTGTGCATTGTTCGCGCACGACATGTCCTATATTTGTGCATTGTTCGCGCATCACGCACCCATTGAAGTCAATGGGTGCGTGAAAACCACGCATGTCACACGGAAGCATTTCCGTGGGAGAAGCGTGATTCGCGCAACAGCTGTGAAAAGGATGAATGAAAACAGAAAAGCACCACGTGCTTTTCTGTTTACAAACATCCAAACGGAGTGTCATAATGATGGCGGCTGCGCGAAAATCACGCAGCCGCGCATCATATGCTGATGACACACGGAGCTGTTAAGTGCCTTTTGCGCAAAACGCACACACTCGTGTAAACCCGGCCTAATAGTAATTAACCCCATCATGTACCTCACACATTAACCCATTATGACTGAGAAACATGATGGGGTTAATTACTATTAATGTGAGGCACATTCAAAATTCAGCATCACACCTCGCGCCTCACATTAGAAAACGAAAGAACTTTATTTTTTATTTTTATTACTGTTCACAAAGTAAACGAAGTATCGGTGTCCAAATTTTGGTATCGTGACATCCCTACACTATGTGTCGCGTCCCCCTGGGGGTTCGTGTGAAGACCTCCGGGGGGTCGCGAGTCACTCACCGAGGTCCCGGTTCCATTCAATCCTGGAGCAAGGAGCTGACATCTCCTTGATCCAGCATTCACTGTGCCCTGAGCGGCTCGACGCAGGCTGGTGGGATGTAGCGACATCATCGCGCCTGCCTGCGCTGAGTCACTTATAGCACACACCGGAGGAGGCGAAGGATCCTCCACCCGACGTGGGAACGAGGATAGGTAAGTAATTATGCTATTTTTCTATTATGCACATATGGGGGCATTATACTGTATGGGGGCTGATAAGATGGGGGGCATTATACTGTATGGGGAGCATTATACGGTATGGGGCTGTTATGGGGGGGCATTATACGCTATGGGAGCATTATACTGTGTGGGGGCATTATACTATGGGGGCTGTTGGGCAAGGCGTCTGGGCATAGGCGCGCGCAGGGGTCTGATGATGATGGTGGTGTTGGGGAGTGGTAGGGGGGCCCAAGCTGAATTCTTGCACCCGGGCCCATGAGCCTTTAGCTACGCCCCTGTCTGGTGCTGTATATATGTACAGAGCTTGGTTCTAGCACTGTATATATGTACTGAGCTTTGTTCTGGCGCTGTATATATGTACTGAG
This sequence comes from Rhinoderma darwinii, assembly GCF_050947455.1. NCBI lineage: Eukaryota > Metazoa > Chordata > Amphibia > Anura > Rhinodermatidae > Rhinoderma > Rhinoderma darwinii. Next base: position 361,711,087 of record NC_134689.1, on the reverse strand, counting down.
CTCGGTTCTGGGGCTGTGTATATGTACTGAGCTCGGTTCTGGCGCTGTATATATGTATGAGCTCGGTTCTGGTGCTGTATATATGTACTGATCTTGCTTCTGGCGCTGTTTATAGTACCGAGCTGTGTTCCGGTGTTTTTATATTTATGTACTGAGCTTGGTTCTGGTGCTGTGTATATGTACTGAGTGTCACAGTCTTTGGGTATGTAGACCCACTAGGCCACACCGCCGTAGCGGGGTGGCAGCTGGCCAAACAGAGCACCCAAGCCATACAAAGTCCAGCACTAGGGTACCTGAATAGTCCAGACAGTGGCCAAGGCTTTAGCACGGATGGAGGTGGGTGCGGCAGGTTACGCCAGATATGGCAGAAGACCCTGGATGTGGCAGAAGTCACTGGACATGGCAGATGACAGCAGCTGCAGTAGGACACGACAGCAACACGAACAGGCTCAGGAACAAGAATACATCACGGGATACATTTAACAGGGCACGGGTAACAACAGGAATAGGATAACACCAAGGGACTATTTGCAAGACTGACATGGGAATACTAACAACGCTCAGGCAATGAGCAAAGGGGCAGGGTCATTCTTATAGTCCAGGGGAATCATGGGCTAATTGATGATGTTGATTCTGATGTGCGCACTGGCCCTCTTCAGACGTTTTTTATGCATCAAGCGTTTTTTGATGCGTTTTTTACAGCCGTTTTTGGAGTTGTTTTTTCTATTAAGACAATGAAAAACGGCTCAAGAAGTGACATGCACTTGTTTTTTACGCTTTAAAAAACGGCCGTGTAAAAAAATGCCCTGTGGGAAAGAAACACAGTTTTTCCCATTGAAATCAATGGGCAGACATTTTGAGGCGTTCAGCCTCCGTATTTTTAGCAGTTTCTCGGGGCGTTTACGGCCCGAAAAACGATTGAAAATAAGCCATGTGAACATGCCCTAACAAGGTATCCTTAGTGTTTAAGGGCCCGTTCACATCAGTGTCGGGTTCCTTTTGGGGTTTCCATTTATCTATTCCATCAGATGAACAGAAAGCCAAACGGAAACTATAGCTTCCGTTTGCATTACCATTGATTTCAATGGTAATGCATCCGTTTCAGTTGGTTTCCATTTGTTTCTATTCCGTAAAGTTTTCATTTTTTTTCACGGAAACAATAGCATGCTTCACTACGCTATTGTTCTCGTGAAAACATTTTTAAAACTTTACGGAGCGGAAACAAATGTAAGCTATAGTTTCCATTTGGCTTTCTGTTCATCTCAGTGGCGTAACTAGCACTGTAGCAGCCGTAGCGGCTGCTATAGGGCCCGCGGCATGAGGTGGTCTATGCCGCCCCCCCATGTGCCTGGTGGCGCTGCTAGCATCCGTTACGGCTGCTACAGCGGTAGCAACGCTACTACGGGGCCCGTGCCGCCGAGCCTCTAACATTTATGGGCCGGACGGCACAGGCCCTCTTATGCCTGGTGGCGTAGCTAGCACCAGAGGGGGCCCCGATGCTAGCGACAGCCACCCCCTCTTGCAGTAATTGTACCTGCGCCTATAGAACAGAGGTACAATTACATGCATTAGCGCTGAATGGCCGTTCAGCGCCTTACAATGACCCTGATTGGTGGGGCAAAATGTTGTGCTGCTTCCGTGGTTGAAAGGCGCTGATTGACGGGGCAATCCATTCTGCCCTGCTAATTAGCGCCTTTCAGCGACGCGATGCTTGTGTCGTTCAGCTCCAGCAGACCTGCTCTGGAGAGAGCAGATCTGCATTTCCACCGTTCAGCGCGGGAACGGGATTATCTACAGTTGGGGCTCTATCAACAGGGGGGCTCTATGTGTGGGGATGTGGAGTACTATATACAGGGGGAGATATATGTAGGGTGCTATCTACAGGGGTGGGCTATATGTGGGACTCTATATACAGGGGTGGGTTACCTGTGGGGCACTATCTACAGGGGATATATATAGGGCACAGTCTACAGAGGTGGGCTATATGTGGAGCACTAACTATAGTGGAAGATATATGTAGGGCAGCACGGTGGCTCAATGGTTAGCACTATAGCCTTGTAGCTCTGGAGTCCATATGTGGGCACTATCTACAGGGGCTTCTATGTAGGGCACTACCTACAGAGGCTCTATGGGGGTCTCTATCTACAGGGGGCTATATATAGGGCACAGTCTACAGAGGTGGGCTATATGTGGAGCACTAACTATAGCGGAAGATATATGTAGGGCAGCACGGTGGCTCAGTGGTTAGCACTATAGCCTTGTAGCTCTGGAGTCCATATGTGGGCACTATCTACAGGGGCTTCTATGTAGGGCACTACCTACAGAGGCTCTATGGGGGTCTCTATCTACAGGAGGGCTATGGGGGCACAATCTACAGGGGGCACAGATTGTGTATGGTACTATTATAATCAGGGACACAGTGTATGGCGCTACTATAGTTAGAGGTGCAGTGTATGGTGATTTATTATATTTAGAGGTGTTGAGAATTTTATCTTTGTTTATAGGTGCAGAAATGTTTTAAAAGTGAGAAGCTGAAGAGATCTGAGCGAAAAACTGCAGAAATGGGTCGTGGCCAGGAGAAATCCATCATAGAGGTCTGGAACGGAGGGAGAAGAAAAGAGAAAGAACTAGAATCTGAGACGTCACCGGTGAGTCACTTAATGTAAATGTTTATTCTGCCTTTAATCAGCACTGTAGTCACTGTATGGTCTGCAGCGAGATGGGTGGTATGATATTTTTTTGTGAAACCACATCTCCCAGCATATCCTTACTATTGTTCGGGCCATACTGGGAGCTGTAGTTTTACGCCGTACAAACCTATATGGCAGGGGTTGCACTAAATTGAGCTGTATTTGTTCTGGTGTTGTATATATGTACTGATCTTGGTTCTGATGCTGTATTTAAGCACTGAGCTTTGTTCTCGTGAGGTATGTATGTATGTATGAATGAGCTAGGTTCAAGTGCTGTGTATGTTTATGTGCTGAGCTTGATTCTGGGGCGGTATTTATGTACTGAGCTTGGTTCTGGGGCTGTATGTGTCAGCTTGGTTTTGGTTTTAGTGCTGTATTTATGTACGGAGCTTGGTTCTGGTGCTGTATATATGTATTGAGCTTTGTTCTGTGCTGTATTTATGTACTGAGCTTGGTTGTGATACTGTATATATGTATGAACTTGGTTCTGGAGCTGTAATTATATACGATATATTTAAAATAACAAAATTGCAGGGCAGATTAAATTGTTTTCAATTCATTGTATATTTCATGGGAACATTATCTGGTCGTTTTGACCCATTGAACCGCCACCATGCAGTAATACATGACCTGACAATATTTCCAAATGTATGTTTGGGGGCTGTGTGGCACTATATACAAGGGAGGGGGGCTGTGTGGCACTATATACAGAGGAAGCTGTATTGTTCTATATACAGGGGGGGCTTTATGGCGATATCTACAGGGGGCTGTATGGCACTATCTACAAGTGGTGTGTGACACTGTCTACAGGGGGGGGGCACTATGTATAAGGGGCGCTGCGTGTGACACCTGGGGGGGGGGGGCCCAGTCAAGAGTTTGCTATGGGGCCCAGTCTTTCCTAGTTACACCCCTGGTTCATTTGTTCCTCTGTGGGAATAGATGAACGGAAACTGACGCTGATGTGAACAGGCCCCAACACTGTTTAATAATGTATAATAGAGCCTATTTCCAGTTACTTATTTAAATCCGTAAAACGTGTCTATATGCCCTTTTGGTGCCAGCTTTTATGCCCTCAACCACTTTGGTTCAGCCGGGACTCGACTGAATTTGACGTGGAACATCTCTGTCTGTGTCTTGGCAGTGTTAGAATACTTCAACTCTTTTAGTCACGCTCTTGGTTACCCACTTTGATTCCCATTTTTGTGCTAATTATTCAATTTTTCAGCTGCTTTCAACTTTATTCTCCCCAGTGCCCCCGGGTCATTGTAATTTATTCTTCATATTTACTAAACCAGTCAAAAATAAAAATACTTACACCATGAATAAGAAACTGATGAATAAGAAACCAACTTGAGCATCGTTGACATATGAAGTCAGTCCTCAGTTGCAGTGGAGATGAATGATGAGGGTGATGTAGAACATGGCGTTATTCGTATACTACATATCCTCCATCAGGTATTATTAGATGATATGGTGCGCGCTACACAGCAAATTCCAACTGCCCCTAGTATGTGGAGAACCTCATGTTAGAGGGGGCCCCATGAATGGTTTCCTCCATACAATAGGAACCCTTAGACGTTGGCTGCGACGCAGGTCACACGACCAAGATCGCTGTGTGGTGTTGCCTGCATCATAGGTAACGAAGTTATATGTGGCCCCGATGTGATCCACAAGTGGCTGAGTTGCGACCCGAAGGTTGCTGCGACCGCAACAGTTTCCATTGCAAAAAATCCACACCTGATGCAGGCAGGAAAACGCAGCGCTCTTTGGTTGTGAGACCTGTGTCGCGGTTAAAATCTCTGTGTAGCCTTAGGGTCCATTCACGTGTTGCGGTTTAGATGTTGTTTTTTTACTGCAACAGTTTTTTAAAAATTAAAATCGCGGTAAAAACGCATGCGGTTTTTGTATGAGATTGATATAACTGCAATGTGTGAATAGACCTTTAATCCGATCCTCAGCAGGACTGCGGCTGTAATTTGATGCCTGGCTTGGAATGTATTGAATGCGGATGTGTCCCCGCTGCTCCTTGTACAGGTGCTGCCGGAAACACCGCGCTCCTGTGCTCTGTATGCGGGGACACAATGTACCAGTATCCTCACATAATGGAGTACTGTGTTCTATGAAGCAAGAGTTCCTCTCCATTGCTTTTAATACTGGGCTCCTGGCACGGAAGGGGTTAAGGCTCTCTTGGTTCTACTCCTTGTTTACAGCTGCCCGGTCGTAACCACGCCCCACGTATGTGTCTTTTAGAATCTATTGGTTGGTGGAGACTGTCTTGTTTCTTATTCGTTAGGAGGCAGTAGTAGCGGCGCCTGATGATTGGCTGCTTAACTTACAGTATGTGTGGGGCGGCTTTTGCCTCCACTAACATGGCCGCTGCGGCTGTGCGGCTTCTGCTAGTGGCTGGACTAGGGGTAACACGAGTGGCATCGCTAGTAGGTGAGGCCGGTGACCAGGCCCAGGTGGTAGGGCTGCGACTGGAAGATGGAACTGGGGTGTCTATGCGCGGAGGTGTAATCAGGGCTCGTCCTGGGTCTCTCTTCATTCTGCGTCTCTATGGCTCAGGTTTACGGAATGATACCTGGCCCTGGCTGTCCATTGGGGCCCCTGAGGGCCAAGACTGCACCCCTGCAGCAGACTCTCCCCTGCATCTACTGAATGAGTTTGTGGTGTGCAATGAGCAATCGGGCCTGGTCACTGTGCAGGTTCAGGAGGGGGTCAGACGGGGGGAAGGCCTCATATATCCCCTGTGTATCCGGCATGGGGCAGGCTGGAGTCTATATCCAGTGGAGGACACCGTGGTCACAGTGGCAGAGGTTATAGATGAGAATGCCCCATGGGTGGGGGTTGAGCAGAAGGAATGTGTCCTGTTATCTCACAGCTCTAGGAGTCAGGGCTACAGCACTTCTCAAGATGAGTCTCTGGCCACCTGGCTACTGGCTTTCCTTATAGTCCTCTGTGTACTGCTGTCTGGCCTCCTGCGAGGACTACAGCTCAGCACCTTAATTCTAGAACCTCCAGAACTTGGTATCCTTAAGGACTGGGGTTCACCCTCGGAAAGATCCGGTGCCATCCGGCTGGATTATCTCAGGACTCGATGGGGAGGCTACACACTTATTTCCCTTTTGGCCTTATGTTGTATAACCAATGCCGCTGTAGCTGTCCTGCTATACCATGCCATAGGCTCGGTGGCTGGTGCCATTTTTTCTGCAGCTGGAATGCTCTTATTTGCTGGAGAAGCCCTGCCCGCTGCCCTTACTTCTCTCTGTGGTCCTTGGCTGGCATCCAAGTGTCTATGGCTCACCCACTTCTTTCTACTACTGCCTGTGCCTGTTTCATTTCCCCTATCCTGGCTTCTTGAGAAGGTCTTTGGGCAGGACCCAAGCTGCTGTCGTCTGAGGTTACGGATTTTAGAACTGGCCAGATGTGGGGATCCCTACAGTGAGCTAGTGCGGGATGAATTCAGCAAGGGAGCGTTGAGGAACAGGACGGTGGAAGATATACTGACACCTGTGAACGATTGTTTTATGCTACCTAACGATGCCCTCTTGGACTTCAACACCATGTCCAGTATCATGGAGAGTGGTTACACCCGTATCCCCGTGTATGAGAATGAACGCACCAACATTGTCGATATATTGTATTTGAAAGACTTGGCCTTTGTGGACCCCGAAGATTGCACCCCCCTGAGCACCATTACCCGTTTCTACAGTCACCCAGTCCACTTTGTGTTCAGTGACACCAAGCTGGACGCTGTTCTGGAGGAGTTCAAGAAGGGTGAGGGGCTCTGGCTATGTCGGAGCAGTGTCTGTATATGAGTGTTTGCGCACATGTAAATTCCCGCAATCCCCAAAAAAAAATAATTGCAAAGTATCGGTAAGGATTATAATTCAGATGTAGAATGATTAGTGAGGAGTCACTATACGTGAATTATACTGGATTCATGGCGTAGCTTTCGAGCAGTGATGGTAGAAAAAGTATTCCATTATCAAATGATCATCCCCTAGACTTGCTCCTAAGGTATGTGCCCGGGACATCAGTGGCCGGTATAATCCAGCGTCCACCTCCTCATGCTGTTACCAGCTTCTCATACAATTTATTACATCCCATATCCTTTGTGTCCTGAACTCATGGCCGGCTTGTTCTCTTTATTAATATTCTTTATGTATTCCGTGTTTTCCCAGGCAAGTCCCACTTGGCCATTGTACAGAAGGTGAACAATGAAGGAGAAGGAGACCCGTTCTATGAGGTGATGGGGCTGGTCACTCTGGAAGATGTTATCGAGGAGATCATAAAGTCTGAGATCCTGGATGAATCAGAAGACTGCAGTAAGGAGCAGGGGCCAAAGTTACTTTTTTGTCTGGGTGGGGGTGATGAAAATGGCTCTACACATAGGGCTGGTTTATACCATGGGCAGAGATGGCATCTGCTCTGAGATCTCCACCACTTACGTCTGCCATGGCCATTTCTACATTACACTTTGCCTTAAAGAGGCTCTGTCACCACATTATAAGTGCCCTATCTTCTACATAAGGAGATCGGCGCTATAATGTAGGTGACAGTAATGCTTTTTATTTAAAAAAAAAAACGATCTGTTTTTACCACTTGATGAGCGATTTTAGATTTATGCTAATGAGTTGCTTAATGCCCAAGTGGGCGTATTTTTACTTTAGACCAAGTGGGCGTTGTACAGGGGAGTGTATGACGCTGACCAATCAGCATCATGCACTCCTCTCCATTCATTTACTCAGCGCATAGGGATCCTGTTAGACCCTTATGTGCTGTCTTATACTAACACATTAACAATACTGAAATGTTTAGACAGTGAATAGACATTTACACGGGATGTCTATTCACAATCCCTTCACTTCGTTACTCTGTCTGTGGTAGTTACAGCAGAGCAAGCGTGATCTCGCGAGATTACGCTGTAGATGACCGGTTACAACGACATAACACTTCCTCTGCTGTACCTACCATAGAAACAGTAACGAAGTGCAGAGATTGTGAATAGACATCCCGTGGAATGTCTATTCACTGTCTAAACACTTCAGTATTGTTAATGTGTTAGTATAAGACAGCACATAAGGATCTAAAAGGATCCCTATGCGCTGAGTAAATGAATGGAGAGAAGTGCATGATGCTGATTGGTCACTGATTGGTCAGCGTCATACACTCCCCTGTACAACGCCCACTTGGTCTAAAGTAAAAACACGCCCACTTGGGCATTAAGCAACTCATTAGAATAAATCTAAAATCGCTAATAAAGTGGTAAAAATAGATTTATTTTTTTAAAATAAAAAGCATTACTGTCACCTACATTATAGCGCCCATCTCCTTATGTAGGAGACAGGGCACTTATAATGTGGTGACAGAGCCTCTTTAAAGGGGTTGTCCGGTTTGGGGGCTGTTTTTTATACTGACGACCTATCCACAGATAGGTCATCAGTATATGATAGGTGGGGGTCAGACACCCGGATCCCGCAACGATCAGCTATTCCGTGTGCCGGTCACAGTATAGCGGCCGTACTGCAGCTCTGCTTTTTTTCCACGTGAATATGAGCAGAGCTGCTGCATGGCTGCTATACAGTGGTCGGAGCATTCTACTTTTGACACCGACCCCTGGATAGCTTACGGTGCCTGGAGGCAGCTGGGACATCTGATAGGTGCAGGGTCCGGGTGTCCAGATCATAAACTGATGACTTAATAAAAAATCAGCCCCAAACTAGACCACTCCATTAAGGCAGTGTAATGAAGAAATGGTGGTGGCACACATAAGTGGTGGAGGTCTCGGTGCATCCGTCCTTTTCTGCAGTATAAAAAACAGCCACCAAACCGGACAACCCCTTTAAAGAGGCTCTGTCACCAGATTTTGCAACCCCTATCTGCTATTGCAGCAGATCGGCGCTGCAATGTAGATTACAGTAACGTTTTTATTTTTAAAAAACGAGCATTTTTGGCCAAGTTATGACCATTTTTGTAGTTATGCAAATGAGGCTTGCAAAAGTCCAAGTGGGCGTGTATTATGTGCGTACATCGGGGCGTGTTTACTACTTTTACTAGCTGGGCGTTCTGACGGGAAGTATCATCCACTTCTCTTCAGAACGCCCAGCTTCTGGCAGTGCAGACAGCGTGTTCTCGAGAGATCACGCTGTGACGTCACTCACTTCCTGCCCCAGGTCCTGCATCGTGTCGGCCACATCGGCACCAGAGGCTACAGTTGATTCTGCAGCAGCATCAGCGTTTGCAGGTAAGTAGCTACATCGACTTACCTGCAAACGCCGATGCTGCTGCAGAATCATCTGTAGCCTCTGGTGCCGGTGTGTCCTCGCTCGTCCGACACGATGCAGGACCTGTGAGTGACGTCACAGCGTGATCTGGCAGAAGCTGGGCGTTCTGAAGAGAAGTGGATGATACTTCTCGTCAGAACGCCCAGCTAGTAAAAGTAGTAAAAACGCCCCGATGTACGCACATAATACACGCCCACTTGGACTTTTACTTTAAACACGCCCACTTGGACTTTTGCAAGCCTCATTTGCATAAATACAAAAATGGTCATAACTTGGCCAAAAATGCTTGTTTTTTTAAAAATAAAAACGTTACTCTTATCTACATTGCAGCGCCGTTCTGTTGCAATAGCAGATAGGGGTTGCAAAATCTGGTGACAGAGCCTCTTTAAGAGTCCTCAGCTATTGGGGGGGGGGGGGGGTGGAGGCAATGAATCAAATGTCCATACACATACAGCAGGATGGGCGAAGGGGCACTAAGCACTACACAAGGCCTTGTGTCGGGTAACCCCGTGCTGGAGATACGTGCTGGTCTTCGAGGTGGAACCAGCATCTTTCGGACATTTGTGGAAATATGTTCACCATGGGAATAGATTGCCACCTCTGAAAACTCCCCTAAACTACAATAGCTTAAAAGAGGCTGATTCCGAATATGTAAGTTTTACCTTTCTACTTCCTGGCCTTCTCCCCCGCTAGAGTTGATATAGAGACCCCTGACTGTGTATGGCCAGCTTAGAGCCTGTGAGCGTGTATGTATTGGAACTGAACTTATATGTATGTCTAGATAAGTGGGTGGTGGTATAGAATAGCATTGTGATACCTTGTTTATACTGTGCCACGTGTAGGGTCAGTGTATTCAGTACATATTATATTATTATGTGTATTGGGATACACTGATACAATACTGTGATTATTTACTGTGTTTAGTGTGGTGTTTTATTTCGAAGTGTGATTACTGTTTGTATTAATAAATATTACCTTTATTTACTTGCAATTGTGTTCCCTTAGTAGCAAAGCAATTAGATTGACGTTAATATAAGAAAAAGGTAGGGGGAAACGAGGCATAACCCTATTATAAAGGAGGTAGTAAGAGTGGACGACACCAGCCGGTGAACCCCACTATTCTACCAGCAGCCCTTTAACACCATGGCTGAATTCAGAGGGTTCCCCCAGTCTCCAATTGCGTCACTGGGTTTCCGGTGACTCGATCGAAGAGGGGAGTCCCCTTTGATCATGCTGCGGTAATGGACCGCGGCAATCAAAGGACTAAACGGCTAGGGTCGGAATTGCTTCCAATTGCAGCTGTACTCAAAATGCTTCTCTAAGTACAGGATCTGTAAGTTACAGCTCCCAGGAGGACTCGTATGCCTTTTCTACAGCGACACCAAAAGACGTTGCTGTAGACTGGTGACCCACACCGCCTGCTGTCAAAAGACAGTGTGCAGTCGGGAAGGTAGAAAGCCTGAAAATTGCAAACATTTTGTTACAACTCTACACTTGCTTCATAGCAGCCGTAGATTTGTTTTTCTGCCTCTGACAGAGCAAAATGGATCAAACTTATTTTAATACATTTGGAGCAAATCTGGGCAACTATTTCCTTTACGAATACTGGCCTAAGATACGCCTGTCTTTGTAAATGTAGGCAACTCTGGGCTGTCCCACGGCAACACTTTTTTTTTTTTTTCTTAAATTCTATGACCTGTTCCATCTATGATGAATGATCTTTTTGCTCATTTACAAATGTAATCTTTCCGATCTGGACAGTAGTTGCTCCGTGTAAAATGGCGTTACAGCGTAGTCCTGGTTTACTCCGCAGAAACCTTTTCAGTATGCAGTTCAAGACACCAGTCATATGATTAGAAAAAAAACAAATGGCGTCCACAGCTCCCTCCTTTTTTAAGAATTCCCTTTTCCAAGGGGTTATTGTGATGCAATGTCCAGGAACCCCTTCAGGACCAAACTCCACGAAATATAGGAAGAGGGCGACGGCATCCACCCAAGTATAGAAATATTTCATAGTATTTATTCCAGCATAATTACAATGCAACGTTTCAATCTTCACAGGGGTCTTTTTATAGGTTGAAACGTTGCATTTTTATTATGCCGGAATGAATTCTCTTTGGGTATATTTCCACACCTGGGTGGATGCTGTCGCTTTCTTCCTGTGTTTTGACAGGTCATATGATTAGTCATGTGCCTGTTCTGTAATGAAGTGGTTAATGTCATATGATTAGGGCTAAAAAGTCACATGGTTGAGGATAAATTTAGGAGAAATGAATAGCTCACATTCTGCTTTGTTTTAGTTTATATAGAGAACAGTTAGATTTTCGTACATCATATTACTGTACAATGTGCCTGGTGTAAAGACTATTCAGAATGCAAAAATCCAGAGCAAGCTCAGTGCAGACATTGAGCCAGCAGGGAATATTGGGAGATTTCAGCTCTGAAGCCTTCAGAATGACCCTAAACTATAATACAGTGTGTAACTCTGGATCCGTACAAGATAAGTAACGAAATGTATGAATTTTTCAAAGGTTATACATGTGAACGTAGCATAATATATATCGGTATTGAGCTGTCCATATAAACCTGGCAGGATATGTATTTCATTTTCCAATATTCATTTGGGGAATATCAAGAGCTGAAGTTATTACATAAAAAAAATGAATCATGGCTAATAAAATCTACTAGAACTATTCAATTTTCCTTAATGAGAGAGAGAGAGATACATACATACATACATACAGATAGATATACACACACACAGGCACGCTGCCCATAGAAGTCTATGGAGAGGGAAGGGGGGCAGAGAGAGAATGTCAGTGGTGGGTGGGGGTGAGCAGTGGGAGGAAGCCAGAGCAGAGTGAGGAAGATACAGGCTTCTAGTAAGATTTCTGTGTCACCCCAGTGCTGAATTCTCAGCTACACTGCTTATTCCTGCTGTATAATCTCCCTCATGTTGCTGCTGATAGTGGTTAGGCTCCACCCACTAGCTCAGACAACTAAGAATTAGAGAGAGATCCTGCAGAGGTGTATAATGTAGAATACAAGTCATATAATGGCCAGAAATATTAGTATTATTCCTCATGTACACACACATATCAGTGTATTCTAAAAAAAAATCTCCTAAAAAGTTAGGTACACTTTAATAGTGATGAGACTTATCAATAAGATGCTTGGGCACCACTAGTTCAGACAATAGAGCAAACAGGAAAATTTAACTAGTTTAACACATCTGCTCGTTTCTCCTGTTTTAATTTTATCTCAACTTAAAGAGGTTCTGTCACCAGATTATCAAATCCCTATCTCCTATTGAATGTGATCGGCGCTGCAATGTAGATAACAGCAACGTTTTTTTTTTTAAAACGATCATTTTTGCCCAAGTTATGAGCAATTTTATATTTATGCAAATGAGCTTTTCAATGGACAACTGGGCGTGTTTTCTCGTTTTACCAACTGGGTGTGTATTGTGTTTTTACCAACTGGGCATTGTGACTAGAAGTGTATGACGCTGACAAATCAGCATCATACACTTCTCATCGTTCCCACCCAGCTTCTTTCATAGCAGACACAGTGTGACGTCACCCACAGGTCCTTCAACCTTGCCGTCGGACAAAGAAGATACATGGGCTCCAGGCGTCCAAAAGGTTAATATGCTCGTCTCTAGGGAGTTTGCTATGCTTACCTGCACATGGTGATGCTGCTGCAAATTCAACTGTACTCTCTGACTCCTGGAGCGGATGTGTCTTCTCTCTTTCGACGTCAAGGTTCAAGGACCTGTGGGTGACGTCACGCTGTGTGTCTAGAGTGAAAGAAGCTGGCTGGGAATGATGACGTCACCCACAGGTCCTTCAACCTTGGCGTCTGAAGAGAGAAGACACATCCGCTCCAGGCGTCAGCGGGTACAGTGCAGGGTATGTGCAGGTAAGCATAGCAAATTCCCTAGAGACGAGCATATTAACATTTTGGACGCCTGGAGCCCATGTGTCTTCTCTGTCCGACGACAAGGTTGAAGGACCTGTGGGTGACGTCACGCTGTGTCTGCTGTGAAAGAAGCTGGGTATGAACGATGAGAAGTGTATGATGCTGACTTGTCAGCATCATACACTTCTATTCACAACGCCCAGTTGGTAAAAACACAATACACGCCCAGTTGGTAAAACGAGAAAACACGCCCAGTTGTCCATTGAAAAGCTCATTTGCAGAAATATAAAATTGCTCATAACTTGGGCAAAAATGATCGTTTTTAAAAAAAACACAAAAAACGTTGCTGTTATCTACATTGCAGTGCCGATCACATTCAATAGGAGATAGGGATTTGATAATCTGGTGACAGAGCCTCTAAATGAATGGTATTTTTAGTATAATTAAAAGATATACAATTTTCCAATATACTATCTGTAGTAATTCCAGGGTTTTCAAGATCTCTGATTGTTGTTATTCAGTAGTAACATTCATTGTTTACTTCCAGTGGATAAAATTCTGTTCATGGTCCTGTGATGGACACACAGGTGCTGGGATCGTTACATTTAGGCCGAATTCAGACGACCGTGGTATACATCTGTGTGCCGGCCGTTAAAAAAACGGCCGTCACACGGACTCATGTATTTCAAAGGGGCCGTTCACTTTGTTTCAAAGGACCGTGTGAAGGGTCTGTTGAAAAATAGAACATGTCATATTTTTCCTGCACGGGGGGCAACTCGGACGTGAAAAACTGCAGTTTTTCACGTCCGAGTTTCCCCACGTTCGTCTGAATTCTTACAGTACATGTATCAGAGCTGTGTCTTCTAATGATCCCAGCACCTGTGTGTCCATCACATGACCATGGACAGAATTGTATTGAACATTTCATTCATTGAACCTGGACGACCCCTTTAGGCTGGCCATACACATAAGGTAAAAGTCAGTGAAGCCAAGCTTTAGAAATAGAACAGCATGATGTCTGATGTGATCTCCTTACAGTTCCTCGTCAATGATAAAATATGGGAGATAAGTCCGTGTTTGATATCGGTCTTCCTTTATCCTCTTTGTAGAGCAGAATGTAAAGAAGAGGCGTCCCAAAGTGCATCCTATCTCGATGCCTCGTGGTGGGGAAGACCTGTCATTTTTCAAGACCTATGACCCAGAACAGAAAGTCAAGCTGTCACCCCAACTCTTACTGGCGACTCAGCGCTTCTTGTCACAAGGTATTTTCTTCCCGTGTACTTGTCCAGTGCATCCTTGCTGGGTTTCTACAATCTTTTTGTTTGCCGTTTCCCTCATATCGTTCCAATCGATAAAACGTCTTCCCTATAAATGCTCTTTTTGACACTCACCTCAGAGAGCCTTAGAATAGAATGCAAGACGTTACCACGTGAAGAAATTACTTTGACGGGTCTTGAGTTCTCCTCGTGACAAGGCGTTTAAGGTTCAGCCATTTTCTTAGCTACATCTAGTTTTGGGTCGGCTGGGTGACAACCCATAAAGCCACCATTACAGCTCCCATAGTCACTTGTTTTTCCAAGACTCCTATATGGCAAATTGTCCTAGTTATAATAGGCCTAACAATATGTACTCTTGGAAATCCCTTCAGTTCTGGACACGCTTTAGGGGTTAGTGATTCCACAATCTAATGTGCAGGTGGATCCAGAGGAGCATATTTCGGATGTCTTGGCACGATACTTGGCAGGGCAAACGAATAGTGGGAAAATAAATAACGCTAAGCTGAGGTTGTTCTCGTTGCTAGAAGTGGAGCTGTTCGGCACATCGCGCGTGTCGGAGAAGGTCCTCCTGCACTTACTGAAGCTCCCAGGAGTCACACACGAGGTGAAGTTTGATGACAGTGACCGCCTTGCCCCTGAGCACTACCTGTATCTGCGGAGCCAGCCTGTGGACTACTTCATTCTCATTCTGCAAGTGAGTGTATAAAGGGACACATGGCGTTTTGGAGGCTCATTCTGTACTCCAATGATCTTGCTTTTTATGTTTTTGATTTTCAGGGCCGTGTGCAGGTGGAGATTGGAAAGGAAGGTCTGCGGTTTGAGAATGGAGCATTTACTTACTATGGGGTGGCTGCACTGAGCCCCTGCCTATTAGGTTAGAGAATCATATACGTAGTATGACAGAACCAGAGGACTACTTGCCCTGCTTGTGAATCTTAGATAAAGGACCTACTATTACATTTCTTTTTGTAGGTCACCAATCTCCTTCCAATGGTCAAGATCAATGTGAGTCTCCCGAGTCTGGATTCTACTGTCCAGACTATTCTGTGAGAGCCTTATCTGATCTTCAAATAATCAAGGTGAGGCACAAACCCCTCCTAAGAGCCTGCATCTCCCAGTTTGGCCAGATCTGGTCCCCATTGCATACTGAGCAGTAGCGGAAGGTTGCTGCAGCAGCAAGCTGCCTCCCGGCCAGAGATTGCTCTGTCAGAGGGAGATAGAGATAAAATGCGTGTCGTATAGAGAACATGTTTTTGTAGTGCTGCTACTTGTTGTTGTTTTTTTACCTTTAGTGTCCCTATTAGTTGGCCATATAAAGTATTTATTTTTTGATCAACTATTTAATAATTATTCATAGTGATCATTATAACAAATCCACTGCAGAACCAATCAAAAGCTATCAGTTGAATTAGATAATCGTTTACCAAATCTGGCTATTTCTTCTCTTCAGCAGCACATCATGTATTTGTCTGCTCAGAAAGGTCTGGGCTTTACCCACTTTACAAATCGTTCCAAAAAACATTAGTACACAAGTTTGATCAAAAGTGGCATCGTTTTAGACAATTTCTAAGTTAAAGCTAGACTACTTTATCGACGAATGTTGTGACAGATTTGACACATTTATCAAAAAGGCCGATTACAATCGCAACGTACGTCACTGCCGTTACCTTCACACTGGCTAAAATGACGCCACTTTTGCTACACCAGGTCTCCTGTGCGGAGTAGAGATGCAAATTTTTCCTGATTTGCCATTTTTTGGCGACTTTTACAAAAAAAAGATGAATTTCATACATTTCTAAATACTGGCCAAGCAGTAGCCCACACCCAGGTTTGAAAGCTGCCGTGCAGGGCACAAACAGCTCTAAATTCTGGCGCAGATGATTTATAAATATGTCGCACAGCAGATTAGACATTCATTTGTTTTGTAAGTAAAATGTTCCAAAAAACAGGTGTAAATTCATTTTTAGACTAGCTTTCTTTAAATGACGTGTTCACAAATATAACAATGTGACGGACTGCTGAGTGTCTCATTTATTGACTGTCTGTACACAGGTCACCCGGCTGCAGTATCTAAATGCTCTCCGGACCTCACACTCGCACACTAGTGCCCAGTCTCCAGACAGCATAGAACTGAAGATATTTCCAAACAGCCAAACTCAGCTACTGAATGACAAGAACGTCGGCTCAGGTACAGGTAAGGAAGATTCCGAAATAGAAATAATGCGTCATCATTGTGTTATTGCCGATCATAATACTCGTTATATTTTTAAGCTACAAATACAAACAACTAGGCAACGCTGAACGCTCATGTCTAGTCTAGCATTCTGATGTCGGAAGCTTATGGCTCTGTATAGCGGCCGTGCTGCAGTACTGCCACTCTTCTTCCATTCACTTGAATAGGAGCAGAGCTGCAGCAACCGCTATACTGTGACCGGAGCCATCTGCTTCCGGCACGGACATCCGGCGCCCGGAGGCAGCCTTAACAGCTGATCGGTGCGGGTTTCGGACCTCCACCGATCATATACGGATGACCTATCCTGTAGATAGCTCATCAGTGTGCACACCCGCCCCATGCCTGGGCATACTCTTTAAGGCCATTCTGCGGAGGGAGTGGGTACAGTGGATCAGGTTACCACGAGACAAGCCACTCTGCATACACTGCACTTCTTGCACACGCTTTTTTTTGGTTATGCGAAACCACTAGTGGATCCTAAATGAGGAAAAGTATAAGGGCCCACAGCGTCCCCATGGGTTTGTATTACAGACCCACAGGCATTCTGTGTGCCACCATACAGTACTTTCGTGAGGTACCATATTCCCACAGACTTTTTTTTTTTTTCTAATCTCGGATAACCTTCTTAATTTGGAAATCACGGACATGCCAGAAGATGATTTTTAATTTGTAGACGTAAAGTTCTTGTTTTCTGCCTGTAACTTTCAGCGGGCCAGGCAGGATAGTAGATGAGGTAGTGACCATATTTAAGAATTCATTACACAGACCATTTCTAACGTTTTCCTTTACAGTTTATAACCGAACTCACAGGTCCAAGATCACCATAAGGCCTTATTCACATGGCCACGTTCGGTCCATGATATACAGACCGTATGTCAGTCGCATTTCCTGGACCGAACACCGTTCACGGGGAGCGGCGCTCCTAGCATCATAGTCATCCATGACGCTGTGAGTCACTGCTTTCCCGCGGGACTACCGTCTCGTATTGTAAACATGATTGCGGTATGAGACTGTAGTCCCGCGGGGAGCCCTAACATTATACATAAATATGATGCTAGGAGCCTGGCTCCCTGAACGGTGTTTGGTCCAGGAAATGCGGCTGACATATTGTCCATATCTCATGGACCGAACACGGCTGTGTGAATAAGACCTTAGAAAATAAAGTAGGTAAAGTAGCATCATTGTTGCACGTTGCCCCATGACAGCTAAGAGTATGTGACTATGAGATGCAGGACATTACTTACATGAGCGCCGTATTACTTTGCCTCATTGGTTTTAGAGAAGAAAGATGCGATCAGGCTGACTTCATTCACATGATTACCGTACAATGCCAGTGAATAGGGTCTTACAAAACCCCATTTACACATCAGATTTTAGGGCCTACTCTATAGGTCGTGTATTTCTTCCAGATTTTTGCAACGGATTTAACTTTTTGCAAAGTGCGTGGAAATATCTTCATGTAAACAGTGGATTCTGCAACATCTGGACTTAGCACAAGTGTATAGTTTCCTTGAATTGGTGTGCTGCAATGTGTGGGTGCTCTCTGAGAAGAAGTCAAAGGGCCCCCACAAAGTACAATGATCCGTCCACCAGTCTTGTCCTTGTTGATCTCTTTGTAACCCTGTCTATTTCCAGCACTTCTTCTCAACTCTGCAGTTATGGGCACAATAGAGAGTGTCAGCTAATAGCTGCTCATTCTGGTAAACCCAGAGGTAACTATATGTGTGAAATACACTGTGTGCTTGGTGTGAGCGCTGCTAATGATCACTACACCCATCACCTTCCTCTGCTTGCTGTCAGATCACACATTGAATGCGCTAAGGGAATCTATCATTGCATCATTTTCCTTTTTATTCACGTTTCTGCTTTTTCAGTATATATTTTTTTATATGTAAGATCTGTCTCCAAGATCCGGTGCCGGTGGATATTTACGGCCAAGCCAACACTCCTAAAACTGGAATTACTGGTTCCTGTACCCTGAAGCTGTTGGCTTATTCCACACTAGCAGATTCCTGTATCTTTTCGGTTGAGGTTATGTCGTTTGCTTTGAAAGCAGAAATTAGTTTAGTGATTTATTTCCATGATTGATAATTAAGAGAGAAACTGGGAAGCAGCACCTCGTCTATCCGTGCGGAATCTCTTGTGTACCAATAACATGCACACAATTTACATGTTTTCATATGAGATGTTAAAACCTCTGATAGATTCCCTTCCAACATTGCTGTTTGCTGTGCTTTATCCCGCGCTAATAGGCACGAGTGGAATGTGATTTCTTCTGTCATGTACTTCTGCTCAAAGTATCCATGAAATTCAAGGAATGCATAAGTATTACCATAGCACAGCCCAAGTGGCTACTGAATGCGACAGGGTAGAGCTAGCGTTTTGATAAAAAGCTTCACAACATGCGGCACGTTTGGGAACGCAAAATAATCATTCAGGATTAGAGGATGCGGTCAACGGCCATAACGCATCAGGCAAATGACCGTTTCAGTTTTGCGCACCGCAAAACACAAATTGTAGCGGCTTCCGTGTGCTATCCGTTTTGTTTTTTTTTGCGGACCCATGCACTAGAATGGGTGAGGTGGACTGCAAATACGGACAAGAATAGGACCTGTTCCATAATTTACGGAAGAGACACACGGATCCGCAAAAAAAAAACAGATGTGTGCATGGCTATGTAGAAATTTAAATCTCAGTAAGGCCCCATGCACATGACCGTATTTTCATCTATCCGCAAATACTGTCCATACATACGGTCCATATTTGATCCGAATATACAGATCCGTCAAAAAAAGAGGAGGCTGCAAATGATGTCACCAACATGTTGCATAGCAACGTTTCCATTAATACGGACGGTTTACGGATGCACATCTGCAGCCGTCCGTATTTACAGAAGCTCCCATAGACTTCTATGGGAGAGTCTGCCGTAATTATGGACAAGAATAGGACAGGTGCTATAATTTTTCAGCACGGACACTTATCAGTAACAATAATGAAGGGTGTCCGTGGTCAATAGAAATGAATGGATCCGTAATTACAGATGAAATGTATGGTCGTGTGCATGGGGCCTAAGCTATCCAAAAAATAACTGATCGGACAATGAGGAAAACATTGGCCGTGTGCATGAGCCCTAACTGGAAGTCAGCAGCCCTGTACAGAATGAAAAGTGAAGCGCCCTCTAGTGTCCCAATCGGGGATTTAACCATCCTAACATTGGTACTGCATTACATTTGTAGTCCTCCTTCAGACCAGTCTTGAGAGCCACTACAAACAGCAGCTTACTCTGGAGAATTAGGCTCCCTGCACATGGGATGGAAATGCTGCGGAATCGCCTTCTAGAATTTCCGTGTGGAAATTCTGCAGTTTCCGCAAGATAAATTGACATTCTGCGGACTGAGAATCCGCACCGCAGGTCAATTATCATACATTTTTTTTTCCGTAGTGTGTTCATGAGGTTTGTTCAAATATCATCCATCTTACCGCTACTGTAATACATTGCTGAATCGCCACAAAGCTCTGCAGCATTTCCAGCGAGTGTGCACGAGGCCATAGGAGTGTCAATGTTTCACACAGGCAGACAATTCATTTTGACGGGTGCAATAAGTCTCATTTCAGCAGCCAGTCTCCTCCAATCACCTGTTCTGGCATAAGGGCTCGTCCCATATAAAGCTGAACTTATGGTGCACTAGAAGTAATAAAACTTTCCTTGAGCGTGGATCTTTGGGTTGAAGGTTGTAGTATTCCGCATAAGTGTCGTGCTCACACAAAACAGATGGTATAGAAACCCACTTCCATATCTCTAGCTGTTTTGGTTGTGCTCTGGATCACGCTGGCTCTTCAGATATCCCTATTGCTCCCTATTATATCCCTATTATATCCCACATTCATCATATTCATCGCATACTGATTTGCGCAAAAGCAAAAAAAAAAAATGTAATTGTTTTTTTGTCATATTACTGAAGTGGTAGCGGCATGGACCATGGGAAGGATCTGTCAGGTGCGTTACAATATCCTCTGTATTAGAAGTATGATCAGGTTTAGGAGCTATGTGTGTACGGAACAGAATATGCCGTGTGGCTCTGCCAGAAGAGGAGGAGCCTAAATGACCGTGGCGACAGGAGCTGTCAGTTTACTATGAATGTGGCTTATTCACTGAGGCATAACATACAGTATAATATTCTTCATCCTTGGCAAGCTGGACACTGATACAGGGGGAATATCTTAAAAAATTCTTGGTTTTTCTAGACCCTCCTGCCAAACTGAACGTGAGATGGTTTGCAAATAATTGTCAATATTGTTTCTGCTGCCATGGTTTTTTTCTTTAAAAATGTGGTTGATCAAGATAAAAGTAGAACAGTATAATATAACCGGCAGCCTCAGATCAGTATCTAAAGTAGATTTTAGCTGTTAGGAGTCATTGCTGGTGAAAAAGACATCACACCACTTCCCGATCACTGAAATAACATGGAGACTAAAAAAAAGCAAAACACGCTGGAGCAACAAATACATGGAAAGAAAAGCCCCCACATATGAAAAGTTTTCCTTCTTCCACCAATATGGTGTTTAAATATATTTGTGTGAACGAGCCCTAAAACTTTAAGCTGCGAATTTACATTAGGACCTTAAAACCCCTCCTGAAGCTAGTACACGAGGGGTTCAGGGTAAGGTACGCAAGATATTTACCCTCGCTTTTCTAGAAAATTGCTGCGCTTACTGCATTGCAATGGGAATGCTGCCGTTGCAGTTGGTTTCCGTTTTTTTTTTTGGAAACCGTGTAGTAGAGTACGCTATTGTTTCCACAAAACGTAGGAACTGCAACAAAAGCATTACCATTGAAATGAATTGTAATGCAAACGGAAGCGATGGTTTCTGCTTGGCTTTCCATTCATCGGTTCCTCTAATGGAAAAGTTGAACTGAACCGAAGCTCGACACTGATGTGATTCCAGCTTTTTATTCTTTTGTACAACTCTTTGTATTCAAGGGTCTTTATCAGGCAGAAAGAGTAGCAAAAACACACGGCGCCAATAGTGGTACGGATCTTCAGGTAAGTAGTTTAGGGTATAAAGCCGTTGTCCAATTATGAAGAAGCCATAGAACCGCTGCAGCCGGGTACACAAAAACCGGAGCCTAAACAAAGTCACCGCTGGAGAGGATTGTAGATGAGCGGAAAATAACTTTTTTGTGAAAAATTAAAAAAAGTTGATCGTATCCAACTGAAAATATTGAGTTTAAGTGAACTTATGTTTTCGTGTCCCTTTAACGAGTTGCGCTAGTTCCAGTCCCTGCAGAGTGTCCGCTGTAAAATATAGCTGACAATTGCGGATGATGGCGCGGGCGCAGCTTGAGCCCACACCACAGACAGCCACGTGAGACCTTGACAGAAGTGTTGTACCTGTACGTGACATGTCACCAAGGGGTAAACTACCACATTGTTGGGACGGGTACGGGCTTCTCTTTTTTTTTAATTCAGTCCAGCCCTATTGTGTCAGACCGTTCTGCAGCATTACAATAAACTGCAGTGTTTGCAAATCATCTCCCCATCCCCACGGTAATATAAATGTAATCCAATGTGTAGCCAAGACTGGTGTCACTTAATAACTGTATATTTGGACTTACAGAAACAAAGCAGGAAGGAAAGATGGATGCTGGAATGCAGCAGAGACCAGAGGGGTCATTACCCTAACCATCCAAACCTCACCGGAGAAGCCTGGGCCTGACCATTGACTCCTTACTGGAGTGGACAATGTCTTACCTGTGCCATTTCGTCCCTATACAATGAGCTACTAGTACTGTGTGAAGAAAGCATTAATGTGGGGGTATCCCTGGCAGGTCACAGGGACATCACGTCCTCCATCGCTGGATCTCCAGACATTTCCTGAAGCTGGTCCGGCCATGGAGCAGTTGTACATACACAGTGTTATAGCTGCCACTTCTCCTGTAATATGTTTATTTTCTATTAGGCTAATCGGGCTGGGGTATGACGATTGGAAGCATTTATGACAATGAAAACAATTTATCCTCATGATCTGTAGTGTGTGGTGACTATAATGGGATTTCGTCTTCATCCTCTTCTAACAACCGCAACGGCTCCAGTAATGAGGACGTCCCTCCATAACCAAACCAATGTCATTCCCGTGTCAGCTTAATAGGTTGGAGAATATTCCTAGGATAGTCACGGAAGTCCGCACAATACTGACCCTGAAGGTCTAGGAAGAAAACACATCAGCCATGTTGGATGGAGCCAGGTCTGCGGCTGTGTGGCCCCTGCAGTCTTTTAAATGTGAGAGACCTTTACAGTGGTGGAGAAGAAAGAGAAACAGCTCCCGGTGACCTCCTTCTGCTGCCTGTCCAAAAAACAGCACAAGTAACCACACGCACCAGCAATAAATCCACATATAATGTACAGTGACCTGTTCCTACAATCTTTGCTATAATACAGAACGCAGTCCATAGTAGAAATAGCCCACGTAGCTAAATAAGTAAAAAGTGAGGGAAACTAGAAAAATGGACTTCAAAACGTGCATTGCTAAGCACCAATGACACAGGCTTTTTTTTTTAAGTGCATCAAAACCGCAATACAGAAGAAACATTGCGGTTTCTTATTTTTTGGAGAAGATTGTCCACATTACAACAAAACTGCACCTCACATGATAAAAAAAGAGGGGCATACAAAACGGCATTAATATATATACGGCTGTGGGTTCTGACCACTTACCTTGTGAAGCGCAGTCCTCCTATCGGAGTCCGTCTTACTAGGGTCCGCTCCGTTCTCCAGTAACAGTTGTACCACCTGGAGGTGCCCGCAGTAGGCAGCGCGGTGTAGGGCTGTGCTGCCCCCATGTGTCTGTGCGTTGCTCTTAGCACCCGTCTTCAGGAGAAAGCTGCACACTTGGAAGTGACCGTGTCGGCTGCCGTAGTGCTGAATGAGAGACGGAACAAATAAAATCACGTCAGTAGTGATATAAAGAAGTCACATTGTAACGGAACACTGCTGTCAATAGGTCATCACCTGCATGGATAGAAAAAGAGCATCCTGCTGCAAGGTTACCTCAAGAGACCCGGAAGAAGTGACAAAGGGGCAGATTTACTAACACTAGTGCTCCATACTCCAGCCTTCTGCTCCGCTGCAGTAGGATGCAACAGATTGTCACGGCTTTCCTCGGGCCGTGCGCCACAATTGTAGCGGAATGACTGCAGCCATGTGCCACCCATCCCCCCCATTGGACATAAAAATGAACGCTCACCTCCCTGCTTCTCCCCTTAGCATGCTGCGGCTCATACAAGGTCTTGATGCTATCCGGAGTCAGTACATTGAATCAGCCACAGGTTTTTTTTATTGTGCTGGGGGAGGGTTAGAGTCCGATCTGTGGGGGCAAAGTACAGAGCCCGGCATAGGCCTCTGTGTTGCTACAAGCCACAGAGTTAAATCTACACCAGTAGTGGGTTTTTCAAAAAGTACAACATAAGGACCCAAAAGTTGCAATTTTCAACGCAAATTGCGACTTTTGGCGTAGAAAGGCTAATAAATTCCCCTGAAAGAGTAGAAAACCACAGAACCTGCACATGCGTGTTCATATGATCACCCACAAAACATAGAATAATAAGGCTGTGTTCACACGCTTAGCAAAAAACGTCTGAATATGACAGAGCCGTTTTCAAGGAAAAACAGCCTCTGATTTTCAGACGTTTTTAGCAACTCCTTTTTCTCTGCGTTTTTTACGACTGTTTTTGGAGCTGTTTTTCTATAGAGTCAATGAAAAACAGCTCCAAAAATGAGGCGTAAAAAACGCCCCGTCAAAACAACGCCATATTTCCCATTGAAATCAATGGGCAGATGTTTGTAGGCGTTCTGCTTCCGTTTCTTCAGGGGTACGTGTGCACATACCCTTAGCCCTTATGCACACGACAGGGTTTTCAAAAAACGTCCATCACATGGCTGCAGTAGGAACAATAGACCCCAAATGGGGCTATTCACACGACCGATTTGGGACATGCCCTATTTTCGTCCGTTCTCCCGGACCCCATAGAAGTCTATGGGGCCGGGTAATACACGGCCATCACTTGAATGTGCTCCAAGTCACGGCCGTGTCTTCCGTCGCTCGCTCGCTCTCTCCTCACAGTGCGAAGTGCATGTGAGGAGGGTATTTTTTTTTTTTTGCTCATGTAGGAGCGGGATCCCCAATCCCCGGCCACAGTTTCGGCAACGCTGTGGCCGGGGATTCCGCTCCAGCAGAAGTCCCTGACTTCACTGTGTCCATATATGGACACAGTGACGTCAGGTACTTCTGAAGCGGAATCCCTGTGGCCGGTGTCTCTGCTCCAGGAGAAGTCCCTGAGAACTCCCTGACTGTCCATATATGGACAGTGAAGTCAGGGACTTCTCCTGGAACGGTGGCGCTATCTACAGATAGGTGGGGGGGGGGGGGGGTGCTGTGTGCCACTACCTACAGGAGGGCTGTGGCAGCATCTACAGAGGGAAGTGTGAGTCAAAAATGTACAAATGAAATTCATCCGATTTTAAAACGGACAGGGAAAAAAACCGGATGCAAAACGGGTCAAAATCGTCCGTTAAACATGGAACGGATGCAAAACAGATGCAAACCGGCTGGGAAAAACAGCCCAAAACGGCCGATTTTATCGGCCGACACTCGGACCCTGTCGTGTGCATAAGGCCTTACACTTAGGCCCTGTTCACACAGAGGTTTTTTTGGTGGGAAACCGCTCCGCAAAACTGATCAAAAAACGCCCGAAAATGCCTCCCATTGATTTCAATGGGAGTTGGACGAGTTTTTTTACCACGAGTAAAAAAACCAAAACGTGTCGCGGTAAAAGTAGCAGGTCACTTGAGGCGTTTTTTGGAGCGTATTTTCCATTGAACACTATGAAAAACGCCTAAAAAAACACCTGAAAAGAAGCCTCAAAAGAAGCTCCAAATGTTATTTTCAGCTTCAAAAACGCCTGAAAATCAGAGGCTGTTTTCTCTGAAATCAGCTCCGTATTGTCAGAAGTTTTTTTGGCCCTGTTCACACAGAGATTTTTGACGAGTTTTTTTGGCGAGGAAACTGCTCTGCAAAACTCGTCAAAAACTGCCCGAAAATGGCTCCCATTGATTTCAATGGGAAGCGGACGAGTTTTTTTTAATGCGAGCGGAAAAACCGCGTTGCGGTTAAGCGTGTGTGCATACCCTTATGTTTCATCCACAGAAAACAAACTGACTACATTAGTTATAAAACAATTTCCCTTCCTGCTAATAACAATTTGGTTGTCAGACGTTTTGACTGGCAGCTACCAACCCCCACATAGGGGCTGGTTACAGATGGGCACCATACAGCTGCATTATAGTGTGTGTATGGACACAAGACCCAGACCCCTGCGGCTCTTCTAAATCGAGTAAATGAATTAGTTTGGCATATATACATGGAACGCACCTTTAAAATACATATACAGCTCAGCCAATGAAACCTAATTATACAAGGAATATGAAGAATGAGCAGCAAGTGGGGAGATAAAATATATCCCTTTAACCTCCTCCAAGAGAAAACACTCAAGGGTGTCCGACAGCCTCCATATAGATTAAACCATCAACAGGTCCATCAAAGAGAACACAGAGCGGGAGACTTAAGGTATGTTCACACAGCTTATTTTCGGCCGTTTTTCGGGCCGTAAACGGCAGAAAAATCAGAGGCAGAACGCCTCCAAACATCTGTCCATTGATTTCAATGGGAAAAACGGCGTTCTGTTGCACGTTAAAAAACGCCCACGAAAGAGAAGTGCATGTCATTTTTCATTGACTCAATAGAAAAACGGCTCCAAAAACAGACGTAAAAAACGCTAGTTAATTAAAAAACGGCTGAAAATCAGGAGCTGTTTTCCGTTGAAAACAGCTCTGTATTTTCAGATCTTTTTTGCTGCCCTTAGGGTATGTCCACACAAAATCAAAAACGGCTGAATATGACAGAGCCGTTTTCAAGGAAAAACAGCCTCTGATTTTCAGCCGAAAATATTTTTTTTTAGCTGTTTTTCCATTGACGTAATGAAAAACCGCTCCAAAAATGGCTCAAGAGGTGACATGCTCCTTTTTACGGACTGGTTTTTAAAACAGCAGCGGAAAAAAACACCCCGTCTGAAGTAAACACTGTTTTTCCCATTGAATTCAATGGGCAGATGTTTGTAGGCGTTTAGCTACCCTTTATAACCCCTTCCCGCCCAATCACGTAACTGTACGTGATGAGGGTTAAGGGGAAGTATAGAGCAAGCTTCCCAGTACATTATGCGGTAGAATAAATGGTGCCATGAAAAACTACAACTTGTCCCGCAAAAAACAAGCCCTCGTATGGCTATATAAACGGAAGAATAAAAAAAATTATAGCTTTTGGAAGGTGGGGAGGAAAAAACAAAAAAGTGAGGGAAGGGGTTAAAGGCGTATTTTGAAGAGTTTACGCCCTGAAATACACCTGAAAACTCTGCGTGTGAACATACCCTTATACAATTCTGGCAGTAGAGAAGAATAGTGTGGCAAATGATCCATCACTTGTGAATGTGATAAAGATGATGACCGGTCTCACTCACCAGGGCGGTGTACCCGAAGTTATCAGCCAGGTCGGCATCTGTTCCCTTCTCGATAAATCGCTGTACTCTCCTCAGGTCTCCGTCCATAGCAGCCGCCCATATACCTGGATACATCAGATAGTAACATGAGACCATACACCAACCTCAAAACATCTGGGAAAATTCAATGTAAACGACAGAAGTCTGACTGTACCACTCATGTATGCAATAGTCAATCTGCCCATAGTTCTGGGGTGTTTGTGTTTGGGAGGAGTATAGCAGTACAATTTAAGATATTCTAACCTGCAGTGTCTGTAGCTTCTTTACAGCGGGCAACGAGCTGTAGAGGCGCGCACTACTCTTCAAAAAGAAGCGCAGGTCTGGCGACCCCCCCGCACCTTCTTCACCCTCTATACACTGCTGGAACTGGCAGCAGCAGAGCGCAGAAAAGAGAATGTAATCGATCCATAGTGTCTGTCACATGCTATGGACCCTACAGCAGCAGAGCGCATCCCATTCTCTTCTGCTACCAGTTCCATATTGTATGAAGAGGGTACATGGAGGCAGAGGATGGGGGCATAGTGGCAGCAGCAGAGCTCTTCCCTGCCACTCTATAGAGAACCGTATAGTACATGGAGGCAGAGAGACCTTCCTGACGTCAGGACGGGGAGCGTGCACAGCCGACGTCAGGACGGGGAGCGTGCACAGCCGACGTCAGGACGGGGAGCGTGCACAGCCGACGTCAGGACGGGGAGCGTGCACAGCCGACGTCAGGACGGGGAGCGTGCACAGCCGACGTCAGGACGGGGAGCGTGCACAGCCGACGTCAGGACGGGGAGCGTGCACAGCCGACGTCAGGACGGGGAGCGTGCACAGCCGACGTCAGGACGGGGAGCGTGCACAGCCGACGTCAGGACGGGGAGCGTGCACAGGCGACGTCAGGACGTGGGAGCGTGCACAGCCGACGTCAGGACGTGGGAGCGTGCACAGCCGACGTCAGGACGTGGGAGCGTGCACAGCCGACGTCAGGACGTGGGAGCGTGCACAGCCGACGTCAGGACGTGGGAGCGTGCACAGCCGACGTCAGGACGGGGAGCGTGCACAGCCGACGTCAGGACGGGGAGCGTGCACAGCCGACGTCAGGACGGGGAGCGTGCACAGCCGACGTCAGGATGGGGCCACCACCCACCCGTACACACAGGCAGCACAATCCGTACACGTAGTACATTCAAACAGTGTACGGATTTCTGCTAGGAACAGGTAGAAAAGTGTCAGTGGCCATTTAAAAACACAAAAAGGAGCACAAACAAACGTATTAATAAAGTAGATCACGAAACATATTTATAATACACATGCTGCTAGAAAATAAAAAGTTGATCGAAAGTTTTCGTTACGCTTTAAAGATACGGCTATATTTAGCGGACAGTCCTCACACTGAACTCAATGGGACTGTAATGCAAGTTTTGCAGCAGAAGTAGCCTTACAGGGGAATGCTGGTATCAACAAATAAAAGCTATCTTTGTATTCTGAAAAATTATACCATTCTCTAATATATTTCCTGTATGAATCCCTCAGTTTTAAGACATCCGCTTGCGGTCATGAACAGGTTGATTACACACGATGTGTATGCTCGTCATTAGCGGCAAGACGTTGCCACATCACGACAAGCATACTAGTTTTGCTGATCGCACGAGCACAAGTGTGCCAGCGCAATTGGTAGCGGCGCAACGGCTATAATACACAATAAACCTCCGATCTCCACCGTTAATTATTTAAATGCCATGATCAAAGCTGATCGCAACATGCAAAGGGAAAGATTGAGGGGACCCCTCCCCCTTTGTTTGCAGGAATACCTGTGACATAAATCAAGAGATATATCATATATGGACAGACAGCCCAGAGTCTATTGAAGGACCCCAGGGCTGTCTGATCATTTTTCTTTCAGTTTTCTATCAATACACAGGCTAACGTACTGACATATACAGTTAGGTTTTTTTTTTTTTTAATCAGTTCAATTTTATTAAAAAAAAACTCCACATTATTACAGGTCATTGTACGTTCTCATACAGTGTATAAGCAAATTTCAGCAGACCCAATTATTTACATCCAACCAAACATTCCCTTCCCCCCAACTCCCCCTTGTATCCCCCCAGCCGGTCTTCTCAGTACCACTTTTCCAATCCTCTCTCCTTCTCTTCCCCTTTTCCCTTCCCCATCTTACTCCTGCTCTCCGTATGTACCCCCCCGTCAGTGGCCCTATACCTGAACTTGTTGCCTTAGTGTCATTAGCTCCGCAGAAGCATACCCAGATTGATCAATCCACCTAGCCCATTGTTTTTCAAACTTGACCTTGGACCCCCTCTTGGAGTATATCCTATATTCCATCAGAACCTGTGAGTTAAGTGCCCCTATGATTTCTTGTTTTGATGGTGGCTCCGCATCCAGCCAGTGCTTTGCTATTCCTTTCCTCACTTGATACAGTATTTTAGCAATTGCCAACCCTGACATCCTATCCCCCCCCAAATCTCCAACATACCCTAGCAGCATTACCACAGGATCCCATGGAATCTGTACCTCAAACACTCTCCCCACTAGCTCCGATATTTCCGTCCACAGACTCCCCAACCTCCCGCATGTCCAGAACATATGAAGGATGTCTGCTTTTTCCTCCGGGCACCTAGGGCACTTGGCATCCGCTCTTAATCCCATTTGTTTCAGCACCCACGGGGTCCTATACACCCTATGTATCAGAAACAACTGCGATCTTCGTTGTGCTACATTAATGGACAAGGTACATGTTGCTGCCAATACCGCCTCCCAGTGGTCTGTTGTAATAGGACCCACATCCCTCTCCCATACAGCTTTCACTGGTGCCATAGGGTCCCCCAGATGTTCCACCAATAACCTGCGATAAACCAATGATATTAATCCTTTTGATGTACCTGCTTTTGCAATATGCTCCAACACCCCCGCGGCATGTATTGTCATGTCTACACTGGCCGCTTGTGTCTGCACAGCGTGCCGAATCTGCAGGTACTGATAGAACATGCGGGAGTCCAGTTGAAACTCCTCCCTCATTTGCTGAAAAGATTTAAGTATGTCTCCCTCGTACAACTGGCTCAATCGTATTATGCCTCGCTGCTCCCACCCCTGCATCCCTTCCAATTTACCCAATTCCCCCAGATAAGCATTCCTCCAGAGTGGTGTATATTTAGTGCACTCTCCTATCCCCAGCAATTGCTTGCACTGCCACCACACCTTGTGTATGAGCAGCAGAGTGGGTCTGGTACTCGCCATCTGTTTATAGCTGTGCGCTTCCAGTCCTGCCAACGGGTTCTCCCCCCCCCCAAATATGATAGGATGCGCGCACTGGACCCCCATGTCTCTTCCTGCTCCCACCCCCAAAAATGTTGACATTGGGCAGCTAAATAATACACCCAAGCATTGGGCACAGCCAGGCCCCCCTCCTCCTTTGGCAGCTGTAATTTCTCCAGTTTAATCCTAGGTACCCCCTTCTTCCATATTAGGTCCCTAAAAAGGTTATGCAATCTCCTGAACCAATATTTGGGAATCCATACCGGGGAGTTATGTAGGACATACAGCACCTGGGGCATAAGGATCATTTTAATCAGATTCGTCCTACCCAGAGCCGATAGCGGTAACTTATTCCACGCCTCTACTTTGGCTTTTATCGTTGTTAACAGTGGCATTACATTCAGGGACATATAATCCTGTGCTTTCGCCGTCACCCTAACCCCCAAATACTTAAACTCCGTGACCACAGGTACCTCCACCTCCTCTTCCCCATTCTGGATAACCCCCGGGTCCATGAGCATTAAAGCCGATTTTGACCAATTAATGAGTAGTCCTGAATATTTCCCAAACCGCTTAATTAGGGCCATCACTAACAGTAGTGTGCGCTCGGTGTCTGCCATAAATAACAACATATCGTCTGCGTATAATGCAATTCTTTCCTCCACTCCCCTCATATCTCAACCCCTGAATATGTTCATGTTGTCTCACTGCGCACGCCAAGGGTTCCACCGCCAACAACAATGGAGATAATGGACATCCCTGACGCGTTCCCCGTTCCAGTGCAAACCGATCCGATAGCACCCCATTCACCCTTATCTTTGCTGTCGGGGCTACATACAACAACTTTACCCATTTTATATAATTAGGGCCAAATCCCATTTTCTCCAGAACTGACCACAAATATTTCCACTCCACGCAATCGAATGCTTTAGCCGCATCTAAAGACATAATGGCTCTCCCCCCACGATTATCCGGCAGAACTTGTAAATTTAAGAACAGCCGTCTCAGATTCACCGCCGTCGATTTGGATGGCATAAAGCCGGCCTGATCTCCATGTACCACCCCAGCCACTACTTTAGCTAGTCTAAGCGCCAATACTTTCGCCATGATTTTAATATCCGCCGTTAGTAGGGAAACTGGTCTATAAGAGCCCGGGAGCTGGGGATCCTTCCCCTCTTTAGGCAGAACTACTATTGTCGCTTCATACATTGTTTCCGGAAGCTTTCCCCTATCAAAGCTATCTAAAAGAGTGGCCAATAACTGCGGTGCTAGCTCCTCCCCATATTCCTTAAAAACTTCCACCGGAAGACCATCCGGCCCCGGCGCCTTTTCACTGGCCAGTATCCCTATAGCCGCCTGGAGTTCCTCCAGAGATATGGGCTCCTCCAATTTCCCTCTCCTCCCCTCCCAACCTGGGAAGTTCTATCTCCCCTATATACTCTTCCAGCTGCTGAGGTGTGTGCTCTGCCCTAGAGGCATACAAATCTGAGTAAAACTGCTGAAAAACTTTCAAAATCTGTCCTGTATCCGTCTCCAACTTCCCCCCCTCCCCCTTAATAGTGTGTATGTAGTTATTCTCCCTCTGAGCCTGCGCCATCCTTGCCAACAACCGTCCAGTAGTTTCCCCCTCCTCATAATATTGGCGTTTTAAAAACATCCTTTTGTTATCTGCCCTCTCCAACTGATGCTGTTTTAACAACCTCTGCGCCTCCACCCAGTGCTTCAGTGTGTCTGGTGTGTTATCTACTATATGTAGCCTTTCTGTCTCCGTTACCCTTTCCAACAACGCTTCCCCTAATTGTCTAGACCGTGTTTTTACTGCCGAAATGTGCTGGATGAACACCCCTCTCAGCCACGCCTTCATCGCGTCCCACAGTATCGCTTGCGGTACCGTTCCCGAGTTGAACTGAAAGTATTCCTTTATGAGGTCTAAAATTTGTTTATTATCTATCAGCTTCAGCCAAAAGGCATTGAGTTTCCAGCACCCTTGCCCCCGCCCTGTCCTCCCCTCCGTCTCTACCTTCATTAACAAAGGAGAATGATCGGATAACGCTCTTTGCAAGTATTCTATCCGGGCTACAAATGGTACCGCTGCCGGTGAGCACAAGATTAGGTCTATCCTGGATAAAGACTGATATGTGGAAGACGCACAAGAATACTGATAGCTATTTGGATGTTTATCCCTCCATATGTCCCGCCAACCCATTTCAGCAACAAGATGGCCAAACGCTGTTAAACCTCCCCCTGTCATGCCGAATTTATCCATATTGGTATTCAATACTGCGTTAAAATCCCCCATCACTAGTAACGGCACCTCCGGGTATCTAGCCAGTTCCTCCACCACTTTGATACATCCACTAGAAAATGGAGGGGGGACATACAACACCACCAACACACAAGTCCAATGATACATCGTACAGTGTACCCCCACATACCGCCCCTCCCCATCCTGGAAGGAGTCGTGACATATAAATGGCACTGCCCTATGTATGAGAAGACTCACCCCCCTTGAATATGTAGTATGGTAAGAATGAAAACTATGGCCTACCCAGGCCCTATGCAACATGGAAACTGAATCCCTAGTCATATGCGTCTCCTGCAATCCTATCACCCTCGACTCCTGTTTCCTAATAAAATCAAATACCGCCTGTCTTTTCCTGGCTTCCCGCAGGCCCCGTACATTCCAGGACAAACAATTAAGTGATCCCATCATCCCTCAACATATCCCAACACATCCTTTCCTGTTCTCGTAATTGTACATATCTGACCGGCTGGGTCTTCTTTCCCTCCCTCCCCTCCCCCCCCTGCAACCTCCCCCGTAAACCTACCCCTTTCCAAGGGTTGGGGCGACAGAACGTATCTGCCATTACCCATAACAAGCGTCGGCAGGTCAACTCCGCCCACCGTACATTCAACAATACCATAACTCGTTATGCACTCTTCCCGCTTAACTGACCATCCCTCCCGCTGCCATTTTCTTGCAAATAAACTACCATCCCTTCAACATATCGGTACCCCTCAATGTCCATAAACACATTCCTCCTCTTCCAGTCTTCCGCGTTCACCGCAACTATGCCCTCCTTCTCCAAGTCCAAACATGACCAGGAACCCTCAATGCCATATCTTGCAACTTTTTACGACACCTGGTTCAGTCCTGCAACCCCAGCCTCCTTTTGTCAGCCGGTCTGTTCCGGATCAACGCCGTCCCTCTGCCGGTCTCAGCTGACTTTCATGGGTATCCAACCATCTAACCGCTTCCCTCGGTGTCTCGAAAAAGGAAGTTGTGCCCAGCACCACCACTCTCAGACGGGCAGGATACATCATGGAATATTGCACTTGTAACGCCCTTAGGCGTCTCTTTATATCCATAAACTGTGATCTTTTCCGTTGTACTTCCATAGAGAAATCCGGGAAGAAGGACACTTTCACCCCATTAAAGGAGATGTCTTGACGTTCTCTAGCTTTCCTCAGGATCTTGTCTCTATCTTTATAATGTAGAATCTTTATCAGCACCGGTCTCGGCGGCCTTCCCGGAGGGCCAGGTCTGGTCGGCACCCTGTGCGCTCTCTCCACCGCAAATAAAGGGGTCAATTCCTCTCTGCCAAATGTGTCTATCAGCCACTTTTCAAAGAAGTCATCCGGATTCGTTCCCTCCACTCTCTCCGGAACCCCCACAAGGCGCACGTTATTCCGTCTCAGCCGATTTTCCATATCGTCTGTCTTAGCCAGCAATGTCGCCACCGCCTGCGAGTGTGCCTGCACATCCTGCTTTATATGAGGAATCGCATCCTCCATGTCTGAGACTCTCCCTTCCACGGCAGTGGTGCGTTCCGCAACTTTCTGCAAATCATTCCTGAGCAGCAAAATGTCCTCCTTCAATCCACCCATCTGGCATGCTAAGGTATTAAGGACCATAGAATTTTGCTTCACCGCTGCCAAAATGTCCTTTAGGGAGGGTTCCTCCTTCCTCACTCCACTTTTCCCTCCAGCACCTGGCTGATCCTGCATGGCGCCACTCATCTCCTCCTCCTCCTCCTCCTCACTTCTCATGTCCCCCGCCAAAGGAGAGTACCTGGATCCATAAGATGGGCCTCCAACTGCCTGTTCTCCAGCCGACTTTCGCTGCTGTGCAGCCGCCCCCCCTGCTCTCGGCGTGCGGGCGAACCTCTCCAGCTTTTCCACAACTTCCTGCCGGAGGCCTCTATTGCGGCCTTCCTTCTCCTCGGCGCCATCTTGAGCGCGGGACCCGGGACTCGCTGGCGGCGACTTCTGCTTCTTGGAGCGCGTCATTATGGCCGGGTACTCGTGCTCCTCCACCTCCAGACTCTGGTAAGACCCTGGGGAAGCTATTTTCCCCGAATTTTACGGGATATATGGACCTTATAGGATGAGTACAGCAGGAGCTCCGGTCACACACGTCCTCTCACATTCACCGCTAGGCCACGCCCCCATATACAGTTAGGTTTAATTACATTTTGGCATTTTAGCTGTTTACCAAAACATATATACAGTTAATCAATATGGGCTTAAAGTGCAGACTCTCAGCTTTAATTTGAAGGTATTCACATAATTTGAGGAAGGGTTTAGGAATTACAGCTCTTTATTATGTAGCTGCCTCTTTTTCAAGGGACCAAACGTAATTGAACAATTATCTCAAAAGCTAATTTAATGGGCTGCATGGGCAATTCCCTCGTTAATCTATCATCAATTAAGCAGGTAAAAGGTCTGGAGTTGATTCCCGATGTGGCATTTGCATTTGGAAGCTGTTGCTGTGAACCCACAACATGAGGTCAAAGGAGATCTCAATGCAAATGAAACAGACTATCATTAGGCTAAAAAAAAGAAGAAATCCATCAGAGAGATAGCATAAATGTTAGGAGTGGCCAAATCAACTGTTTAGTGCATTCATGAAAAAAAAAAAAAGAGCGCACTGGTGATCTCGTGAACTCCAAAAGGCCTGGACGTCCACGTAAGACAACAGTGGTGGATGATCGCAGAATCCTTTCCATGGTGAAGAAAAACCCCTTCACAACATCTACCCAAGTGAAGAACACTCTCCTGGAAGTATGTGTATCAGTATCTAAGTCTACCATAAAGAGAAGACTTCATGTGAGCAAATACAGAGGGTTCAGCACAAGGTGCAAACCATTAATCCGCCTCAAAAATAGAAAGGCCAGATTAGACTTTGCCAAACAACATGTAAAGAAGCCGCCCAGTTCTGGAACAACATGAAACTAAGATCAACCTGTACCAGAATGATGGGAGGAAGAAAGTATGGAGAAGGCTTGGAACGGCTCATGATCCAAAGCACACCACATCCTCTGTAAAACATGGTGAAGGCAGTGTGATGGCATGGGCATGCATGGCTGCCAAAGGAACTGGGTCACTAGTGTTTATTGATGATGTGACTGAAGACAGAAGCAGCCGGGTGAATTCTGAAGTGTTCAGGGATCTACTTTCTGCTCAGATTCAACCAAATGCAGCACGGTTGATTGGACGTCGCTTCACAGTACAGATGGACAATGACCCAAAACATTCTGCGAAAGCAACCCAGGAGTTTAAAGCAAAGAAGTGGAATATTCTGCACTGGCCAAGTCAATCACCAGATCTCAACCCCATCGAGCTGCATTTCACTTAAGGCAGAAAGACCCACAAACAAGCAACAACTGAAGACGGCCGTAGTAAAGGCCGGGCAAAGCATCACAAAGGAGGAAACCCAACGTTTGGTGATG
Organism: Rhinoderma darwinii; assembly: GCF_050947455.1. Lineage (NCBI taxonomy): Eukaryota > Metazoa > Chordata > Amphibia > Anura > Rhinodermatidae > Rhinoderma > Rhinoderma darwinii. The sequence continues at coordinate 361,675,083 of NC_134689.1, read as the reverse complement.
TCCATGGGTTCCAGACTTCAGCCAGTCATTGCCTGCAAAGGATTCTCTACAATGTATTAAAAAAACAAAACATTTTATTTATGGTAATGTTAATTTGTCCAATTACTTTTGAGCCCCTGAAATGAGGAGGCTGTGTAGAAAAATGGCTGCAATTCCTAAACGTTTCACAGGATATTTTTGTTCCACCCCTTAAATGAAACCTGAAAGTCTACACTTCAATAACATCTCAGTTGTTTCATTTCACATCCAATGTGGTGGCAGCAGAGCCCAAATCATGAAGATTGTGTCACTGTCCAAATAATTCTGGACCTAAAGTTAAAAAAAATCTAAATAAAAAATCCCCCTGTGGGTTTAAAAACAAAATTTAAAAGGAAATGTTAAACATTAAAAAAAAAAAAAACTGTAAAAAAAATGAAATGCATTTTTTTTTTTACAATAAATAAAACTTTATTAAATATAGTCTTCAAACATAAAATAAAAAGTAAAAGTACTTGATCCAGCGCTTGTTTAAAGGAAAGTTCTTCCATTATAAATTTGTTTAGAGATGCAGTAAGCACAGGGGGTGGATGCAGCAAACCTACGCGTTTCTAACGAATCACTCGTTCATAGTCATGGCGTGTCACGTTCAAAACGCGTAGGTTTGCTGCATCTAAACAAATTTATGATGGAAAAACGTTCCTTTAAACAGGCGCTGGATCAAGTACTTTTTATTTTTTGATTCAAACGTTGGTTGCAACAAAGATCTGTGCGCATTCCAGGCTCGGAGGCTGGAGTCGGTGATCTGGTGGATCCTCCCTTCTGTTTTTCTTGCATAAAACACACATATTTGATATGATCACGACCTTAACAACCTGCACAATACATTTATGGCGTTTAGATGAGCGGTGCATGCTGTAAAAAAAATCTATAAAAACTGCAGCGCGAGTGGACCTGCTTTTTGCTAAAATAAAAATGTAATATTTAAACTAATAAAATGGCACCTACTAAAAAGTACAACTCGTCCCAAAAACCCACCAAAGTCTCATCCAGCTACCTCGAACAGAAAAAGTTATGAGCGCGGGATGCGTAGAGGAAATCAAATAAAAAAAAATTGTTCTGTTCCTCAAGACCAAAAGTTCCCTGGTCCTTAATGTTAATGACAGCAAGCAAAGGTCTTGAAAACCACAATGAATTCATGTAGAAAATATGTTGGAAAACGGTTTGACTTTTCACAATACATTTCTTTGTTGATACAAGTTCTTGAAGTGAATATTCTAAACCGTTTATTAGTTATCACTGTATCCAGGACAGCGTTACAACCAACATGTCCGTCACTACAGATCACACGGGTCCTGAGCAGTAAATGCAGCTAGTAATGGGATAGTCGGCACCGGAGATACAGCACCGGGGATACAGCTCCGATAGCCGGCACCGGGGATACCGCTCCGATAGCCGGCACCGGGGATACCGCTTCGATAGCCGGCACCGGGGATACCGCTCCGATAGCCGCCACCGGGGATACAGCTCCGATAGCCGCCACCGGGGATACAGCTCCGATAGCCGCCACCGGGGATACAGCTCCGATAGCCGCCACCGGGGATACAGCTCCGATAGCCGCCACCGGGGATACAGCTCCGATAGCCGCCACCGGGGATACAGCTCCGATAGCCGCCACCGGGGATACAGCTCCGATAGCCGGCACCGGGGATACAGCTCCGATAGCCGGCACCGGGGATACCGCTCCGAAAGCCGGATCCGGGGATACCGCTCCGATAGCCGGCACCGGGGATACAGCTCCGATAGCCGGCACCGGGGATACAGCTCCGATAGCCAGTACCGCCGGGAGGCAGCTCCGACAGCCGGGAGGCAGCTCCGATAGCCGGTACCGCCGGGAGGCAGCTCCGATAGCCGGTACCGCCGGGAGGCAGCTCCGATAGCCGGTACCGCCGGGAGGCAGCTCCGATAGCCGGTACCGCCGGGATGCAGCTCCGATAGCCGGTACCGCCGGGATGCAGCTCCGATAGCCGGTACCGTCGGGATGCAGCTCCGATAGCCGGTACCGCCGGGATGCAGCTCCGATAGCCGGTACCGCCGGGATGCAGCTCCGATAGCCGGTACCGCCGGGATGCAGCTCCGATAGCCGGTACCGCCGGGATACAGCTCTTCATGATTAGGTGAAGTTACCACTCAAGGCGTTGGAAAAGCTGACTGGCATCTCCTGTAAAAGAGGCAACAGAGGCAAACGGATACCCAGCTTTTCCAGGACATGATAAAAACCAGAAAGTAGAGGAGTCCAGGGACTCGAACTTGGTTTACATGAGTTTTACCGTCTACTTTAGGGGGACATGCTCAGCTTGTGACGTTGGGGAACTACAAACACCAGCATGCCCTTCCTCATTGCAGTGTAATGGACAAGGGCTTCGGTGAGGTGCATGTACCTGGTGGAGACTGCAGCCCACGTTACCTCTCTGGAAGTCCATCTCCTGCACCGTCTCCCGTACTCCCGGGACTGCTCCCGTACAGCACACATCACACCCCCCGTGTCCCTTTCCCTCTGCAAGGTGAGAGGCGCAGCCATTGCCGGGATCCATGGCACTATAATATACTAAACCCTCTAGGCCGCCATGACAGACTTCACGCACAAGTGAAGGGCGGGCAGCCAATCAGCGGAGGAGTAACCTCAGCCAATCAACGGCGAGTAAACATCCGAACGTACAAAATATAATTTCCCCTGGTAGTTGTATTACCTGAAAACTGCCAGCAGATGGCAAACTTACAATTTATAATATTTAGACTATTATATCAACGACTCAGATTAGTTATTTCATTGTAATTATCCTTAAAAAAAAGAAAACATTTGTGTTTTATAACTTTTTCTAGTTTATATAGTGTAGAATGTTGTTTTATGTTATGTTAATATTGTTTCCAGAGTTGCAGTTCTGATTCGTCCTGCAGATGGCGCTGTACACTTTGCTTTCACAGTCTGTGTGCGTGTGCCTCTGTAATTCACAAGTGCTGGCCTGGGTAGCATCTGCTGTGAAGTTTGGCATCAGTTCAGACGACTAAGATATCCATTACAAGAGCTATAGTGTGTTATTAAATAAATAACATCGTGTTAAAGCCTATGTTCAATTTAAATCTACAGCAGAAATTTGCAGAGATTTGTATCACCAGACTTTTATTACTAGTATTAATATGTATTTGTAGCAACTCAGCTTCCATAAATACGGGGTGCATATTAAATATTAAATCGTAGTTCTGCCCGGTAACGCCCCTAAAAATTTGAAAAGGAGCTCATGCACACAACCAGTGCCATTGATCGGGCCGCAAACTACGGATCTTTACTTTGGTCTGTAATGCCTCCAAGATGCTTCCGCAACCTTTCCGTGTGTCCGTATATTACAGCCGCGTTGTTTCTGTGTGTCTTTTGTATTTTGCGGTACCCACCCATAGGAAAGTTACGTGCTCGGATTTTCCAGGCGTCTCCAAGGAACAAATCTGCAAAATGCGCACAGCACCGGATGGTTTCCATTTGCTCTCTGTTATTTTTGAAAACTCATAGAACTTAAAGAGGCTCTGTCACCAGATTCTCAAATCCCTATCTCCTATTACATGTGATCGGCGCTGCAATGTAGAGAACAGTAACGTTTTTGTTTTTTTACAAAACGTTCATTTTTGGCCAAGTTATGAACTATTTTATATATATGCAAATGAGGTTTGAAATGGACAACTGGGCGTTTTTTTTCGTTATGTCCAACTGGGCGTGTATTGTGTTTTTAACTGGGCGTGTTTATGTGTATGACGCTGACCAATCAGTGACCAGTCAGCATCATACACTCCTCTACATTGATTTACACAGCAGCGATGTGCAGCCACATACACAGAGATTAACGTTAATCAAGTGTCCTGATAATGAATACACATGAAATCCAGCCTGGACGTCATGTGTATTCAGAATCCTGATACTTTCGGCTCTTTTCTCTGAGATTTCCAGCAAGGGAAACAAAATCTTGTTTACCTCGTAATCTCGCGAGATTTCGTTTCCCGTGCTAGAAATCTCACAGAAAAGAGTCAGAAGTGTCAGAATTCTGAATACACGACGTCCAGGCTGGAGGTCACGTGTATTCATTATCAGGACACTTGTGTATGTGGCTGCACATCGTTCTAGTAAGAACACTATGTGCTGTGTAAATGAATGGAGAGGAGTGCATAATGCTGACTGGTCACTGATTGGTCAGCGTCATACACGTAAACACGCCCAGTTAAAAACACAATACACGCCCAGTTGGACATAAAAAAAAAACGCCCAGTTGTCCATTTCAAAGCTCATTTGCATATATATAAAATAGCTCATAACTTGGCCAAAAATGAACTTTTAAAAAAAAACAAAACGTTCCTGTTATCTACATTGCAGCGCCGATCACATGCAATAGGCGATAGGGATTTGAGAATCTGGTGACAGAGCCTCTTTAAATGGCGGCAAAAAAGGGTCCGCAAAGTTTGGACATGGATATAATTTGTTCTATAATTTGTGGAATGAACAACGGATCCACAAAAAAACCACTGATGTGTGGCTGGCCCCATAGAAATGAATGGGTCAGTGTGCTATCCACAATAAATGCAGATAACATGCTGAAGGAGAACAGTCGTGTGCATGAGCCCTTAGGCTCTGTTCACATCTGCATTCTTTTTTCCGTTGCTATGCTCCATAGAAACAGAACAATGAAAAGACGGAAGCACCAGTTCTGTCGGAGGACGGAGACCAACGGCCCCTGATGGAACCCATTGACTTTAGTGGCTTCCATCATCATTTCAACACGCTTCCACCATAAATTTCCTGCTAGGGTGATAATAGGGACTATGTAGGACACATATGACCGCGATCCCGCAAAATTGGAGGTATGCTTTAAATGTCAATTTCAGTATTGTATATGCTGCAAACCACTAGAGAAGTAGAGGTTACAATTCACAAATAAAAAAAATACATAATGTGGATAAAAATAGGACAGATGTTTATGATGATGTAAGATAATTATAACCGGCCAAATGTGCCCACAGCACCAGTATAAAGGCAGTAAAAATACCATGTGAGGGGGGATTCACACGAACGTGTATTCGGTCCGTGCGGGCCGCGTGGTTTTCACGCGCCACGCACAGACCAATACAAGTCTATGGGGCAGTACAGACAGTCCGTGCTTTTTGTGCAGCGTTTGTCAGCTGCGCAAAAAACGCGACATGTTCAATATCTCCGCGTATTTCGCGCATCACGCACCCATTGAAGTCAATGGGTGCGTGAAAACCACGCAGGTCGCACGGAAGCACTTCCGTGCGAACCGACTGAAACAGCGCACCAGCTGTCAAAAGGATGAATGTAACCAGAAAAGCACCACGTGCTTTTCTGTTTCCAAACATCCAAACGGAGTGTCTTTTTAGATGAGCGAACCCGGACAAGCGAACCGAACTTCACCGGGTTCGGCCGAACTCGTTTTGGCCGAACCCGGCAAAAAAATTTCCGGTACGCGACGTCAGGAGATAGTCACTGTCCAGGGTGCTGAAAGAGTTAAACTGTTTCAGCACCATGGACAGTGACTTCCGATCCCAATATACATGAACCTGTAAAAAAAAACTAAGTTCTGACTTACCGATAACTCCCGGCTTCTTCCTCCAGTCTGACCTCCCGGGATGACAATTCAGTCCAAGTGACAGCTCAGGCTGCAGCGGTCACATGGACTGCCGCGTCATCCAGGGAGGTGGGGCCCGATGTCAAGAGAGGCGCGTCACCAAGGACGCGTCACCAAGGCAACGGCCGGGAGGGAAGTTCTCGGTAAGTACGAACTTTTTCTTTTTTTTTAACAGGTTGCTGTATAATGTGTTCGGCATTCACTGTCGAGGGTGCTGAAAGAGTTACTGCCGATCAGTTAGAACATGCAACTTTTTGATCACGTTTCATTATATTTTTTGGAGGCAAGGTGACCAAAAATGAGCAATTCTGCCATCATGTTTTATTTATTTTCTTTTACAGTATTTACCATGCGGGATAAATAACATTACATATTTATAGTTCAGATCCTTACGAAAGCATCAGTACCAATTATGTATTGTATTTTTTTACATTTTTTTTTAATAATAAAGGACTTGATCAGGGAAAAAAGGTGATTTTTGTTTTTCTGGGTATGTGCACACAAAATCCAAAACGTTCAAAGGAAAACAGCTCCTGACTTTCAGACGTTTTTTAAGCAACTCGCATTTCTTCACAGCGTTTTTTTGCAGCCGTCTTTGGCGCTGTTCTTATATAGAGTCAATGAAAACGTCTCAAGAAGTGACATACACTTCTTTTTTGCGGGCGTTCTTTTACGCGGCCGTTTCTCCATACGGCAAAAAAAACGTATATAAATTTTTTTTCACCATTTTTTTTTTTACTTTATTTTTTAGTCCGACCAGGGGACTTGAAGGTCTTCACTGGTTGCTGGTACAATACACTGCACTACTTATGTATTATAACTGTCATTTCTCCACTGACAAACAACATATTATGTCCTGCCTGTGGCACATCCTAATAGACTTCCTTGCTTGGCAGACCATGTGGCCATTGGTAGGCTTCTGGGTTGCCATAGCAACCATCGGCACCCTGCGATTGCTCACAGGGGGGCCGATGGGGTACAGAGGGAGCCCCCTCCCTCTGTCAACCACTTAGATGCCGTGGTCGCTATTCAACGCAGCATCTAAGGGGTTAGCTGGGATCAGAGGTAACTCCAATCTCGACCATTGCAGCGACATGTCGTCTGTATATCACGTACATAAACCATAAACCTGAGGGTATGTTCACACGCAGTGTTTTCAGACGTAAATCGGGCGTTTTACGCCTTGAATTACGCCTGAAAAAAACGGCTCCATTACGCCTACAAACATCTGCCCATTGCTTTCAATGGGTTTTACGGTGTTCTGTTCCCAAGAGCCTTAATTTTACGCATCGCTGTTAAAATACGGCTCGTAAAATGGCGGTTCATTAAAAGAAGTGCAGGATACTTCTTAGGACGTTTTTGGAGGCGTTTTTCATTGACTCCATTGAAAAACAGCTCCAAAAACGGCTTAAAATACGCAGCGAAAAACGCGAGTTGCTACAAAAACATCTGAAAATCAGGAGCTGTTTTCGCCTGAAAACAGCTCCGTATTTTCAGACATTTTTGATCACTGCGTGTGAACATACCCTAAGTGTACGTGAGGTTGTGGTAAAGCACTCACAATCCGGCGTACAGTTACGTAGTTTTGCGGGACTGGATTAAAAAAAATATTAGGAACAGCAAGCCCTGGAAAATGCACAATTTCAAATGCAAAATGTGAATGAGATTTTTACAAATTTTACACAAAAACGTAGCTTGAAAACCGCAGTAAAACACAAACTTAGAAACTTAGTCTTAGGAGAACATGAAAGCATTGAGCAACTACCAGAGTGTTTAGTACAAGACATAATGGATAAGCAACATGAACTCACAGGAGCATACACCTATACAGAGAACGCAATAATAACCCTGTATGCTGCAAGCGCCCCCTAGTGGCATCTGCAGGTAGCCAGAATGTTATGTTTTAAATCTATGTCCATGAAGATGATTTGGATCTCCGTGCCAGAAAAATTGATTCTACAGTCTTTTAAATATATTTTTAAAAAAAGACACAAAACCGTGTTCAAGTGTGGGCATTCACTTTAAAGCATTTGTGTGGTATTGCCAACCACCAGAGCCGTGATATACTTGCCGTGATATACTTTGGTTCAGTTTACAAATTGCATTATAATGGATAATGGGGAGTGCTGCACATACAAGACTGACGTACCTTCACCTTACCTCCTCTTCACAGCTGGGTTCTGTTGAGCTCAATGCACAATGTAGGACCTGGATCCTCTGTTGTCGAATGGTTGGGGTCTAAGAGGTGGGAGATAAGCCATAAATGTCTATCGCTGGAAATACTACTTTAAAAAATCATCCTGTAACTGACGAATGAGCCCAGATGTTCTTGTTGATCCTTTTATTCCATGTGGATTAATCTGTAGTTGGTTTCATCACAACATCCTCTCTTCTGGGAAGGCTGTCCACTATATTCTGGAACATACACAAGAGGATGGTCCTGACAGTCCTTGCTGCTGGGTGATAAGTCCTGGCTCACAGTCAGTACTTTAGGTTAGGGCTTAGAGTAGGTCAGTTAAAGGGGTTGTCAAAGCAGGTGGTGGTTTTTCATACTGATGACCGATCCAAAGGAAAGGTAATGAGTATATGACTCCCAGACCCCCCACCGATCAGCTGTGCAGACTGCCTTCAGGTGCCGGAAGCTATGCAGTGGTTGGTGCCGGTAGCTGATGGCTCCGTACACTGTATAGCGTCCGTGCTGGGTTACTGAAGCACGCACACTATATTGTGACCGGCGCCATCTTTTTCCGTTACAGACCCTGCATAACTTCCGGCACCCAGAGCTGAACCGGTTCGGGTGTCGGATCCCCACCGATCATATACTAATGACCCATCCAGTAGATAGGTCATAAGTATAAAAAAAACACTCCCTGCCTGGACAACCCCTTTAAGTTCCTCCAGATCAATGGTGGTAGACCATTTTTTTTGTGGTATATGCTCATATTGTTCTATTTTATATGAAGGCCCAGGAAGTTTTAGCCCCTTAATGACCAGGCCTGAAAAGGCGTTAATGACCAGCTAAATTTTTTTTATTTTTGCCTCTCCGCTCTTCAGCAGTAGCTGTAGGGGGGGGGGGGGGGGGGGGGCCTTTGATTTATAAGGGAGAATTTTTTTTTTTTTCTTCCTGGGCAGTTGGGGATAAAAATAAATTACTGTGCAAGTTATGTCATTTTTTTTTTCGATGTGAATATAGGAAAAAAGTGATTTACTGCATTTTTTTTTTTTTTAATCTCGTTCACGTTTCACTCTAAATAACCTGTTAAATTACTTCTCAGTCTATTATGGTCAAGTAGATACCTAATATGTGTAGGTTTTTATTTTTATGTAATGCATGGGTAATTAAATATATTTTATACTAAATAATGACTTTTTTTAGTGTACATTTTTTAATCCCACGAGGGATACCTTTTTTTTTATTTTCTTTATCAAAGATTTTTATTTTGAAAATATAACAATACAGAAACATTTCACGGTTTGTGCAAAAAAAAAGAAATTTGCACGCAGTGCAATACATTTAAATGAAGTATCATAGTGTAACAACAGTATGCATATATATACATGTATAAGAACAACAGTAAAAGGTAGCCTCCCACCTATCAGAATTGAGTGATAAGAGAGATATAACGGCAATAACTGTACCATGTTCGCGTCAAATCAGTGCAATAGTCAGGGAGACCGCCCCCCCAGTAAAGTGAAAAGTGACACATATAAGAGCACTTTTGAATATATGGACACACAACACATAACACCAGACAACAAAGGGAAACACATACAGACAAAGCGCCTCCGGTAGGTAATATAATTTGTTCAGAACATTCCATCCAACCAGAGAGGCAAATCAGCACCATCCCGGAATCCAGACCACACCATCCAAGTTTGGACGAAGAGCCCTGATTTGTCCCTATCAGCGGACAGCAACTCCTCCATCCTCATAATCCCGTTCACCTCCGTTACCCATTCCGCCAGGGACGGTACAGTATGCGACTTCCAGTGACGAGGTATCACCGTTCTCGCTGCGGTCAAGAAATGTCGAAAGATCCCCTTTTTGAGGTGTGGGAGTGATCCAGGAACCATAGAAAGCAAGCCTATGGAAGCCGAGGTCGGAACCTCAGTATGGAAAAGCTTGTTGCCTATATCAAAAATCTTTCCCCAAAAGGGACGTAGCATGGGACAGTCCCACCAAATATGCAACATAGTTCCAGGAGCCCCCCCACACCTCCAACAATCAGCAGACACATCAGGGTATAGCCTATGTAACAAGGTCGGACAACGGTACCACCTGGTAAGTATTTTGTAATTCTTTTCCTGGGCAAAACAAGACATCGGTAACTTATGGGCTAGAAAGAAGGCGTTGCCCCACTCTTCTTCAGAGTGTCTAACCCCCATTTCCTCGTCCCATGCGGCAGTAAAAGATAATTTAGAAAAAGAAAATTTTGGCAGGATGATCCCATGTAGGTGGGACAACACATAAGAAGGGGCTGTGGGCAAGGACAAGTAGAGTTCCATAGGAGTGTTATCCTGTAGTAATACCAGACAGTCCCCCATGGAGGGGAGATAGGACCGCAACTGCAAATAGGACCACCAAGTTGACCGCCTCCCCGGGCAGGCAGCAGATACATCAGTCATTGGCAATATGGCACCGTCTGGAGTAAGAGTCTCAGACAAACATCCACCATTTCCTCTCTCCCAACAGTGGAATGTATCAACACCCTCCGCCGGAGGGAAAGAAGGATTATCAAATAGAGGAGTCAAGGGACCCGGGCGATGGACAAGGCCCGTAGTACCCAGGATCCGTTCCCATACCATGAGAAACTGACGTGTGAGGAAAGGTAGAGAGAGAGTTTGTCTCTGAAGGACTGATAGCCACGGCAGAGAGGACAATGCAAGAGGAGACATAGCCTTTTCAATGCGCACCCATTGCTTACCTGCTTCCGAACGGAACCAATCCACTACTCTCATAATTATCGCTGCTTGATGGTATCGTTTAAAGTCTGGGAGACCCGCGCCCCCGTCTATTTTTGGCCGGCTAAGGACAGCAAACCGGATACGAGGCTTAGAGGAGCCCCACACAAACTTGGTTATGGCCCTATGTAAAGCCTGGAAAAAACTGGATGGTACAGCAATAGGGACGGTCTGGAAGATATATAGAAATTTGGGTAAGATATCCATTTTAACCGCATTGATACGCCCAAACCACGACATGCGGTTCCCGCCGTATTCCGCCAAGTCCTTCATGGTACGCTGTAGAATGGGCGTATAATTCAGAGCATACAAATCCGACTGTTGTGTGGGGACATGTACCCCTAGGTATTTTAAAGATGTAGGTTGCCACCTGAACGGAAAAACCTGAGTGAGATGGGCAGCTAGAGGGCGATCCAAAGAGATATTCAAGGCCTCCGATTTAGAGTAATTGACTTTAAAGTTACTTAAATGACCAAAGCACTCAAACTCCTCCGTCAAAGATGGCAAAGAAATCATGGGAGTTGTAATGTATACCAGGAGGTCATCTGCGTATAACGCCAATTTATGATGCTGTGAGCCAACGCGTATACCATTAATATTAGGGTTGTTCCGCAGTGCCACGGCCAGGTGTTCCATGACCAGAACATACAAAAGAGGCGAAAGTGGGCAATAGACAGAGGATCAGATAATAGTCCGTTGACACGAACTCGAGCAGTAGGCCTTTGGTACAAGGCCATTATCCTATCCTCCGTGGTGGTGCCAAGGCCAACCTGCGTCAAGACACTGCGGAGGAACACCCAGTGCACTCTATCAAAAGCCTTTTCGGCATCTATCGAGAGTAAGCACATCGGTATCTGACGGGTTTGGCAGTATGACGTCAAAAGGAGAGTTTTGTTCGTGTTATCCCGCGCTTCCTGTCCACACAAACCCCACCTGATCATCCACGATCAAGCCAGGAAGTAATGGCGATAAATGAGAGCTTCACATCTACATTGATTAGCGAAATGGGCCTGAAGTTTGCGCACACCGTTGGATCCTTGCCTGGTTTTGGTAGGAGAGTTATATGAGCCTCGAGGGATTGAGGCGCAAAGGGACACGAGGAGGACACTGAATTAAAAACTTTCGTCAGAAAAGGAGCCAATTGATCTTTAAATGTCTTATAAAATTTATTATTAAACCCATCGGGCCACGGGCTCTTGCCCAAGGGTGACTCTCCAATAGCACGCTCCACTTCGGCTTCCAAGAAATCCTCCTCAAGCTCCAAAGCCACCCCCTCCTTCAAGGTCGGCAACGCGGTATCATGAACATAATGGTCGATTTTATCTCGTAACGCCTCCGCCTGCATATCATGAAATTGGCCTTTAATATTGTATAGCGCCCAGTAATAGTGTTTAAAGCAGTCAGTAATACCAACCGGGTCATGAACCTCACCGCCCGAGGGAGATGAAATTTTAGGGATATATGACGCTTGTGTGCTGGGATGCAGCATACGTGCCAGAGACCTACCGCATTTATCCGCATGTTCGTAGGAGTGCTTACGCATCCGATCCCTGAACCGAGCGTGAGACTGGTCTATCAAGGAACGCAAGGATTCTCTCGCTGTAGTAAGCTCCGCAAAAATCTGTGAAGATGGGACCTGTTTATGACAGGATTCCAGATCCCGTATCTGAGTCAAGAGACGTGCAATAGCAAACCCCTTTTCGCGCTTCAATCGTGCCCCATTTTGTATTAGTACCCCTCGAATGACACACTTCAGTGCCTCCCACTGGAGTGGCAAGGGAGTAGCTTCATGTTCATGAACATCAAAGAAACCGGTAAGTCAATCTTTAATGGCCGCCATGCATACTGCATCCCGCAACAAATTGTCATTAAGTTTCCAAGATTGGAAATTAGGCAACGAGTTAGGAAATGTGAGATTCAGAAACACAGGAGCATGATCCGACCAAACCATAGGGCCCACGTCAGAGGTAGGATGCCAGGTAAGCAAGTGGTGGCTAATCAAAAAAGCATCTATCCTACTGTACAAGTTATGCAGTGGTGAGAAATAAGTGTATTCTCTTACCTGAGGGTGTAGAATCCTCCACACGTCAATCAACTGCATGGAATGCATCACAGTTTTCAGTGCCCCCAAATGCGACTTAGGGACAACAGACCTGCCCGAGGAGGTGTCAAGTCTGGAATCAAAAGTCAGATTAAAATCACCTCCAACAATTAAAACGCCCTCAGTGAACTCCTCCAATTTCCTTAAATACAATCGGCCCACTCGTGCCTGGTCCTTATTGGGGAGGTACATATTAGCCAGAGTAAAAATCTTATTACGTATGGATAGCTTGAGAAAAACATATCGACCATCCGGGTCAACCAGAACATCAAGAATTTTATGAGAGAGTGACTTATGAATACATATACTGGCACCCTTGGATTTGGATTCCGGGTTGGTATTGTGGAACCAGGCCGGAAAATATCGATTTGTGAACTGTGGCGTATGGCCCGCCTGAAAGTGGGTCTCTTGTAGGAACAAAATATGTACCCGCTCTTTATGCATGTTATATAAAATTTGTGAGCGTTTTTCTGGGACATTAAGCCCCCTAGCATTAAAGGTACAAACCTTCAATTGTGCCATTGCCACCTCTCACTGAAGGAACTCGTAGAGCAATGCACTAAGCAGAGGCGAGACGAACAGTAAAGGGTATGTGCACACACACTAATTACGTCCGTAATTTACGGACGTATTTCGGCCGCAAGTTCCGGACCGAACTCAGTGCAGGGAGCCGGGCTCCTAGCATCATAGTTATGTACGACGCTAGGAGTCCCTGCCTCGCTGCAGGACAACTGTCCCGTACTGTAATCATATTTTCAGTACAGGACAGTAGTTCCACAGAGAGGCAGGGACTCCTAGCATCGTACATAAGTATGATGCTTGGAGCCTGGCTCCCTGCACTGTGTTCGGTCCACTACTTGCGGCCGCAATACGTCCGTAAATTACGGACGTAATTAGTGTGTGTGCACATACCCTAACAGGACAAACAAGGAAGGGAGACACGACAACAAAGACAAACAGACAGGTGAAATAATCACCCACTCCTTGAGCTACTCAAGGAGAAACAATCCAATATACACCGGATATAACCAGTGAGTCCCTAAGAGGAGAAGTGTCAGAACAAGGTCTAGCCAGCGCCCCGCACCCCCCAACCCAGTGCAAATATCACATATCTTAGAACCAAAACATAAATGGAAAGAGAATCAAGGCCATTAGCTCAATATCACGAGAAAAATGAAGTAATGGCCGATATTAGATCAGGATCGAACAGAGATGCCAGCATAACAATACATTCCCGAAAATTTACACAGTTAACGCACGAGTATACAGGCATGTAATTAGTAAAAACGTAGATAATCACATAACATACATAGTGCAGTAGGACTGGCAGCTGAGGATCATTAATTAATCACGTGCAAATGGCCAATCTGAGCACCTGCAGCCCCTGCCCAGAGCGAAAGAACCAGTATAACGGAGTATTACATGAAACACATCAGACTTTCGCCTCCCACGATATAAGCAGTAACAATTGAACTTAACAGGCCTAAGCCGACTGTTGGCCTACAAAGAAAAAAACAAAACATCTAGACGAAATCACAGCGGATCAGCACGTCGCCCACCAGGACGACCCATAGGAGAAGCGGGAGAACGACCACGCCGGCGTGGCCTTGGACGCTGTGGTGGTAGAGGAACATACGGCCAATCAGGCAAAGAAACTCTCGGCACCTGTAGGGCAGCACAGAAGTCCGGGACATCTCCTGGGTCTCGAACACTCAGCAATGTCCCGTCCCTGCAGCTGGAAGGGGTGACCCCAGGAATAGGAGATCTCATGCTCTCTCAGCACATCCAGTAAAGGACGAAGCACTCAGCGTTTGTCCAGGGTCATCTTGGACAAATCGGATAACAACTGGATCTTGACCCCTTGTAATAAGACTTCACCTTTATCTCGGGCCTTCCTCATGATCTGCTCCTTTAGAGAGAAAAAATGGACACGGCATAGCACATCTCTAGGCCTATCAGGATCCGGGTTACGAGGGCCAAGAGTCCTGTGAGCCCTATCCAGCTCGAATGGATCATCAGCAGGACGCTCCAGCAGGAAGTTAAACAAGGACTGTAAGACAGGTATGAGTTGCCCCGAAGATATATCCTCAGGAATACCCCGGAGCCGAATATTGTTACGGCGATTCCGATTCTCATGATCTTCAGCCAGGTTAAATAGAGCATGAATCTGCTGGGAGTGATGATCCAGCCGTTCTGCATGAGAGACTTGCTGCTGTGTAACAGTGGAAACGTCGCCTTCTATGCGCTGAACTTGATCGGACAATTGAGAGACATTATTCGTAAGAGCCTGTATCTCAGATTTATAGGTCATCTCAAGACGATTCACATAACGCTCCATGTCCTGTTTAGTGGGCAATGTGGCGAGCTGTTGTTTCAGGCCCTGTAAATCATCTCCCATGCTAGCAGAGCCGACACTGTGGGGAGAGGAATGTAGATCCAAATCCCGAGGAGAAGCAGGCATCGATGCAGACCCCAGCATGCCAGAGGATGAGGAAGGAGAGACCCGGGTGCCATGACTAACACCACGTGGCGAGCAGGACGGAGCGGGAAGCGCCATGACAGTTCCAGAAGGACCCATCTCCACCCCCGCCTGCAGGGAAGGAAATGGGCCCAGGGAGCCAGAGACCGAAGAGGGGGTACTGTCGGTACCTGATGCTGCAGCGGCAGCCCCCGAAGAAGACTCCTCTGCAAGCAGGAATCCTGTTCCAGTTCGTCTCCCCTCCAGCGGCGCCATCTTGGGAGACGGCCCGGCAGTAGCGTCGGTGAGGAATCTTTGAATGGAACCGGCTGAAGACATCTGCCTCGTACAGTATGGAGTCCCCGTGGTTGCCTTAGATTTCCTGACCATTAGGTAGGTTCAAGTGTGTCTTTTGAGTATGCTTATGAGCGGGTTATGGAAGTGCAGGAACGGAGCTCTCAAGCAGCACGTCTGGTCAGCGCCACGTCCAAGCCACGACCCCCCCTGTTTCAGGGATACCTTTTTAACAACTTTGTTTTATGCTCAGACTGTATTAGCATACTCCTGTATCCAGCTCTGGGTGGATGACTTGGTTAATTCTGAATGTCACTTATGTTTTTTGTTAAATTTGGAATGATTTTTAATTATTTATTTATTAACCTATGTAATAAAGGACCGTTGCTTTTTGAGCCACTGTTTTGTGTGTATAGGTCTTATTTATTGTATATTGTATATTTATAGTTAGAGTTGCCTCCTATGTTCCCATGTCCCTTTTGTAAACAGTGTTTCATCCGTCAGATGGTGATGTGTGATTCTTGAGGGTATGTTGACATGGCTTATTTTCAGACGTAATTCAGGCGTTTTACACCTCGAATTACGCCTGAAAAAACGTCTAATACGCCTACAAACATCTGTCCATTGCTTTCAATGGGTTTTACGATGTTTTGTTCCAACGAGGTGTATTTTTACGCGTCGCTGTCAAAACACGGCGCGTAAAAAGACGCCCCCCTCAAAGAAGTGCATGTCACTTCTTGGGACATGTTTGGAGCCGTTTTTCATTGACTCAATTGAAAAACAGCTCCAATAACGTCCGTAAAAAAACGCAGCGAAAAACGCAAGTAGTTACAAAAACTTCTGAAAATCAGGAGCTGTTTTCAGGTGAAAATAGCTCCATAATTTCAGACGTATTTTGCTACTAAGTGTGAACATACCCTTAGGGTATGTTCACATGGCAACGCAAAATACGTCTGAAATTACGGAGCTGTTTTCAAGTGAAAACAGCTCCTGAATTTCAGACGTTTTTGCATGTGCACGCGTTTTTCGCGGCGTCCATTACGGACGTAAGTGGAGCTGTTTTTCAATGGAGTCAATGGAAAACGGCTCCAATTACGTCCCAAGAAATGACATGCACTTCTTTAAGGCGGGCGTCTTTTTACCTCGTCTGAACAGAACATTGTAATAGCCATTGAAATCAATGGGCAGATGTTTGCAGACGTATTGGAGCCGTTTATTCAGGCGTAATTTGAGGCATAAAACGCCCGAATTACGTCTGAAAATAGGCCGTGTGAACATACCCTAACTCCCAAGACCAGTGCCGACACCATTCCAGCTAACACATATGATGATCTCAGACCAGTGTGCGGCTTCTCAGTCATGGAAACCCAATCCATCTTAGGGTATGTTCACACGGCCGAAAACGCCCGAAAAATCGGAAGCAGAACGCCTCCAAACATCTGATCATTGATTTCAATGGGAAAATGGCGTTCTGTTCCGACGGAGCGTTTTTCGTGGCATTTTTTAACGCGTAAAAAATGGCTGCGAAAAAGAAGTGCAGGTTACTTCTTGGGACGTTTTTTTTAGCCGTATTTCATTGACTCCATCGAAAAAAGCTCCACAAAAGGCCGTAGAAAACGCAGCGAAAATCGCGAGTGGCTTCAAAAACGGCTGAAAATCAGGAGCTGTTTTCCCTTGAAAACAGCTCCATATATTGAGACGTTTTTGCTCACTGCGTGTGAACATACCCTTAGGCCCAATTCACACAGTGTTTTCTGGGGCTGCTTTTGATGCATCAGTATCATCGCAAAAAAATGCCCCAAATATCCATCCATTGATTTTAATGGGAGGAAGAGGCGTTTTTTTCTCCCCGGGCATTTTTGAACCCCTCATCATGCTGTACCTCGGAGTGGTGCCTGCCACGGTTTTTGCACTTGCTAAATAAAAAAAAAATAACTTAAAAAAAGGGGCAAAAAGAGCGTCAAAAAATGTTTGCATTTGAAAATCTGCCCCAAAAATCCGAAAGGAATTTTGAGGCAGATTTTTTCTGCTTGTCAAAAAACGCATATGTGCACGTACCCTAATTACCAACAGTGTTGATGTTGCCTCCAATTTAGCGGTGAGTGTTGCAACTGGGAATGAGTATTTTTGCGCACTTCAGACATAACACTCCCTGACCAGGGGTACACGATAATGATCACAGAGCAGGGTTAGGGTTTAGTGCCCCCTCATGACCCAGGTATTGCCACTTTCTAATATGTTGTGACAACTGGACATAAAAAGTTACTTTACACACTGAAATAGTATAGGGTTAAACATCCCATTGCTGTGACTTGTTTCCCAAAACAGTCCCTGGGAACCCTTGAAAGAAGAAAACACTCTGCAATTTCCCCTCTCCCACGGGAAGTGAATTATCTTATCTAAGCAGCTGCAATATGTCAAATCCCCTTCCAAGTAAATGTTCCCAGCCGCTCCAGAAGTCGCCCCACATGCGAGAAGAATGGGGATTAGTTTGATAAACTGGCAGAGAAGATTTTCTTCCACATATCTCTTGCCTCTAAATAATCTGAGGTAATTTCATGATATCTTCTGGATTGTTAGTTTACTCATTATAGGAGATAACACGATATATTGCCCAGAGCGGCTTTTCTTGCATAGGCCTCATGAAACCTAAAAACTTATAATCCTATTAATGTTGAAAACCGATAAATAGAAATCCTTGTGAGCAATATTATGCTAAAGTTTGCAAAAAATTGGAGCAGTTGCCCATAGCAACCAACCAGTCTGCAGCTTTCATTATCCAAAGGACCTCTGAAAAATGAGTGGGAATGTGATTGGTTGCTATGGGCAACTGCTCCAATTTTTCTCTTGTGCTAGTTTTGATAAATTTCCCTCAATGTGCGAAAATACTTGAATCGACTCTTGATCTCCAGTAAAGTCATGTTCACATGTAGATTATTGTTATTACATGTTTTCCAATAGAACCCAACTACGAACAGGGGAACAACAATATCATACAGGTCGTTCATTACTGGATACGGACCAGGGACGAAGAACAATCCGCTATTAAAAATGGCTGGATATTATAACTGATTAGTGTTAATACAAGCCAGAAATTGCCCTATGTTTAACAACAAAAAGTGAGGATGTTATAGGGGCTCATCAGTACAACGCCTATCCATATGTCTTAATTAGAGCATATGGATGGCAATTAGTGTGAGCAGCGCCCACTCCGACGGGCCAGGCCCTTATGGCTGGATTCCCACACTGCAAATACGCTGCCGATTTTGCATGCGTTTAAGCCGAAACCAGGAATGGAACCTAAACAGAAGAAATATATAAAATCTTCAGCAAATCTACACTGTGGGAACCCAGCCTAAGGCGGAGTACACACAGAGCGGATACTCTGCGTAATAGCACACAGCGTACCCGCCCTGTGTGCCGCAGGGAATTCCAGGCGAAAAACCGCAGAAAACTGCAGCACTTAGCCAGATTGCTAGCAGTCCGGCCTCCTGGTATGACATTTCATCTCAAGAGACCGCTGCAGTCTGTGATTGGCTGCAGCGGTCACATGGGATGAAACGTCATCCCAAGAGGCCGGCCTGGAGGGAGGAACACAGACTTCTGAGCAACTATAAGATTTTTATTTTTATCGGAGTTGCGTTTTTTGTGGGGAAATCGCTGCGAACCCAACGTAAAAAAACACAACTACTATTTGTTGCGGGTTTTACCTCCCCATTGAATTCAATGAGGATAACCCACAACAAATAAGCAGCGTTTACGCAATTACAATTGACATGCTGTGGGCTAAAGTTCCGCACTACAGGTAAATTTCTGAGCGTTTCTTCCGCTCCGTATTTACGCAGTGTGTGGATGAGATTTGCTTTGTTTTATCTCATCCACTTTGCTGCTACTGTATTTGCTGTGCATTTTCCGTCCGCAATTCCGGATGGAAAATACGCAGCATTTCCGCTACGTGTGGACAAGCCCTTCGTGCGGGCAGTGGTTATGTGAGTTTTGGTTTGTGGTGTTTTTGAGGCAATTTTGTAGTCGGTGGTGGTTTTTTTTTTTCAAGCGCAGCATGCTCTGTGTTTGGCGTTTTTTTTGTGGCATTTTTCCCATAGGCTTCCCTACAGGGCTTCAAAAACAGAAAAAAAAAAAAGCACGTACACAATGATACTAAATGGAAACCACCACTAAAAATGTAAGGAAAAACACCTTAAAAAATGCAGATTACATTTTAAGAACGCTACCATTTATAAAAGTGGTTTTTGATGCAGTTTAAATTTCTAGAAAAATAGTGTGTATGGGGGAGGCCTTAGGCCAGGTTCCCACGTAGCCTAAATGCTGCGGAATTTACGCAATGGAATTGTGCGGAAATTCCGCAGAATTTACAGTAACAGCCAAGTGGATGAGATTTAGAAAGTCTCATGCCCATGTTGCGGTTTTTGTTGATTTTCTGTTGCGGGTTTTCCCCATTGAATCCAATGGGGATGCAAAACCCATAACAGAAAGCCAAGTGTTGCGACTTTTGTGGCGTAATCGCAGCGATTACACCACAATTATCGCAACTCCAGAAAAAAAAAAATCATACTTACCCAGAACACTCTCCTTCTTCCTGCAGTCCGGCCTCCTGGAATGCCGTTTCATCCAGTGTAACCGCTGCAGCCAATCACAGGCTGCAGTGTCATATGACCTGCAACGTCACCGTAGGAGGACGGACTATGCGAAGAGAAGGAGGATGGGGTAAGTATCGACTTTTTTTTTTTCCAAGCGCTGCTTTCCGCAGAAGAAATTCAGTCTGAAAAATTGCAGCGTATCCAACCTGTGGGAACCCGGTCTCAAGGAACTGAAGATAGGAGGAAGGTGAAGAAAGAAAACAGAAAATTGGTAGCTGACTTGAAGATCAGAGAACCACTGATCATGAGAAAAAGCGGTTTAATTCCTCACCTTTTTCAAGATCTCTGCAGTCACTGAATAGAAATGTTTACATCCAGACGCTAAAAAACCTATACCGAGCTAGTGCTGCTCTGAGCTGAGGGATTGTTATGAACGTTTCGAGTCTCTGAGCTAAACCACCTGGACTGTACATTGTAGGAAACGGTCAGGACAAGAGAAAAATTTGTGCTAATGATGTATTCAGCGCACAGTTGATTATCTAGACTGAATACATCTGTATCCACCTCTCAGGCATGAGCAGGACTAAGTCTTCGTAAGTTTTCAGCCTGTGGACATAAACACGTTTTCATTCACTGAGTTAAAAGAGATCTTGAAAATTGAGGTAATTGAAGCATAAAGTATATTAGAAAGTTGCGGGACATTTCACTAAACACTATTCAAGTTTTACTTAAAACCGCAGCACCCCATATCTCAAAAACATCAAGGTAAGCATGTGCATTATGATGTCAAAAAGGATAAGATAACTCCCGCAGAGGCAGAGTTGCCATGGAAATTATTTTACATTCTAGTTTCTGAACAAAAAAAATCCTTCACTGAAACTCAATATAACAGTATATGATATCTGCAGAATACGGACTCCTACACACAGCCATTTTCTAGCTCCGTGTGGTACAGAGCCGTAATAGGGCATCCATACGGGTGCATGGGGCCTTACACCACCTGAAGATTTCACACAGATTTCTTTGTGGTGCATCAATTTTGTACAAAAAAAAAAAAGTGTTCAGACATTATAGGAACGCAGGTAAACCGTTTAGTCAGTCTATTCTATGGGAATGCACAGAATTGCTTTGATGAGCCTGGCCACAGAAAGAAAGATTTCCATCTAAAACGGTCAATGCTCATAGATTAGTAAAAAACTAAAATAAAATCCCAGCACAAAAGAAAAAGGTTTCTATCCTTCCACATGCAAAAAGAAATAAAAATCTGTTTTTGAATTTGGCAAAAATAAAATCTTTTTGGAGACATAAAGCACTCAATGCTATTAAAAACCAAGTCAACAACAAGGCTTCGTTCAGTGTTTTTACGCTAGGTTGGTGGGGTAGAAGTACAAGCAGGAACGTAGCGAAAAAAACGCTATGTGAACAGAGCCTTAAAGGGGTATTGCCAGAATGAAAAATGATCACCTATCCATTTGAAAGTATAGAGATGGGAGGAAACCTCCAGCTCACCGGTTCTGCGTCTCCAGATATCTCGCTCGGATCCCCGCGGCGTGTAGTACAAGAAAAAAGGAGAAAAGATCCAGCGCTGAATGGAGTTTAAAAGGGAAAGAATGTTCCCACTTTTATTGAAAAAATAATTAAAAATGAAACAGAGACGCAGTCTCAAGGCAAAGAGTAGTGCGGGTAAATACCCGAGCCTACGCGTTTCGAACACGGGCAGTGTTCTTAGTCATGGCAAAAGATGTTCTTTCCCTTTTAAACTCCATTCAGCGCTAGATCTTTTCTCCTTTTTTCTTGTATCACCTATCCACTTTAGGAGGTCCCGAACCCTCCATTCCTCCTCGCTGCACCCCCATGCAGTGAGTAGGAACTTGAATGAAGCGGTGGTCGAGAATGCGCTCGTCACTCCATTTAAAGTCTATGAGAATGACGGAAACAGCCAAGTGCTGTACTCAGCTGTTTGTCAGTCCCATAGACTTTGAATTAACGTCCGCTTCACTGCGATCAAGCAGTGAGGAAGAGCAGGAGGTTCGGGACCTCCATTGCCACGATCGGTGGGGGTCCCAGTGATCAGACAATTACCACCTATACGGTGGTTAAGTGATTACTTTTTATTCTGGTACAACCCCTTTAAAAGTATAGAAAAGCGTAGTCTGCTGCGCTTTCCTGCATAGGCATACCGCAAATAATGTATATCACGTGAAAAAAATATTTTCATTTTATTTTTTTAAATCATTGGAGTTTATGGGCGATGCATACCTCTGAGAGAAGCCTCAAACATTATGTGAAAAGAGCGTGAGAGAGATTTCAAATCGGAGGTAGCTATAGACCTAAACGTTGTTTGTCTCGGAGGGCATGTTCACACGGCATATTTTCGGCCTTGTTTTGGAATGTAAAAGTCTTGTATTGTATTAGGCTGGATTCACACGAACATGTTCGGTCCGTAAAGGACGGAACGTATTTCGGCCGCAAGTCCCGGACCGAACACACTGCAGGGAGCCGGGCTTCTAGCATCATAGTTATGTACGACGCTAGGAGTCCCTGCCTCGCTGCAGGACAACTGTCCCGTACAGTAATCATGTTTTCAGTACGGGACAGTAGTTCCACGGAGAGGCAGGGACTCCTAGCATCGTACATAACTATGATGCTAGGAGCCCAGCCCCCTGCAGTGTGTTCGGTCCGGGACTTGCGGCCGAAATACGTTCCGTCCTTTACGGACCGAACATGCTCGTGTGAATCCAGCCTTACGCTCCGAAATACACTTGAAATACACCTGCTAAACAGTTTCCCCATTGACTTCAAAAGGGAAATACACGGTGCTGTTCACACGAGGCATATTTTTACACTGCGGAATTAAAAAAAACGCCTCATAAAAAGAAGCAGCGTATCACTTCTTGAGATGTTTTTGGAGCTTTTCCATTCTCAAAAAACGCCTTCAAATAAAAAAAACCCACTTCATTTTCTGGTTCAAAAACGCCTTCAAATCAGAGGCGGTTTTCCCTTGAAAACAGCTCGATAATTTCCAGCCACTTTTTTGTACACGTGAAGTGCAGAACCTGGAAAGGAAGGTGAAGCAAGTGTGGTGGGAAAAGGAAAGCTGGGGGTACCAGAGCAGAAACAGTGAAGGAAATGCAGGATTAATACAACTGGGATGGAGGGAGAATGTGAAAAAACCACCAATTTAGTTAAAGCGGAAATACTAAGGACATAGTGATACATAGTTTTCTAATCGTGGATACCTATGTGTACAATTCATTAGTAAAAACCTTTAGAAAAACCTACAGGTTAGAGAATTACATGTACAGCTATTCTAATATATACAGAAATGTATTATCATGATGTCGCTCTTCACTACGATAATCCACTTGCAGGGCCATGGGAAGTTCTATTTCTGTGCGATTGCACTGCAATTACAGAGAAGCGAAGAAAACCATGGCTCATTATCTGATATTCATAGGTATTAATGATAAGACTGCTTTACATGCATTTCCCAATATAGAACAAGTATGTTCACTAGAACATTCCCCTATAGAGTAAGCACTATTCATATACATTCATTGGTAAAGAAGGGCCTATTTATACGTTGCGGTCAAATTACGGTTGATCGCTGCGAGAATGGAAAAATGTAGCGTTTTGTAGCAATATTGCAGCAATCTTATAATTTGACGGCATCGTGTGAATATACCCTTAACAGAAGGGAGTCCCCGTATCAGGTCCATCATCTTTTAGCCAGAGGAGAAAGACTACAAAGAGCATCTTGAGATCTTGGCCTGTACGTGCATTACATGGACATCCCATAGTTTTTTAATGCTAACTTCTTAACACACACTTCTGCATTTAAAAAGTTTCGATGGCTTTTTTTGAATTAGTGTAATTTTGTACATGCATTTCTTCAGGCGTTTTTAAAGTCCTATAGGAGAAGCCAATACAAAAAAAAAAATATAAAAAAATTGCCAGAAACCAAACCTGTACGTCGGCTCTCTCGTTTTACTAAAGTCTTTAAAAATGGACACTAACTTTTCAAACTTATTCTTATCTAATAGTATACCCGATATAGGTTAATTTTGTAATTTACATACTGTTAAAATGTAGTTGTTTTATCCATGCAAATTCTTGGCAAAGTTACTACCACTAGGTGTCTCCCTTCTTGTAATCTGCAGCCCACCTCCTGTTGTCAAGTAAAGTCCGTCTCTAGTTACAGAGCAGAGGAGACGGACTACAGAATGTGCAAGGGAATGGTGTCTCTTCACTGCCTGCCCATAGAAGTCTAAGTGACAGAAAGACAGCTGGAAAGATTTAGGTCACCCCAGTGCTGGATTCACAGCTACACTGCTCATTACTGCTGTAAAATCTCCTCCATGCCGCTGCAATTTATGTAAATATGTTAGAGAAGAGGAGAATCCTGCTCTCCGATCTCTGTGTGCAGTGTATAGAAGACTTGATCGCCGTTGGGCTCCACCACCAGCTCAGGGAAAACGGAGAATTAGGGTATGTTCACACAGCCTATTTACCGAAGTAATTCGGGCGTTTTACGCCTGGAATTAAGTCCGAAAATACGGCTTGAAAGCTTTGACAAACATCTGCCCATTGAAAGCAATGGGCTGACGTTTGTCTGTTCACACGAGGCGTATATTTACGCGTCGCTGTCAAAAGACGGTGCGTAAATTGACACCCGCGCCAAAAGTGTCATGTCACTTCTTCAGACGTAAATGGAGCCGTTTTCCATGGACTCCATGGAAAACCAGCTCCAGTTACGTCCGTAATGGACGCGGCGTTCAAGCGCCTGCACATGCCGTTACGGCTGAAATTACGGGGCTGTTTTCTCCTGGAAACAGCCCCGTAATTTCGGCTGTTACGGATGCTGCCGTGTGAACATACCCTTCAAGCCGTATTTTCAGACGTAATTCCAGGCGTAAAACGCCCGAATTACGTCCGTAAATAGGCCGTGTGAACATACACTTAGAGATAGGAGGGGAAAACTGCTAAAATGCAGAACACAAGTCATATAATGGCCAGAAATAGTGTTACTCCTCATGTACACACATATGACGACAGTTTACTCTGAGACTTTCGGAAAGGTAACGTGGTCGTAGGGTTTTTAGGGAAAACAAAAACAAGTCTACTGGAAATTAGAATAAATGCAGAATATGAATCAAGCCTAATGCTTCATTTTCCCTGCGGTGGGAGTGGATTGCTGGGGGTCCCAGAAAACTGCCAATCAAATCTTAGCACTTTGGAAAATACGTGCGTTAAGCCAGCAATACACATTAACTATAGAATTGCTCACTATGGCAGCATCATAGGCGATTAGCATTGATGTAATAAGCATTCAGACTTTTTACCATTATTTACCACGAATCATCTTCACATTAGAAAAAAACTGTTTGCATAAGCGTTGAACTTTTTCATATTATATAGCTGCCCAGTCCCCATGATAAAAAGCAGCCCACATTAGAATGAACTTCTGAGCATACTTGTCTTTACTATAGTGCTTTGTGGCGGTGTGGGATAAGATCAAGATAGAACTTTATGGCTGAACACTTGGGTCGCGTTCACACAGTTCTCTTCAGATTATGATTTTATGCGCCACTATCACAGGCCAGTGGTTAACAGACCTCAGGATATTGTAACCTGCTGTATCCCATCGCTACTGAACTCTATCGCCTCGGTAAACCGACTGCTTGAGAATTGAGGGACATGTCCGCAGCAGTAGCGGAGTCATTGAATGCTCTGTATTCTTCTAAATTAAAGGGGTTTTCTGATTTTATGCATACAAGGCCTCATGCACATGGAGACCCTACAGGTCTGTATTATGGAATTATTCACCAATAGGGCAATGTTTTAAAGGCCATAGATTTCCATGGGTGCCGTATTACAGATTCATACTGTATGTGAATGGCTGCATGCATGAAGCCTAAAGATTATTTCTACTGAAAAGCTACACAACTTTCTATTCTATTCAGCACTTCAATTTTAAGATCCATGCTTGCTGTCCTGAATGGAAATATTCACTGATTATGTCTAAGGCTGGGTTCACACGTGGCGGAATTTCACTTAAATTCCGCTGCGGACTCTCCGCAGCGTTAATCCGCAGCGGAGCCGTTTCTGCATTGACTTCCACTTCTATTTAGAAGTGTTCGTTTAGACGATGCGTAACATTCCGCTGCGGAGCATAGGCTGCGGAGCGGAATTTGGTGTCCGCGGCATGCTCTGTCTGTTGCGGAGCAGTGGCGGACTCATGGCGGAATTTCTCCATCGACAGCAATGGAGATTCTAAGTTCCGCAATGAAGTCCGCAGCTGTCATGCACATGTTATGTGTGCTGCGGATGCGTCTTGCTTTTTTGCCATGACATTTCTTCATTCTGGCTGGACCTATGTATTTCTAGGTCTACAGCCAGACTGAGGAAGTCAATGGGGCTCCCGTAATGACGGGAGCGTTGCTAGGAGACGTCTGTAAATAGTCACTGTCCAGGGTGCTGAAAGAGTTAAGCGATCGGTAGTAACTGTTTCTGCACCCTGGATAGTGACTACCGATCACAATATACAGCAACCTGTAAAAAAATATAAGTTCATACTTACCGAGAACTCCCTGCTTCTGTCTCCAGTCCGGCCTCCCAGGATGACGTTTCAGTCTAAGTGACGGCTGCAGCCAATCACAGGCCAAGCACAGGCTGCAGCGGTCACATGGACTGGCGCGTCATCCAGGGAGGTCGGGCTGGATGCCGAAAGAGGGACGCGTCACCAAGACAACGGCCGGTAAGTATGAAATTCGTTTACTTTCACTAGGGAAAGTGCTGTCCCTTCTCTCTATCCTGCACTGATAGAGAGAAGGGAAGCACTTTTCCCGCAGTCCGCAGCAGCTAGTCCGCATCAATTTACTGCACATTTTGTGCAGATCCGCAGCAGAATCTGCAACGCAGATTCTGTGCGGCATTGATGCGGACAGTTGCGGAGGAAATCCGCCACGTGTGGTCATGCCCTAACTCTGACAAGTACATGGCTCATTATGAGCTTATAACCTGCTTGAACATCACACAAAATAAATATCTATACGTAAATAACGGAAGTTTTTATTCAGTGACAGACAGATTTTGAAAGCGGTTGGGAATTAAAAACGTATTAGAAGGTTGCAGAACGTTCCATTATACCAAAAATATTTTATCATCTACTAACCTTGACGGCTACATTGCAGTTTTTTTTTTTTTAAATCCAAAAACAAGAAGTATTCGTAGCTAAATAGGAGGTGAAAACAACGAAATTGTGCGGGGAAGGAATAAAATGTGACTTCTTGTTTAAATTCAATTTTTATTTTCTCAATATAAAAATACTTATTTACAGCAAATAAATATATTTCAAACAGACAAATAAATTACACAGTGAACTACAGAATGAGCAGGAACAAGGGAAACGAGAGAGCCTGAGAACAGAGGATCCTATTTACAGAAGGAATGGAAAAAAGATATTTTTAGCGTGCAGACCCCAAGGAGGTTTGGTATTAAAAACAGTGAATAGAATATGTATATACAACGCAACTCTCTCATCCCTCCCTTCGACCACTCGCCGGGAGTTTATTATATATATAAAAAAAAAAAAGTTAATGGCATTTGGCAGCGAGGGAAAATAACCCACACAAGTCCTGATCTTGTCTATGGATTTCTGAAATGTTCTCGTCTATAACTCACTGTGGAATGATTGAAGGGCTGGGGTTATAGAACTGCATGGAATCATAGAAGAATTTTTTTTTCTTTTTAAGGATTGTCCCAGCTTCTAGATCCATTGTAAAGGTAGAACTGTTAATACATCCTCACATTCATTTTCATGCGTCTAAAAACATCATTTACACGAACACTCAGCAACCAGGCTGGGCTGCATCACAATTACGTGATTGAAGCAGTCATTTTGCATGTGACGGTTGAGGAGGGGGTTAAATAGGCAAGGCTTGGGCAGCTTTCAAGGGGGAACTTAAAATGTACCCATACACTGCCTCTGAATTCTAGTACAAATTGGATATGATTAAACCTACTTTCTTTAGATTTCCCATAAGCGCTCACTCCTTTCTCCAATACGGGTACGGCCAACATAAAGCCTTCGATCTCTGTAGGAATTATAAGAGCCGGCAAGCTAGAACAAAAAGTGGGTGGTCGTGAATACCGGTCCTTGCCGTTACACAACAGCTGTCGGTTTTCCTCTATTCTAATAGGCGGTTTACTCGGCGAGGATTGGGCGTATTACACAGACGTCGCTTATAATGCACTGTAAACTTTGTGTAAAAATGCCATAGGAAACAGTAGTGATTTTATTGCCATACACCACTAAACCTAGTGTGAATCACGATCGGCAACTAAGTGGTTAACGAGTGATCCCTACACCGTGATAGACAGGAAGAGTAAACAGGTTGCCGAGTCTTCTATCTGTTATTGCTCTTCTGGCCAAGGATTTTAGGAATAGATGACTGGTTCCTCCATTACACTCTGGATTCATCATCACCCATGAGTACATCAAATCTTACAAGAAAGATTTACAAACACTGAAGTTATACAAGTCACGGATATAGGGAAGTTGTGAGCTAGTATGCCGGGTCAGGAAGTACTGCATAGGTCTTCTCCTCACTTCCATACATCTGCAGTGGAGACGAAGGGGGGGGGTTACATTTTGGCCACATCCTTCCCCCAAATCTCCAGTCCCTGAGGTAGTTCAAAACAAAAAGTTGGAAAAAAAATAAAACAGTGCAAACTGTGCAGGTGGCAACAAGTGTTGTCAAACAGACGATTCCTCTGGATTGGAGTCCGGCAAAGCTTGCCTCTGCTTCAGTTTCCACCTTAGTTCTTCATTTAGGTCCCCAAGTGGTGGGCGCTCCTCATTTACTCCCCCACCTAGCGTAAGTCGTATATACCCATTGCTGCTGGAACCCCGAACACCTGAGAGCAGCATATGGTTAGGTGAATGAAGAGGTGGTGAAGGTAGTGGTTGACCAGGGATGCCATTGCCAGATGGAGAGGAAGAACCAGTGCTGTTCTGGCACAACGCATGACCTGGAACGATCTTAAGTGATCCATCAGAATAGTAGTAGGAGGAAGGGTCCCACAGTTTCTCGTCCGAGTCTGCAGTAGGCAGGCACTTTGCAATTTTGGGTTGTGATGGCAACTGGATGGGATATACAAGAGTATTCTCCAAGGACTTGGAACCTTTCTCCATCTCATCTTGTAGCTTTCTTCGGAGGTAGACAACAGCCAGAAAAAGGGCCAAGCACACAGCCCCGAGAGCTATTACCATCATCCACACCAAACCCAAACCGTCCATAGGAGCAGAAGATTCAAAAGTCAAAGATGGAGAAGCCACTACATTTAACTGGTAATGTTTTGAAGCAAACTGGGCCCCCTGTTCAACCGAAAAGCAACTGTATGTCCCAGAGTGGTGAACATTTACTCCAAGGATAACCAGAGCCTGAAGGGTGATATCATAAAGCACAGAGTCATTATCATCCTGTCTCAAATCCTGACCATTGAACTTCCATATGGGTTGCGCCAGGTTGGAGGTCAGCTCACAAGGGAGAACAACATTTGTCCCAATGGCCACAGTGAGATTTCGTGACGAGGGCTTTGCTGAAAGACAAAAAAAAAAAGAAAGAAAACATGGGTAAATCATTTTACATTCTCAATGAATTAATTCTACATCAAACAAAAGCTAAAATGAACTTACATAATTTCATATACTGAACTTCACACATGGATGTATCGAAGCCTTGAACGTCCTGAAGCAGCGCATCCCTACAACAGAGAAGTCTTAGCATGAAGTTTCCGAACATAGAAACATTGCACAAATAGGCGTTCATTCTCAGTGTAAGTCACCAATATAACAACCCAACAATTTGAACATTCCCTGGATATGGCGGCTACTCACTCATATTGGTTATTAGACTCAACACAGCGGCTGTAGCTAAGATTCCAGGCACAGAAGGGATCCCGAGCAAGAATGCAATCTGCACAGGAGCGATATTTACTGCAGTCTGCCATTGGAAGTCGGATCAGCCCAGACGGAGAACCAGCATAGAGAAAAGACTGTAAGAGAAAGGAAAGGTCAGACAAATCCACAAACAGAAGGCAAAAATGTAAACACCTAGTAAGTGGTTAAAAAAAACGGAGAGAAGAATACTTGGCCATAAGAATCCTGGTAATGTGCTCTATATAAGGACAGCTTGGGCTGTATAATGCGGACAAATTGACTCGATGCATCAAATCAACTGGATCGCCACTGTTTTTGCTGGAGGTGGGCATTACATTGGGCGACTCCTGCAAAACCACTTTACCCGTTTGTGTCCATATGTACAGCTAGGTCATGTGAAAACCTAACAACCAGTGTGCCTCAGATTACTAAATTCTTCAACACGAAGCAGAATTGCCACTGAAGCGAAAGGCAGATAATAGAAAAGGAGAACTCACACCTTGCCATTCTTTATCTCTCACTGCCATATTAGCCATATTTTTGTAATGGCATTAAGAAGAAGACCATCAAAGAGCTAAAAGAAGACCCTAAACAGCCTATTAAAAATCCAGGTGGAAATGATCAGTGATCCAGAAAAATGTTCTCACCCTCCGAGTAGACAGGACCAGGCTGTGGACTGGATATGGCTTATCAAACACTTGAAGTTCCTCGATTAAATGCACAGTAGAACCCACACGTACAGCCTTGTTCAGCCACCCGTTTCCTGTAGCAAAAAAAAGAAAGAAAAAAACGGGGTGTTGAAGATGGGCAACTTTCAGAACGATGACAAACACCCCACTTATTGTGATAGAGGCATCATTAGAACACTGACCTGTTCCAATAAAGAGCACATCATATAACTCCCCATTCAGCCCTGTAGTCCTGTGCACTGCAAGAGTTGTAAAGTTGACGCCTTTCCTGACCAGCAGAGGGCGGCCTTGAACAGGCTGAACGGATTCATCCATAAGAGGGTGCTTTTTGGCAAAGTTGAGAGTGTTATCAGGCAGGTCCATCGAGCTGTTCATCCCGTGATGTCTGTGGAAATTTGTGATACACTGGAACGAAAGAAGTTTCATTCAGAAAATAAAAGGACAGGAACATAAACAAGTTTAGGCTAGAATAAACAATTACATTAAGTTTAGGGCCTGTTCACATCACCGTTCGTTTCCGCTGAGGGTTTTTGTCCGAGGTTTCCGTCAGGTTAACCCCTCAGTGGAAAGTCAAACGGAAACCTTTGCTTCCGTTTCCCTCACCATTGAACTCTAAGGTGACGGAAACCTAGCTAAAGGTCAACTGCGCTATCGATTCCGTCAAAACGTCGGAACCCTGTCACAACGATGACAGACGGAAACCATTAGCTCGGTTTCCGTCACCATTGAGTTCACTGGTGAGGGAAGCGGAGGTTTCCGTTTGACTTTCCGCTGAGGGGTTAAACCAACGGAACCCCTCAGCGGAAACGAACGGTGATGTGAACAGGCCCTTATCTACCACTGTGGAGTGGTATGGTAATCTAGTTCTACGCCGTGGATCAAGATGTCCTTCTCAAACACAAATACGCAAGTCTCAAAAAATAACTAAGCGTAGGAGAAAGACTAACATGCCAAGTCCTACCCCCAGTGGCATTTGCTAGAGACTGCTGATGTCATCACACAATAAATCAGTCATAACACAGTCGTCTGCCAACCTTCAGGTTTTGGAAATGGCATAATGGGTGCCCTAATTATCAACTATGATACCAGGTAAAAGCTGCCTAAAAGGACAAGGTTGTACCTTCAAAAGAAGAGGGTGGAATATATTATGAAGTGGTTTTCCCAGACTATTTTATGCTTTAAGCTGAATTGTTAAGTCACCAGAAATAGTCCTTTGTGCTTAAGCAATCTTTTCCTGGCTTTGTCTCAAGGGATAAGCAGCATTTGCCGTTGCAGCCTTTATAGGCAGTTCATGTAAGGTTATTGGATTGCATTACACACTCGATTACTTCTACTGCTCTAAACTTACAGATCCGGGTCGTGGATTGGGCACAGAGTCAGAATAACGACCCCATTTCTGGGCTTGTTCGCGATATTCCTTGTAATGTCCATCGAAGACCTTCTGAATGTCCTGGATGGCGTACTGGCAAACTGCGGACACGGTAACATCACCCCTAAAAGACAGATAGACTGTTAGGTTCTTGTGTGTATGCAAGTATGATTCATCCTAAAAGGTTGACTCATGAAGACGTTTTTCCATATGCCCTAGTAGCCCCCCCCAAATGCTTTATAAGAGTGTCTCCCTCTCTGGCGGAACTGGACTGCCCATGCATTACATAATCTGCCATTCATTTGAATGTCCACCATGTAATACTGAATTTGATATGCAACGGAAAGACAGATGCATCGTCCCCTGGCAATAACAGCTGATCGCTGGGCCAGCTTCGCTTTAAAAAGGAGGTGGTCTTATTGAGACATCCCCTTTAACAACCAATGTTTAAAGTAATGTCCTCAGTTGTCAGTTCATGAAAACCTACAGATATAGCAAAGCCCAGTCATCATCTTAACAGCAATCACAGTGCATAAAAGAGACGGTAAAGAGTCAAATTCTGCAGTGCTACATCTGCAGTACAAAGAGCTCCCTAAAAAGCTGCATGGATAAAAATAGACACCTACATGTAGGTCACTGATTGCCAATATAGGTATAAAGATCTATGTTGTTGCAATACTGTAGATTATATATCACATGTGGATCTGCCAGTGGGTGTGGGCAAATAATATAAGTATTCATCTCCTGGGCTGCAGCAAAAATAAATTAGAGGGTTAATTTAAAGTGAAATTACATTTTGCTTCCTGTTGTGATTAATCATCTAGTACATAATAGAAATTGTGACGTTTATTTATCCACATCTGCATTATTATATGATATAGGAATTGTAGCCGCTATATAGTCTACCGATTAGTTTTTTTTAGCATCATGGTGCATAAGATACTTTTGTATTTTAATTGTTATTTAATAAAGGCTCACCAGCGTGCCTGAAAGACGGCATAGAACTGTGTAGACCTCCACTGGCCAGTACGCAGGGTAAACACAGACTGTAACAGGTTAAAGTGAAGTTGAAGTTCTGGAATGGAGCACACTAGCCGGGCCTTCAAGAAACTGGTCCACTTCCTCTGCAGAGTACGAGCCCCTCCTAAATCTCCCTGCAAGAGAATAAGCATATGGTGTGAGAAACGTCTTATGAAACAAGAGACTACAATGGGAAGTCTTATAAATAAATTAGCCATATTGCGAATACTAGAAAGAGCAATTCTACAAAGATGTACGTCTGTGTATTAGACCGCATCAGGGCAAATTCAGGTCACTGCTAATGGATCTCCATTTCCATTCACTTCTGTATGTGGGAAGGGAAAATCAGACGCTCCATTTGAAAATTGGATGGAATTTATCTTTAATATAATTTTCTTTCCAGAAGGTTTGAAATGACTTAATGGGGGTTGGAATGAGATGGTTATATTCACAAAAAGAATAAATATTTCAAAAAAATAAAAAGTCAGAATATAACGTAATGAAGGGCCTTCATATATAGCCATATTTTGCAAAAGTTGAAAGAACCGTACAGCATAAACGTAACCAACCTTACAGACGCGGGCCACCCGGGACACCACCTGCTCGCTATAGCAGTCATATTCTAGGGCACGTTCAGTAAAGAAGAAATAGATCTTGTCGTCATCACCCATCTTATTATCCACACTCTCCGGCATATGAGCAGAACTCACAAACTTGGCCTCTGGAAGGAGAGAGAAGACATACATTGAGATCGTGTGCAGGAGATTACTAGGTTTATTGAAGAGAAAGGAATGGACATAAAAGTTGGAAGAACTGCAACAAACTTATGTAGATTTGCCCATCATAGCCCTATCCTCAACTCTTCTCATAACCAGTGGTGTCCAAGCCAGGGAATTCAGAAAGCAGGTCCCAGAAGTTCAGCACAATAGCGGTCCGTTGGGCATTCATTTAATTGCCACTGCGGCCCTTCTTCCCAAACAATCCCTAATGTTCCCATTTATAATATATGCTCCCCATTCCCCTCCACACATGCAGTTCTCAATGCAGAACCATAGGATATGTACTAGGGTCTGCCAGCCACTCATTTGCCTCTACATCGATTACAGTAATAAAGTCCAACCTGTCCTTCCTCAATGGTGCCCTAGGTGGTCACCTATTCCGCCTATCCCTTATCCTGGGCATCATTAAGAAAAGGTGAACACACATAATAGGATGCTGCTTGTGCTATAGAAGGTCAAGAAGAGATATAAAAGTTGATCATGTACCCTCACCATTCAGCCACGTTGCCAGATATTCCGTCTTTATACTGTTGTGCTGCCCCATACTGCGTTGAATTACCGGCTCTGTACCAAGGAAGTTGAATAATGTGGCAGAGTACAAGATCCCATCTGAAATATAAAAAGACACTTACTGTATATACTGCATTACG
Organism: Rhinoderma darwinii; assembly: GCF_050947455.1. Classification (NCBI taxonomy): domain Eukaryota; kingdom Metazoa; phylum Chordata; class Amphibia; order Anura; family Rhinodermatidae; genus Rhinoderma; species Rhinoderma darwinii. Next base: position 361,640,560 of record NC_134689.1, on the reverse strand, counting down.
CACTTCTCCCAGACTAGAGTCTACTTTTCCCCAACAAGGAAACACACAATCTACTTACTCACCTACAACAAGCCCAGTGTGGCCTGTAGATGGATCATATGGACATTTTCCCTTCCCATCTTCTAAGTTGACACTATCCAGAGTGAATGTGGACAGCTCCTGGGTAGAAGAAAAGCATAGCTTGTCATGAAGCAGCCGAGCATACGTATATTCTAGATGGAATGGATCACTGAACGTGACAAGTTATAAAACAATACCACAAGAATATTGGCTGAAGACCCTGTGTGCCGAGTTCACGAGCTAAGAGTTTTCTAGGAAAGTTATACCATTACACACTAAATAAAGAGGCAGAGCTAGAAGCCAAGCAGTGTATTTTTCAGCTACGGAGGGTAACCGATGCAAAAATGGCAACAGAAAACTACACAGATCTGTGCAGCTGTGACTGCAGCACGTGGCCACCTGTCTCCGACATAGGCCCTACTTGAGTATTTCAGCAAGACTCAATATCATATTTGAAGAGCATCTCCATAGCCTTCCCTACTTTTGTTCATCTCTAATACGATCAGTGCCATTGTTATTTCCCATTGTGCTACATAAACTCTGTCATCTACTCTTAAAAGGGAAGGTACGATCAAAAATTGCTTAGCATAAAAATTTGATTTTTATGCAACTTTGCCTAGGAAAAAACAAAAAACACAGCAGTCATAATAAGCTGACATTTCCTGTTTTCTGCAGCTCACTTGCAGCTTTGCTGTGTAGACTGGGGCAGAATCAGCAGAGGGTGGAAGTTTAATGACAGGTATAGATAAGGCAAAATGGTAACACCATATACACACATAAGTCTCTATATGCATCTCCACTGTCACTCGCAGGTCTCTGGCAGAGGGGATTGTACTCTGTCACTTCCGGGAGAATGTTATAATCTATTACACTTCTTTGTCAATTAACACCAATTCATTGCAGCTGCCATATAATACAGCTTGCTGCACCGTCTATACAGATAATACAGGAAGGATATACAGACAGGCGCCACAGGAAAGTTTTCTACAGACTCACATCTAATGAATGAAATTCAAATAAAAATAAAGAGACATTGCCTCGTTTAAAGAAGCGCGTAGCAGAAATGGAAAATTTGACCTGGACACAGGGGCAACTATGACCCTTGGTCATGAAAGGGTTAAACAGGTTTACTGCAGAAACCTCACATGACATAATAAATCCTATATTACTCTTGCAGTACAAAGACATCCATCGTAGAGGGCTGCTCAGGTACTACAGCAAGTTCATTACTCACTATATAAGCACACTTGGGCTGGAAAGCGTAGGTCCCACAGGTAAGGAGATGAGTTTCATTATATTTTTCAAGGATGCGGATATAATTAAAACATTCCGTCTGCAACGAAGAGAGACAATGCAAAGTAAGAGGAAAGGTGTTCACCTCAAGAAGGAACTAGATTACATGTTTTTTTTCCAGCCGACCACAGCATTACCTGATTGCTCTTTCCTTTATTGACACACTCCATCTTCCGGTCACTCGGGGCTTCCCATATAATCTAACAGGGGAAAGCCACATGTTATAAACAACACTTCAAATGCCGTCATACAGGTGTAAAATATAAAATCTGTATATTTAAGATGCCTACCGGTGTCCTCAGCTCCTTGCCAATGTTATCGAGGTCTAGTGAAAATATGATCTCCCGTGCCCCTACATACAGTGCACCCCGACTTTCATCCAGCGTAAGAGTTAGGTAGTGGGAGATGCCGCCCCGCCAGGACTGACTATTTTCAAAGAATCCTAAAACACGTAAAATGATGGTCATCAATGAAAAGTGCCAACAGTACATCAATGACATACAGAACAGACAGTTTAGTGAGCGGCATCTTCCCTAGATGCTTCTCCCAGTCATGTAGTCGATGGGTCATGTGACTAGTCACTAGCTGCAATGTCACACGGGGGTATAAGAGGTATAATTACACCATGACATCACCTCCCTGAGGAACATGAACTGCACAAAAACAGGTGACATCAGACCGACCTAAAAGGATCATACAGAAGAAGCAACGTAACCCGCCTCAGCAGGCCTTCCTTTGTCTGTCGGTACTCTAAGAAAATTTGGCAAGGGGTGCGCCAGCAATAGGCAGTCTCACCTGAATATCGCACCGTTTTGCGTGGCATCTGATTCCATGCTTTGACTTCGACGCTTATTAAAAGGGCCAAAATACACAACCACCGTGGAATCATCACCTCGTCCGGTCCGCCGACTGAGTCTGGGAGTCTACAAAGGCAGAACAAAAATGAACGGGCGTTAAAGGGCACTTGGGTCACATTATTAACTTTTCACCTCAACATGTATAGAGTTCAGCCAAGGTTCAGTTATGTTATTTTATTGAGTTTAAGACGTACAGCTCCATATGGACCTATACATTTGTTTAAATCCTTTCAGCACTCCTCTAATTCTAGGAAATCCAATGTTAATTCACCTACGCATCAGCCCACCTCAATCTATTTTCCAGGCAGCTGTATTCAATTGAAAGCAAGAGCAAAAAACACACTCATATTCTCTAGTGTTGAACGTAGGTAGTTTAAAGATTACACATAGGGACCTAACGTAACCGTCGGGCCCCGTAGCAAAATCGCTCTGTGGGGCCCATCTCCAGCACGATCACCATCAGCTGCGAATTCAGAAAATGGAAACGGTTAGGACTGAACCATTCATTCCCGTGTGTAAAACAGTTTTTATCCTCTCCCGCTCACCTCGGAGGCTCCTTTAAGAGTAGAGGTGGACTCCCTTCATATGTTGGGCCCACAGAAGCCACTATGCCCACTATTCTGGTAGTTACAACTTTGGTCACAGATAATAGGATACTGAGGTATTTTTAAGATTTACGTCTGTATCCCAATCAGAGTAATGATGGATCCCCTTTTCATGGGCTTAGCTGTCTTTTAAGCTGGCCATAGACATGAGATTTCTGTCAGTAAATCTCCCTGACAATCTTAGGTCTATGGTGAAAACCCAGCCGCGCTTGTATAGTTCACTTTAACATAGTCCAATACTTTATTTCCCCAAAGTCAAGTGGCGGCAGTATCTGGAAACCGCTTATCTCTATGCCTCCAAATAAATATATAAATAACATGCCTGTTTGGTATATCAAATGCTCAGCTTAAGGCGATCTAAGGATGAGCATAAACATTCGATTACGGATCCCGCTAATTTTAATGTATATAGGGGGAACTCAAATTACAGATCGAATTGCAGATCCATTCATTTCTATTGGTCAAAGACACCTTTTAGTAGATTTACAGATGTGTGTCCGTGGTGTAGAAATTATCCGCAAAATATAGAATATGTCCTATTTTTGTCCGTAATTGCGTCACGGACTCCCCATAGAAGTCTATGGGAACTTTCGGAATTGCGGTCGGCTACGGAGGTGGATCCGGAACGGCCGTAATTGCGGAAGCGTTGCTATGCAATGCCAGGGGATTCCCCAAGATTCCTCCCTGCTTTTTTTTGCCGAAGACTTGCGGATAACTACGGATCCGTATTTGCAGACAGTAAAAACCCTTATGGTCGTGTGCACGAGGCAGAGTCCTTTCCAAGCTGAACTAGTGGCATACATTCATCCTCCTTGTCAAACGGCAATAAAAATGCTTGTTCGGCAGATCCACTGGTGGCGGGTTATCGGCCGAATTATCTGTATGTTTATGTCTGTCCCCAAGCCTATGTAAGTTTATTTAATTGAATATTGAAAAGTAACTATAACGCAGACCTCGCTAGATACCTACACAATAGTGCAGAAACATTTCCTTTGAACCCCCCTCCCCCTGTATTAGCCACTCAATGACCAAACAAAAGGATGGATAGTATGGCAATCTTTATGAACGAAAAGATTGTAACTTATTGAATGTTTCAAGCACTAAAAGAACATGATCCATAATCCAAATGAAGTATTCTCAACTCTTACTGATTTGTTAATATAAACCACCCGGAAGAAAATTAAGCATCAAGGACCGGTTTTGGAGCACCCTCTACAAGGATGCATCCAGTCTGGATCCCCATTAGTCCATATGGAGCAAACCCCAAGTAGGTGAACAATAAGATATTGTTATTACAGCAGACACATCAGACGTTTGACCTGGCAGAACCGATCTAGACCATTTTAAGCTTCAGAAAACCAAAGCAGCGTAACCCAACCATAGGTACCATTGTTCACGACGAAAATTCAATTACCTAGTCATTTCATCATTGTGTGTTTATGTACATTATCCAACGGAGAACAGGCCATGGACTTTCATGCAGTGGAAGCTGCTCATTCAGAAATGTTGGTGGTGGATCTGATGATAAATCGAAAAGGTCCTTGGAGTCTATTAGACATCCCAAAGGTTGGCTAGTTCAGATAGATTGGACTTTTCCTGGTCAAACCCATCGTTCCCCACCCGTTCACTGCCAAGCCAAACATGCATGCCCATTAATAGACTGGAATTTTGTTGGCAGATCTGGTGACAATCCAGTGTCTGTGGGAGCTACTGGTTTATGTAGACTGGATTTTCATTGCCTAAACTGGTTTCCTGCCAGAAGCGACAGACGGATTTTTATCCCCACTCAAAATAGTCAATTGTGCATGTTATTGGGGGGGGGGGGGGGGGGTTTATTCAGCCAAAATCTCATGTCTAAATGGTCACCCATACTTGTATTTGCAAGATGGTGTCAATCTTGTGCTAGAATGGAAGCTCCGATCCTGTAAATATTCAGACATCGGTGCAGAAATTATATTTTGGGCTCTTTTGAGAGATTTCTCCACGCCCTGAAGTAGCCGGACTCTGAACTTGGAGGGAGTGAATGCAAGACCACAAGCTTGGCACGGATTGGGAAAGTGAAAGAGTCACTGGAAAGCAGCGTAATCCACTTTGAAGGATCTGCACACGTACACATTTTCCCCACCACCCTTCTGTATATATAACATTAACATTCAGGTCATTACTACAATGGATTCGGCAGTGAAGAGAAGAAAAGGAGCTTACCATCTGAGATAAGTGGCTTATGATGCCATGCTCGCCCACCATACAGAATGATACGCTGACTTTCACCATTACCCACCCTGAGGTTTTATAAAACATTTCTGTCGTACTGCAGCTGCACAATATGGATTATTCCAGGAGAGATCTGTATTAAATTACAAACGGACTTGAGACATTAACCATTCTTGGCAAGGTTAAAATGGCTGTGAAGTTGCTGATGTAAGTCTCCTCAGCGGCAGCAAAGAGTTAACGGAATGACTCAATATACTGTACAAAATCACGAAAAATAAAAAGGATTGTGCCGTGCCAAAACTGTGGAGGAGGATGGAGCAGCAGAAAGGGATGAGGGTGGGAGTTTAAACAGGATACACTTCCTGGGATCGGAGCAAGGAGGCCGCAGAAAGACACTTCCTCCTGTAAGAAAGACCGCTTCCCCCCATCCCAGTCTTCCCTTCCTTTGTTATGACCCAAACATACGATAAATGGGGCAGGGGGCGATATGAAGAGGGACACTAATTGCAAATAAAGAAATCAGAGACGTGGGGATTTCTGCTTGTCAGAGGTGAATAGGAAATGCTTGGCCTTGTAGTTTCACAAGTAGAAGATGACTGAAATTTGGTCAGTTAAAGGACAGATATGGCTATGCCTACAGGGCGACTTTAGACAAAATATTGCACTTGAATGAGATTGGGCTGCAATACCAGACACAGCCCCTAGACAAGAGTGGAGCTGTTTCTGGGGGGCAGGGGTTACATTTTAGACACCCTTTTAATTGCCTGACAGAGCTTTAACGGCACCTTCAACTGCATAAAACAGTCGGTCCTGGGGTGATCAGGGCACCATATCGTGGCTGCAATTGCACTCACTAAGGGTCCTTTTACAAGGCCATATATAGGCCGTGATAACAAGCGCCAATCAACAAGACAGCTCATTGCCCGATGCTCGTTTGCTCCTTTTACCATGAAAAATGAGCAGCTATGTATAGGAACGAGCGATCGTTTGTGCCCATACATTTTCCTCATGTCCGCAGTACATCTCCCTGTTTACAGAGGGAGATGTGCTGCCAACTACCAAGCATTTTATTGGCCACATAAACAAGCTGATCAGAAGATGAACGAGCGTTTGCTTTGTGTATACAGGGCAACGATCAGTCGATGAACGAGCAATGTTCGAGAAGGAGCGCTCGTAGGAACGCTTGTTTGCCCGATCACTGGACCGTGTAAAAGAGCCTTAACCCATCCTTGTCAATATCAGATTTGTAATACCCTGGATTACTAAATGCAATGATAACGGCAAAAACAACCATCATGTAACAATTTTTTAGCAAAAAATCCTAAACCAATTTGTCACATCTATGGGCAATAGGGGGTGTAGAGGTAGCAGTCGTACCTGGGCCTTGGTGCCTAAGGTGGCATCTCTGTCACATAAGACACCGGCATTGTAAATGGCACATACGTAATCAATTTTGTATTTTGGCTGGGGAGCTTCAAGTTACATCTGGTCACCATAGATGCATCGATTATTGCACCTCCAAACTCATTAGGAGGGAGATATGCTGAACCATCATGGTATCTTTAGGCAGGAGTTGTTCAGTCTTGTGTAAATGAACCTTTCTTATAGAGTATATTCATTGCTTACAACTTTGAACAATTCTAGAACTATGAGCTTATTCCGGTTTACAACTTACACCCTTGTAGGCAATTGCAGATCACTGAAAAACAGGAGCACAAATGTCTTCCTCTTGGCCTCCAGGCTCTCACCAATGACAACAACCCAGCAGCAGTGAGCCGGAGCTAATCATCACGGGTAAAGTTGAAAATGTTTGCATTCCCTGACAGTAAGCAGAGATCTTGAAAAACTCCCACTTTGCATGTAAAGAAATTAGCTTTTCATCTAGCAAACAGCTTAAATGGGTACTGCTAACTGATGCTTTGACCATGGCACATGACATAATATACAAAAAAAATAAAATAATCATACTGTAAATGTGCAACCGATTGGAAAAGTGATGCAAAAACTAAAACGGTCTGCTTTACATGGGAGTATATGGATGATCTCTGACAAGCTCAGTTGGTTTTGCTGCCATGGATTCATATTCTCTTTTACCATCAGAAAAACGAATATTTTTTTACTGCCTGTTTAAGTAGAAATAATAAACAGTACGATATCCCTTTAAATGTCTGCTGCCATAAGTGTTTCCGTACAAATAATCCACTCATATAAAATATTCATATATCCTGAGCTAGGTTAAATGGGAACGGTACTATATGCTTGGAGCCAACATCAACCCTGCTCAACAAATCTAACACATTATATATTCGGAGCAAAATCAGTGTGTAGCGGGTATATTCTCCGGTAATGGATCACAATTATCACTCAAACCCCTTCCCCGGTGTTTCCGCTCCAGGAGAAGTCACTGACTACACTGTCCATATATGGACAGTGTGACATCAGGCACTTCTGAAGCAGAATCCCCGTCCCTGTGGCCGGTGTTTCCGCTCCAGGAGAAGTCCGCTACAGGGCGGCTGTGTGGCGTCAGCTACAGGGGGGCTGTGGCAGTATCTACAGAGGGTAGTGTGTGGCAAAAAATTGACAAATTAAATTCATCCGATTTTAAAACGGACAGGGAAAAAAAAAAAAATCGGCCATTAAAAACGCTCCAAAGCGGCCGTTTTTATCGGCCGACACTCGGGCCCTGTCGTGTAAATAGAGCCTAAGGGTTTTATTGTGATATCATGAGAAGTTGACCCAAGCGTGACACTCCGTTCTACCGGAAAAAAATGTAGACTCTGTCTAGAATTGTCTTTTATATATATAGTATATCTTGCAGTTGGTGTAATTTCCCTCCTGGTGCACGTCTTCTAAGCTTTCTGTAATCTTGAAAGGTCCTGCCTGTTGAGTAATAAGGGGCCCCCAGAATATTTCTTGCACATACACAAAGTCAATGAGGTTTCCTGTTGGTCTTGCTTTCTATCGTTGGTTCGGAGCAGACCCTGGATCTCTGCTGGTCAATGGATATAAAGGGTTTATGATGTTAGAAAGCGCAACGAGCTACAACTTTTTATTAAGGAATTTTTTTTAGGCTTTTACCACCGTCGACCACTGTGAAACCAGAGATTTCTACTTTGGTTCCTCTGGTCATTTCAGAATTCATACGTTTTAGGTGGACTCCTAGTTTAATTCCTACTTCAAGAGACTCTGTCACCACATTATAAGTGCCCTGTCTTCTACATAAGGAGATGGGCGCTATAATGTAGGTGACAGTAATGCTTTTTATTTAATAAAACAATCTATTTTCACCACTTTATTAGCGTTTTTAGATTTATGCTAATCAGCGCCATGCACTCCTCTCCATTCTTTTAGGCAGCGCATAGGGATCCTTATGTGCTGTCTTATACTAACACATTAACAATACTGAAGTGTTTAGACAGTGAATAGACATTCCACGGGATATCTATTCACAATCCCTGCACTTCATTACGGTTTCTATGGTAGTTACAGCAGAGCAAGTGTAATCTCATTGTAACCTGTCATTTACAGCAAGATCTCACGAGATCACACTTCCTCTGCTGTAACTACCACAGACAGAGATTGTGAATAGACATCCCGTGGAATGTCTATTCACTGTCTAAACACTTCAGTATTGTTAATGTGTTAGTATAAGACAGCACATAAGGATCTAAAAGGATCCCTATGCGCTGCCTAAATGAATGGAGAGGAGTGCATGATGCTGATTGGTCAGCGTCATACACTCCTCTGTACAATGCCCACTTGGCCAAAAAGTAAAAATACGCCCACTTGGGCATTAAGCAACTCATTAGCATAAATCTAAAAACGCTAATAAAGTGGTGAAAACAGATCGTTTTATTAAATAAAAAGCACTGCTGTCACCTACATTATAGCGCCCATCTCCTTATGTAGGCGATAGGGCACTTATAATGTGGTGACAGGGCCTCTTTAAAACAGGACTGGACAGGAATTCTTCTGAAACTATGTGGGATATCTTGTGGCCACATCAGATATATTCCTTTTACAAACCAGTTTTGTGACATTTTGGCCTAAAGGGACACTAAACCTAATGCCTGTCTTATCTACATTTACTGTACCGTTAAATGCAATCTATTTGTTGTAAGCAGCATTTCAGGAGATTGTAAGGCTCCACCAGGGGTTTTTCCATTGATGGCCTATCTTACCATATCAATCTGTGATTGTTGGGTCCACTGGATCCCCCACAGAAGGGGCAGTGGTCCTGTTATAAGGCCTGCAGCCCCTTCACTGTCAGATTGACACAATGGCGCACATGTCCAGTGAGGAATAGGCCTCCAATATAACATTTCAGAAAAAGCCATTTCTGTACCCCCAGCAATAACAGCTGAAGACATAGCCAGTCACACATTTCTCCTGAAGTGTCTGATCTTTTGTTCCTCCGGGAGATAAGTGCCTTCGCTTCTCCCTATCGCAGTAAACCAACATGCCTTGCTGATCCAAGTGTTCATGTTTGCGGATTAGTTGGGGGGGGGGGGGCGCTGCTGACCAGCTTCGATCTTATTTTCCTGTGGGAAGGTTTCTGTTGTAGTAAGCTGCCTCCTAGCCGTAGTAAACGGTCTACAATGGAGACCTACTTGCCAACATTTGAATCACTATTAGTCTCTGAAATGCCCCCCTATTAATTCAGATTGGCATATATCATGCCCCTTTTGTGGTTTGGTTTATGGGACTGTCCTATGAAAAATCTAAACGGTTGGTTAAGCTCTCGTTGTTGGGTGCAGTCTTGGAAAGTCGTTTGTGGCCAGCGACAAATGACAAATTGGCATCCCATCAACCGAAGCAGAGAACAGGCCACAGATCAATGCAGATATCGATCAGCGATTTTGTTTTAACTTATGGCGCGGTCATCCAAATGGCAACCATCACAGACCACCCATGAGTGACAAGTCGTTCAGTAGACGGCTGTCTGAAATCCGTAATGTAAAATCCCTGATCGATATCTGCCTTGATCTGTGGCCTGTTCTCAGCAGACTTCATATCATGTCTACAGGATTTCTAATAAGTCGATATAGAAAGAAGGCATATATAAATGATCATGTCTGAACACCAGCCACAGGGTCAGGGTTTCCGCTTCAGAAGTGCATGATGTCACTGTGTCCATATATGGACAGTGTAGTCAGTGACTTCTCCTGGAGCGGAATCCCCAATCCTCGGCCACAGCGTTGCCGAAGCTGTGGCCGGGGATTGGGTATTCCGCTCCTACGGGGAGCAAAAAAAAAATACCCTCCTCCTCACACGCACTTCGCACTGTGAGGAGGAGAAGGAGAGAGCGCTTGCGATGGAAGACACGGCCGTCACTCGGGACACATTCCAGTGATGGCCGTGTATTACACAGACTTCTATGGGAGCCGGGCGGCGGGGAGAACGGCCGAAAATAGGGCATGTCCTAAAAAATTGGTCGTGTGAATAGCCCCATTTGGGGTCTATTGTTCCTACTGCGGCCGTGTGACGGACGTTTTTTGAACGGCCGGGAAACCCTGTCGTGTGAATAGGGCCTAAGCCACATTCAGCTCTGCTATGTCTATATCAAAGAGCATAGAGAAGATCCCTTACATAGCAGAAGCAATAGGTCTTGCTTTTCCTGTATTGCAAATGCATCCTAGTCTATCCTCTACAAAACTAGCTACAACCAAACAGGAAGAGGGTGTACCGCCACGGGTGATATTTTCACTCAGCGCTTCGATTATCACCCGTTGATTGAGTTTATTTGTAGCAGACTCTCCCATATAATACAGAATTTCACCCCGCAGAGTAAATACTGAAGCGACACAGAAAGGCTTTGCAAAGTGTCTTTCAAGTAAACAAGAGGTTTGAAAGGATCGGCGTATGGAGAGGACTATGAGACCAATTAAATATTATCACCTCTTACAATAAACATTGTTCCAAAACCCCATACAGACAATACCTTCCATTATTCCACTACAGCAATAAGCTCCTAGGGTGTGGTTTCCCATTATACCTGCTGATTGTGAAGACACGAGATAAAGGGTTTTGTCACAGTACTTTTTAATATAAGGCTGGCCATACACATTAGATGTATATTGACCGAACCCGCGGGACCAGCCCACATGTATGGCGGCATCCCGACTCTCCCCCGGCGGCAGATGTTGGGGGGAGAGAAGGGTCAGGCATGTCAAATTTCAACATGCCCAATTCCTTTTGTTCGTTATTAGATAAGCCGCTGCCAGAAGAGTCCGAGCTGAGCATGCGTTTGTAGGGGGGGGGGGGGGGGGGTCGGGAGGAATAGCGGTCGGTCAAACGAACAATCTGCCAACAGCTATTTGAAACGCATAGAAAATACACATCTACAGCATACCGGTACCTCTGCAGGACAGAAAAGCATAACGTTATTAGGCTCTGTTCACATTGACTCTATGGTGGATCCAATTCACTTATAATCGGTCATCTGATGGAAAAGAGCTAACGGAAGAGCTTTAAGCTTCCTATTGACATCAACGGGAAAACGCATGGTAGTGCATACAAAACACGTGGTGTAAAAAAAGAAGCAAACGGTCAATTCTTGGCGCGTAAAACTCACCTAATTCCCATAGTCAACAGGACTCCTAATTATGAGTAAAAAAAAAAAAAACACGGAAAAAATGCCTGTACTTTAAAAAGCGCTTTGCAAAAACTCTAGCGTTTTTGACGCGTTTACACGTCTTTTTTTGAGCGCCGTGTGAACAAGGCCTTACAATGATCGACCAAATATTTTTGAAGATGTTGTCCCATCCGGGCAACCGCTTCTCTGAGGACCCGCAGGTGATCAGCTGACCTATCGCTGGCGGAAGCCGCGGACAGAAATTAGGTATTACATGGTGCCCAATGAAAACAATGGGTGACCATGTAATACATGTCCTTCTCCAGGAGGTGCAGCTTTGGTTAATAAAGGGAGGTTCAGAGCGGGAGACGCTTCTCTAGGATGGCTGTATGCCCCAATATGGCATATGGACGTCCTCACAAAAAAAAAAAAAACCTCCTTTAAAAATAGATTTCCCCATAAAAGATAAAATCAGCATTGTAAATTAGAAGTTGGGGCTTTCAGTAAATAATTACCAAATTTTGTCTAGATGTATTCCAATGTTCCTATTTTGTTGTGCAGCCATATTGGTTGAGACATTTGAATTAGCTTCTCAGAAAACGGATCGTACAAATACAACTTTATTCACGTTTCAATTAAAAGTGACAATTTATAGAGAAGTGCGACATAAAAAGGCGAGTAAGGGGGGGGGGGGGGCGGAAGCTCAACATAAAAAAGGTGGAGGGTACATAGGAAGTGGACAGTGGACAGACTAGCTTCAGTCAACTCCACTTTGTGTATACATTCAGTACACATCTGTACTCGTGCCTATGTAGCCCAATCCACCTCATCCATTGATGTAGTCCACTCCACCCATAGTCGTGTAACAATGCACAGACCCCTCACCCACCACTAGACTTCTAAGCTGCAGACCAACCTGCAACACCAGCCCAGCAGGAAGCAAGTTGGTGAAATGGAAGTGTGAGGAAAACCCACCAGCTGTGAAGCACCCGACATCCTCAGTAAGTGAACATCTCACAACAGTAAGGAATCTGACACAAGGGCAGCAGGAGTGACGTCAACCCTACAGAGGCAAGAGGGACAATACAGCCCGCAGGTGACGGACGCACTCCCTCTATCCAGCCTCCCATCCGTTCACGTTCAGCATCAGAGCCCAATGCAATATTTAACCTTGTACTTCCCAGTACCACTATGACCAGCCTCCATGTAAAGCTTTACAGCTGAATAAAAAAGTATTTACATCCATTTACAAACGCAGTGCAGTAGTTATTGGACACGAAGTATAGAGGATATAAGTGAAGGTCTTCCATAGTATCACAGTTCAGGGCCTGACCAATCCAAGGAGCCACCTAGATAACACACAAGTTTGTAAAAAGGCCCTAACATTTTAGTTCGTTTACTTTATAGGGTCAGTTCACACATTGCGTAAATACTGCAGATTTTCCACAAGAAAATACAGTAGCAGCAAAGTGGATGAGATAAAAACAAATCTCTTCCACACGCTGCGTAGTGAGTGGAAAAAAACACTCAGAAATTGACCTGCGGTGCGGAATTTAATTCCGCAGCATGTCAATTGTATTTGCGTAAACGCTGCTTACTTGTTGCGGGTTTTCCCCATTGAATTCAATGGGAGGTAAATCCTGCAACAAATAGCAGTTGTTGCGTTTTTTTTGGGGCTGGTTCGCAACGATTCCACCACAAAAAAACGCAACTCAGAAAAAATAATTAATGTCCTACTTACCCAGAAGTCTGTGTTCCTCTCTCCAGCGCAGCCTCCTGGGATGACGTTTCATCCCATGTGACCGCTGCAGCCAATCACAGGCTGTAGTGGTCACATGGGATGAAACGCCATTCTAGCAGGCTGGCTAAGTGCTGGAGTTTTCCGCAGAGGACATTTCGGGCGAAAAACTGCACTATAGTTTGGTGTGCTTTTTCACCCAGAATTCCCTGCGACACACAGGGCGGTATACGCTGCATGCTTTTACGCCCTGTGTGAACTCAGCCTTAGGCCGTGTAAAAACCTAGCATAAACGCTGAAAAAACCTCTGAGACGAAATTTCACAGTATTTTTGCAAGAGAAATTGACATGCTTCGAATTGAAACCGCAGGTCAGTTTCTGCACATGTTTTCTGCAAAGTCTTTTACGCAGTGTGTGGAGAAATTCTGAGGTACGTGTGAACTTAGCAAAATCTTTTTAGTCAATCCGGGTCCTGGAGTGGTCTACATGGCTTCTAAAGTCCACGGCAGCCTATAGAGTTATCACGAAGCCCTAATGGCAAGAGGTTAAAGGGGTCTTCACATCTTGTAATATCACATTATAATTGGTGGGGAGCTGAACTCTGGGACCTCCGCCTGTGGTCGGCGCTCCCCATGTGAATAAGACAGCGTTGCAGTTCCCTGCACAGTGGCTGGCCGGGAACGTAGGTGTGCAGGGAAAAACCAGAGGACTGGTAAGGGTCCCGGTAGTCAAACCCCCACCAAATAGGAAATGATGACATATCCTAGGATGGGAGAACCGCTTTAAATGAAAAATCCGTCTCTTGAAGATTTGTTAGCGTAAAAGGGAAATTCCGGTAAAAACTGTTTCCTGTTCTAATTACTCATTATTGAATATTTCAGACTCCTGAATGAAGATTTGTTTTAGGCGTCCTGTTTTCCAAGTAGTGGGCCACGGCCTAGCAATAGAAGCAGAAGTTAGGCTGGATTCCCGCACAGCATTTACTCGCGTTTTCGGTGGCATTTTCAAATTTTTTTTTACCAAAAAAAACGCTGCAGCCAGATGTTATTTTAAAGTCTATAGTAAAATATGAGCAAGCCTACATACACAGGATTTTAGTTTGTGGTGATTTTTGTAGTCAGTGGCGTTATTTTTCAAAATGCAGCGTGCTATAAAGTTTTTCTACCATTTTCTCCATAAGCTGGTCTGTATGATATAAAAAACAGAAAAAAAAACACATGTACAACAAAATACGCCAATGAAAACGCAAGAAAAAAAACGCCATTAAAATCACATGTAACGCATGGCGGTTTTTACATGCTTTTTAAAACACTGAACAAAGTGTGTGTGAAGGAGACCTTAAAGCGATGCAGTAGATTTTCCTGCCACCCTATGCAAGACAGATCGTGATAATCCCGAGTTACAAACTCCGCTCTACCACATCTGCATTTTAAATAACAGCTATTAGATAGATTACCAGTCTTTTTCCCCCATGTATAAGGCCTCATGCACACGACCAGAAGTGTTTATATTGTCCGCAAATACGAACCCGAAGGCTACGGATAAACATCCGTAGCCGTCCGCAATTGCGGAAGCACCCATAGACGTCTATGGGCAAATTCGTACCGCAATCGCGGACAAGAATAGGACATGTTCTATATATTGTGGATCATTTCCACGGTACAGACAAACATCCGTAAATATGCGGAAAGGTGTCAGCGGCCAATAGAAATGAATGGGTCCGCAAATTGCCCAACTGCAGCTACCCCCTATATTCCTCTACCCCCCCCCCACAAAGTACAGGGGATTCGGAAGTTGAGGTACACTGAGCTATTTGTCACAGTCCCTACACTGTAGAGTTGCCATGGCGGTCCCTGATCCTGACTGTTACATAGGGGGAACAACATGGTCACTGATTATTTTAATTTTCCAAATTTTCCCTATTTTTTCCGAAATGACTTTGCTATTTTTGGGAAATAAACGTAGGTTTAGGGAAGAAATATGTGAAATAAGGGCAGTTCCAACTACAGGTATAAAGTGATAGCCATTTAATAACAAATTAAACATGAAATACGACATATCCTGAACAAACGTACATAGAAGACTAGCTTAGTAATAGACAGATATGACACCAACGCAGTACGTTGGAATAAATTAGGAATATGACAGACTTGGCCGGAAGGTGTCATAATATCCAATGTAGAAAACGTGTAGCATCACCAAGAGGACGTCAATATGGCAGCACGCTGCAGGCGGTCTGCTAATAGCTTCTCCATTGTGTATTGGTTAATAAATCGCTTGGAAGTATTAAACAGCGCCGGAGGTGGCGTGGTCTCAGAGCGGCTTTTTTTCATCAAGGATAAAATTGGTGGCTATAGTGTTCACGGGGACAGCTCCACCAACAACACCCTATATCTCAGCTTCCTGGACCCTTGTGAGCGTGATATATATATTATATACGTACCATACACTTAGAAATCCAATGTTAATTGACTACTACCTACATAGAGTATAGCACCATACTTCCTGCTATACAGATCAATATGGAAGGCTTCCATTCATCGATCTGGAGTAATCGATTCCCATTAAGCAGAGTGAGATGTCACAAGGAGCATCTATGAATGAACTGCACTGGTGAAGACATTTTATTTCTGATCTATGGAAAACATTCTCTTTCAGAAAACCCATTAACGAAAAACGACAGTAAGACTGGCCACAACCTGAAGTGGCTGATAACAGAGAACAATAGATGGAGAGAAGACAGACTTTGGGCGGGCCGATTTGTAAACTCAATACCCCCTAAAAAAAAGAATTACAATAATGCCATGTGTGTGGTCACTAGGGTTCCCGCTGCTAGAACCCTACAATTCTAAATTACTTTTTCGGAATCTCCCATTCACTTAAATGGAGAGTCGTGACCACCCTGCTAAGAACAGGGACAAGGGCCCCTTTTTAGCTCTCAAGAATGAAGATACGGTATACCGAAGACTTTATTCAGACGAACGGGTGTCAAATCGGCCATGAAAAACTACCGAATCCCTCATAGATAGGAGTCTATTGAGGGATCTGTGAAAACGGACAAAAATAGGACATGTCCTATTTTTTCACAGGCCATTACCGTGGTCCATTGAAACAACGGCGGTGTGAATAGCCCCATAGAAACACATACAGCCATGTGACGGTCATTAAAAAAAACGGCCGTCACACAGACAATTTACAGGTTAGTCTGAATAAAGCCTAACAGACATAAAACTTTGACATGTGGGGGTTTATGGCTAAATTTATTTTAGTCGAGTAAACTGATCAAGCAAAGGACTTGAAAAACCAGACGTCACTGCATGACACACTCAAAGGGGTCTAGGAAGCTGAGATTCCGGGTGCTGTTTGTATAATATGTCCGCATAGAAGAGTGGCCACCAGCGATATTGGGGTCAAGTGTAGCGGTCACACGTTTTGAATGGTGTAAATAATTCCGGTAAAATTACAGTTACACATCGCCACCTCGGCATTACTATGAAAATTAGGCCTGAGCTGGCAAAAGCGAGTCGTGAACATTTACAGATGGGCGAGGAGGATACATCTATGCGGATTTATTGGGAAAAAATATATATGGAAAAACCAGGTCCGTGTGTGTATATATCCCCTAAAGATGACGATTAATCGGAGATGGAAACAGCTGATGTACAGTCACGGCACCAGGTGGCCCTATTCCTGACCCTACGCATGAGGTCATCTAATGGGAGAGGAGCAATCTGCCTGACATAACCCGTCTATTGACCGGTAACACAAGCCAGAGCAATGGCCGACCATTATAATTTGATGATAATTCACCAATGCAGTCATCCCATCTGGAAAATGAGTTACATGATATGTCATTGAAATGAGATTACCAGCAGCGCCAATGCCCCCAGCTGCTGGCTTAAAAGAGGCCTGAAGCCTGTGGTAGCGAATGCCCTGTACCCACGTCAAATCCTCATCTGCTGCACGCCAAGTCGTCTGCCATCATGGTAGAAATAGGAGTTCTTCCTAATGACACAAATAATGCCAATCTGTCATCAGACTCTTCTCCGCCATAACAAGGCACAACCCTGCCAGTGTTATATAGAGATTATGGGGCAGATTAAGAGTCAGCCGCTCAGGTTGTAGCTTGTTGGGAGAAATTATTAAATCCCCTGAGGCGAATAGTCTTCCTACAACTGGCACGGTTACAATGCCACCACGCCAGGCCACAATATGTAAACCATCCTAAGTTATAGGTCAGATCTTGCCGATACACACAACCCCCCTTATACACACACACACACACACACACACACACACACACACACACACACACACACGTGCAATCCCCCCCCCTCCATATACTAATCCCCTCCCCCCTTTACACTATATACAAACCTCACCCCTCCTCTTTATACAGTCCAGACTCCTGCTAGTCAGCAAGAAATCCCAGCCCCCAACTCAACACAAGTGTGCAACACAATACAGACACACCATTGTAGATATGCCAAGCCTGCCACACCACAAATATACAATTATTAGCACAATAGTGAGCAACTCCACACCATAGACACACACTTGTGTATACTATATAGCGCTCAAGTGTGCGGCACCACAACACACACACACACACACACACACACACACACACACAGCTGTCTATATAAGAAGAGATAGTAAACACAACTGTGCAACAACACAACCCAGACACAATTGTGAGAGTAGTGTGCAACACACAGATACAACCCTATGCAAAACGTCATAGAGCCACAACTGCCTGTATAGTTTTCATGTGGCAGAGCCATATATACAGCGACATGCACAATGTAGCAAACATATGCATGATGCCATAGCCACGCAGTGCCAGGCTCACCTGCTCCCAGTAATATCCGGTGCAGGGCGCACTCCCGGTGCTGGATCTCCTCTGCTGGGCACACGATTTGCAGTGTCCCAGATGATGCCCGCACTGTGCCCGGGTACAGTCTCTGCACACAGCTCTAGGTACCAGGTCCAATCCACAGGTATAATGTATAGAAGAATAGAACAGTGCACTGAGCGATCAGCTCCTCTTGTGCTGCATCCCACTGCCCCGTCCCGATCTCCTGCACTGGATGCACTACAGCCGCCTCCTCCTCTACTCTTCTCATCCTTCAATTGCCAGGGTTTTTTTTTTTCCTTAATCCCTGCCCACTCTGACGTGAAGGGGTGGGGGATGGGGCATCCTGGAGCTAGATCTGCCTTACAAGACTTTATATATGTATAATAGTTCTATTGTGCTGCAGGATGCAGAGCAGGCACAGGGGTCAGCTAGCAGATCAGTGATCTCCACAAGCCTGAGGCTGCCCGTGTCTGTGCCAAGCTCTCAGCAAGGACAGTGCCAGTATTGCTCCCAAGTATATCACATTTGGAACCAAATCCTGTTTAAAGTCTTATAATATTCTGGTGTGTAATAAACATGCAGACAATTCTGCCGCACTGACCATCTAATGTAGGATTGTGTTGAGGTATGGCAAATGGGTAGAAGCGATTTGCCCGATTCGAGATTTGGCGTTTGAAGAATCAATGACGTCCACACGTAGAGTAAACACGGTGGAATTCCGTCTGCATTTTCTGCGTGGAAATTTCGCAGCGTATTACTGTAGCAGCCAAGCGGATGATATTTCAATAAATCTCATCCACACACTGCGGGAAAAATCGGCAGAAAAGAAGCGCAGAAACTGACTGGCGGTGCGGATTCTCTTTCTGCAGCATTTACATTTTTTCTTGCAAAAAATCTGGTCGGAAATTCCGCAGTGTTTACTCTACATGTAACAAATGTAGAATTGAATTGAAGATTCCACCTATTGAGTAAATGAGATTTAAAGAAAAAATAATAGTCTATGATAATATTTTGCAGATTTCACCCTTCCAATGGAAAGAGGAAATCCGCACCTGAATGCATGTCGAGTTACAAGCGGAAATGTGACTATTTTTTCACAGATATCTGAGACGTCCATCATTGCAAATAGTTTATTGATCATACTTAGTTAATATTCCACTTTTTTATTTTTCCATATAAGAGCTTTTTTTTTGTGGGACGAGTTGTCGTTTTTAATGGCACCATTTAAAGTACCAGTATGTGCTGAGAAACTTTTAACAATTATTTTGTAGTTTAAAATTTACATGTTAAAGGGGTTTTCCGATGAAGGACATTTATAACATATCCAAAGGATATGTCATAAATGTCAGATAGTTACGTTGTTTCCGTAACTCCCGACCATGTCCCGGCCCTATAATCAGGAAGTGGCCGGGAGGCAGTGTGAGCACAAAAAGCTAGAACAAGGTTTAGGGGGCCCCGTCTAGAGATAGGTGTGGGTGCCAGAGGTGGGACCCGCATCTATCTGACATTTATGACATGCTGTGGATATGTCATAAATGTCTTTCATGGCAAAACCCCTTTAACTTCATTCTCCGAATACGGCAATTTTTACGTTTTTTTATGTTATACTACTTTACAAAATAAAAACAATTAATTGTCGCCAAATTCTGAGACCCATAAATTGTTTCATTTTTCCCTGGATTGGGCAGTGTGAGGGCTTGTTTTTTGTTGGGTGAGCTGTAGTTTTTATTAATACCATTTTGGGATACATGTAACTTTTTGATCACTTTTTATCAAACTTTTGGGGAAGGCAAGGTGATCAAAAAACAGCAACTCTGGCTTATTTTTTTTTGTATGGCGTTCACCGTGTTACGTTATATTAGAATAGTTTAGACTTTTACGGATGTGGCGATACCAATTATGTTTATTTTTTAATAATTTACATAACTTTAGGGGGAAAATTTTGTTTAACTTTCAATATTTTTTTTGTAAACTTGTAAAAACTATTTATTTTTTACATATATATTTTTAGGTCCCACTAGGGGATTTGAACAAGCAATCGTTAGATCACTGGTACAATACACTGCAATACTTTGGCATTGCAGTGTATTGTGCATTTTTTTCGTTCTCGCAGGGCGTAGAAGGAGGACAAAGACGGCAGATCTGGGGGCCTTCATTAGGCCCCCAAGCTGCCATCGCAACCATCGGCACACGGCAATTGCGTGCACAATAAACATTATTTAAACAAATATTATGTTTATTGTATTTTATTCTTATTACATTTTTATTAACCTTATTTTATAAAAATAAAATGGAAATGTTTAATTTTTTTTTATAATTTCAACCATTATTTTAATAATGTACCGGCATACGTCAATATACTAGTACATTACACTACAGACAATAGGCATGCCATAACTACAGGCAATACGGAAAGACAGCCCTGGGGTCCTTTCTACACTGATTATCCATATCTGGTCAGGCTCCCAATCAAGTCACTGGAAAGTCTATAGACACGATCAATGGGATGCCACCTCTTTCTCCTATCCCAGTCGAAACTGCAGGAGTTGACAACAGTCGCCCTTTTATTTCTAATCGAATGGGCACTTCTGCTGTACCCATGCGATCACATGGCCGCACATGTATAACACTGTGCGTTACGGCACTCCTGTCCACCCTGAAAATGCACAGCACGTGAGGGAGAGGGGCTAAAGGATTCACCAGTATTGCTGCTTCTATTCCCTAAGCTTAGAAAATGGAAAGGAGATCTGATTGTTTATTCCAAGGCTACACACGGACTTGTTCTTGCGTGACAGCTCCAATTTCAACTGTTGTGTGACATTTACAGTCTATAGGAATAACTTGAGTTTCATGTACATGTCAATTTCATGCAACTGTACCATGACAAATATATCAAAAAGAGAGACATGGGGTGAAAAAGTTGTGAGACAAACGCTAAAAATACTCTTTACAATTTAAATTGGAGCCGTACATTGTGAAACAAAAAGTCTATGTATAACCCTGGCCTTAAAGGGGTTGTCCAGTTTATAAAACCCATTTTCATATTACCTCTTAGCGAATTCTGAGTTAATAGAGGAGGATCGACCATTCAGGAACCTTAGCTCTTGGCCAGATTGGATTGTGGTAGCAAAGACCATCTCTGCATTACACAGACAATCCATTGTTTTGAATGGGCACTGTGTAATTCTTAATTTCTCCTGTGATGGTGCTGCAGGGAAATGAAACACTTACTGCCTGCTTATTGTCAAGGAACCCTTCTATCAAGTAGGGATTGTCCAAAATGGAGAACCCCTTTAAATTATCCATACATAGGAAATAACTGTCCAACGAGTCCTACTGACTCTACCGGCCAAGTGTGCATAAAGAGAGTCTGTCACCACTTTTGCCCCCCCCCCACTCCGCTAACATCCATAGATAGGTGTACAGGAGACAAGTCTAATCATTTTTATGTCAGCGATCATGTTGCAAACCGCACTAGAGAAAGTAACTATTAATCCTGATGCTTTAATCATATGCTAATAAACGGGAAGTATCCGGCTTCTCTGCTGGCTTACGGCTACACATACAGCTGCTTTAGCCCTTTAATGACCGGCCTATTTTGTCCCTTAAAAAGAATCTACCATGGGAAAGCTATCTCTGTTTTTAATTCAAAAACGGTTTACCACCATAAAAATTATATTTTAAATATAAGTATAAATTAAAAAAAAAAACAAAAAAACGATTTACAGGGTGGGTGTACAATTTGTAAAACTTCCTGTAAGGCTGATCCCGGCATGCCCAGCTTCCCATCAGTTATCGGGAGATCTTGTATTCGGACATTGTATTTCGCCAGGGATTAAGTCATGAAGCCTCCCTAGGTTACCCCTAGAGCTGTGATATAGAAATTTCGGCATAAACCAATAAAACCTGATAGCTCACTCCAGGGGTATGAACAAAAGTGACACTAGTGAAGAACCCCTTTAAGTTGGCAAAATACATAACAATTATGATTTATACAGGAAAATATTTTATATTGTTTGGATAGTGTTCCAGCAACTAAATGATATATCATACCATGTGCTTAAAGGGGTTGTATGAGATAAAAAAAAAAACATGGGTGTATCTTTAAGAAACCGCACCACTCTTCTCTATTGGCAGTGTCTGGTATTCCATCTCAGCCACATTCAAGCCTATGTCCAAGAGTGGCACTGTTTTTGGAAGGACGTAACCATATTTTTCTAATCTCATATAACACCTTTAGCCCCAGAAATGTAACAACCAGTATGTTTAGGATACAATATCTCACAATGAGACTCCCAAATTCATGTAGCAAATTGAATTGTAATTTTAAAACATGATTTTGTACCATAGACAAATTGTTTATTGTCATTCTAACATCTATATGCAGTTTTATAAATCGGTATATAATATCACACGAAGAGCGGAGCAGCATTTCATTTTAGTATTCCATGTGCTCCGGTGTGTATTAATGGTCGGGTTTCTTACAGACGAGGATTCCTTCTCCTAGGATGTAGTCATTTGACTGCTTTAATGTCATGTTGTCATCTAAGTGCTGGCTGCATCGACCAGCAGAATGTCAATATAAAATTCCAGCTCATCCAAGATAAAGATAAATTGTCATGTAACAAAGATATACGCCTGCAATCGTAGCGTCATGTTAATTGTATCCCAGTAAAGCAATACCACTATCCGGCATGACATATACATACTCTTCCTATCACTGCAATAAAAATCAGCAGTGGAAAATGTCATTTTATTTCCAAAGGACGCAAGGAATTTCCATGCTTCACACTGAGAGCATCATATGGTTGTAAACACACATGAGAAAATATGGAAAATCAAATAACAATGTGCTATCTGATCTTGGGCTGATGGATTTTTTTCATTAATTGGGATATAAATGGATATAGACTGCTGGACAAAGTTTACCATCAAAAACGCACAGCCATTAACAATCAATTTGAAAATTTCCGGTAAAACCACGTGTCGGCGCGGTTTTTGTCCACATTGTGGGTGCAGCTTTGTGGCGATTTGTTCGCTACTTGTGGACTCACCCTAAGGACTTTGAAACACCCCAGTTTCAATTGTCTGTAGTAGGTACCTGGGAGGCTGCAGGTTCCATGTCCCTGGGGCTGTAAGTGACAACCCCTCTGCCATGTTTCACACATAGTGAATTGACGCATTGGGGACATATATAAAAAACAGCATGCTTTAGGTATGGAGCTTTTTTCTGCCATTTTACAACATATACACTACCGTTCAAAAGTTTAGGGTCACTTAGAAATTTCCTTATTTTTGAAAGAAAAGCACAGTTTTTTTCAATGAAGATAACATTAAATTAATCAGAAATACACTCTATACATTGTTAATGTGGTAAATGACTATTCTAGCTGCAAACGTCTGGTTTTTAATGCAATATCTACATAGGTGTATAGAGGCCCATTTCCAGCAACCATCACTCCAGTGTTCTAATGGTACATTGTGTTTGCTAACTGTGTTAGAAGGCTAATGGATAATTAGAAAACACTTGAAAACCCTTGTGCAATTATGTTAGCACCGCTGTAAACAGTTTTGCTGTTTAGAGGAGCTATAAAACTGACCTTCCTTTGAGCTAGTTCAGAATCTGGAGCATTACATTTGTGGGTTCGATTAAACTCTCAAAATGGCTAGAAAAAGAGAGCTTTCATGTGAAACTCGACAGTCTATTCTTGTTCTTAGAAATGAAGGCTATTCCGTGCGAGAAATTGCCAAGAAACTGAAGATTACTTACAACGGTGTGTACTACGCCCTTCAGAGGACAGCACAAACAGGCTCTAACCAGAGTAAGAAGAGAAGTTGGAAGCCCCGCTGCACAACTGAGCAACAAGACAAGTACATTAGAGTCTCTAGTTTGAGAAATAGACGCCTCACAGGTCCTCAACTGGCAGCTTCATTAAATAGTACCCGCAAAACGCCAGTGTCAACGTCTACAATGAAGAGGCGACTCCGGGATGCTGGCCTTCAGGGCAGAGTGGCAAAGAAAAAGCCAAATCTGAGACTGGCTAATAAAAGGAAAAGATTAATATGGGCAAAACCACACAGACATTGGACAGAGGAAGATTGGGAAAAAGTGTTATGGACAGACTAATCGAAGTTTGAGGTGTTTGGATCACAAAGAAGAACATTTGTGAGACGCAGAACAACTGAAAAGATGCTGGAAGAGTGCCTGACGCCATCGGTCAAGCATGGTGGAGGTAATGTGATGGTCTGGGGTTGCTTTGGTGCTGGTAAAATGGGAGATTTGTACAAGGTAAAAGGGATTTTGAATAAGGAAGGCTATCACTCCATTTCGCAACGTCATGCCATACCCTGTGGACAGCGCTTGATTGGAGCCAATTTCATCCTACAACAGGACAATGACCTAAAGCACACCTCCAAATTATGCAAGAACTATTTAGGGAAGAAGCAGGCAGCTGGTATTCTATCTGTAATGGAGTGGCCAGCGCAGTCACCAGATCTCAACCCCATAGAGCTGTTGTGGGAGCAGCTTGACCGTATGGTACGCAAGAAGTGCCCATCAAGCCAATCCAACTTGTGGGAGGGGCTTCTGGAAGCATGGGGTGAAATTTCTCCCGATTACCTCAGCAAATTAACAGCTAGAATGCCAAAGGTCTGCAATGCTGTAATTGCTGCAAATGGAGCATTCTTTGACGAAAGCAAAGTTTGAAGGAGAAAATTATTATTTCAAATAAAAATCATTGTTTCTAACCATGTCAATGTCTTGACTATATTTTCTAGTCATTTTGCAACTCATTTGATAAATATAAGTGTGAGTTTTCATGGAAAACACAAAATTGTCTGTGTGACCCCAAACTTTTGAACGGTAGTATATATATATATATATATATATATATATATATATATATATATATATATATATATACAGTGAAGGAAATAAGTATTTGATCCCTTGCTGATTTTGTAAGTTTGCCCACTGTCAAAGACATGAAAGTCTAGAATTTTTAGGCTAGGTTAATTTTACCAGTGAGAGATAGATAATATTTAAAAAAAAACAGAAAATCACATAGTCAAAATTATATATATTTATTTGCATTGTGCACAGAGAAATAAGTATTTGATCTCCTACCAACCATTAAGAGTTCAGCCTCCTCCAGACCAGTTACACGCTCCAAATCAACTTGGTGCCTGCATTAAAGACAGCTGTCTTAAATGGTCACCTGTATAAAAGACTCCTGTCCACAGACTCAATTAATCAGTCTGACTCTAACCTCTACAACATGGGCAAGACCAAAGAGCTTTCTAAGGATGTCAGGGACAAGATCATAGACCTGCACAAGGTTGGAATGGGCTACAAAACCATAAGTAAGACGCTGGGTGAGAAGGAGACAACTGTTGGTGCAATAGTAAGAAAATGACTGTCAATCGACATCGATCTGGGGCTCCATGCAAAATCTCACCTCGTGGGGTATCCTTGATCCTGAGGAAGGTGAGAGCTCAGCAGAAAACTACACGGGGGGAACTTGTTAATGATCTTAAGGCAGCTGGGACCACAGTCACCAAGAAAACCATTGGTAACACATTACGCTGTAATGGATTAAAATCCTGCAGTGCCCGCAAGGTCCCCCTGCTCAAGAAGGCACATGTACAGGCCCATCTGAAGTTTGCTAATGAACATCTGGATGATTCTGAGAGTGATTGGGAGAAGGTGCTGTGGTCAGATGAGACTAAAATTGAGCTCTTTGGCATTAACTCAACTCGCCGTGTTTGGAGGAAGAGAAATGCTGCCTATGACCCAAAGAACACCGTCCCCACTGTCAAGCATGGAGGTGGAAACATTATGTTTTGGGGGTGTTTCTCTGCTAAGGGCACAGGACTACTTCACCACATCAATGGGAGAATTGATGGAGCCATGTACCGTCAAATCCTGAGTGACAACCTCCTTCCCTCCACCAGGACATTAAAAATGGCTCGTGGCTGGGTCTTCCAGCACGACAATGACCCGAAACATACAGCCAAGGCAACAAAGGAGTGGCTCAAAAAGAAGCACATTAAGGTCATGGAGTGGCCTAGCCAGTCTCCAGACCTTAATCCCATCGAAAACTTATGGAGGGAGCTGAAGATCCGAGTTGCCAAGCGACAGCCTCGAAATCTTAATGATTTAGAGATGATCTGCAAAGAGGAGTGGGCCAAAATTCCATCTAACATGTGTGCAAACCTCATCATCAACTACAAAAACGTCTGAGTGCTGTGCTTGCCAACAAGGGTTTTGCCACCAAGTATTAAGTCTTGTTTGCCAAAGGGATCAAATACTTATTTCTCTGTGCACAATGCAAATAAATATATATAATTTTGACAATGTGATTTTCTTTTTTTTTTTTTTATATAATCTATCTCTCACTGGTAAAATTAACCTAGCCTAAAAATTCTAGACTGTTCATGTCTTTGACAGTGGGCAAAGTTACAAAATCAGCAAGGGATCAAATACTTATTTCCTTCACTGTATATATATATATTTATATATATATATATATATATATATATATATATATATATATATATATATATATATATATATATATATATAAAAGAAAGCATAGAACATTTTAAAAAAAAAGGGGAATTGATTCATCCCCTGGTGACAAGCACATGGCCTGATTTCTTGTTATTGTGGAGTGCTGAGTTCATCTATTTGCTGGACTGTATATATATATATATATATATATATATATATATATATATATATACAGTTAGGCCCAGAATAATTTGGAGGGTGGTGCAAGTTTTGCCATTTTAGCTGTTTACCAAAGCATATTGAATACACAGATATATAATCAATATGGCCTTAAAGTGCAGACTCAGCTTTATTTTGAGGGTATTCACATCCTAATTTGAAGAAGGGTTTAGGAATCACAGCTCTTTAACATACCACGTACTAGTATGCGGCAACCGTTAAGGGGAAATATAGAGCGAGCTCACAGGCTGAGCGCGCTCCATACTCAGCAGGTGACGGCTGTGTTATACAGCCGACACCTCACCGCAACGGGCGGAATCAAAGATCACTTTGATTCCGCATGTTTAACACCTTAAATGCCGCGGTCAATCGCGACGGCAGCATTTAAATTGCTAGAATCAGGGGGCGCCCCCTCGAACAAGGCATTGCGCCCCCCCCCCACGATCGGCCGTTTACAATGGTTGTTATGGCAGCATGGGGCCTAATAAAGGCCTCCATGTCTGCCATCTTTGTACTGCAAAGAGTAGTTATTCATGGCACCATTTATTGTACCGCATAATGCGCTGGGAAGCTGAAAAATATTATTTGTGGAGTGAAATGGGCAAAAAACAACAATTGCACCATTTTTTGGGAGGTTTTATTTTTACGGCATCCATCAGGTGGTAAAAACTACATATTCACTTTATTCTACAGGTTGATATGATTACGGTGATACCAAATTGCATGATATACGACACTACTAATTTATTGTAGTATATCGTGATTCTAACAGTCTCCTT
Organism: Rhinoderma darwinii; assembly: GCF_050947455.1. Taxonomy (NCBI): domain Eukaryota; kingdom Metazoa; phylum Chordata; class Amphibia; order Anura; family Rhinodermatidae; genus Rhinoderma; species Rhinoderma darwinii. The sequence goes on along the minus strand of NC_134689.1, from coordinate 361,612,851 downwards.
TGAAGCCCTGCTGGAGGAAGGGCTTCAAAGGAGTGCAAAGGTGACAGACCTGGGGGGCTTCATTAGGCCCCCAGGCTGCCATGACAACCATTTTCACTGGCCGATCTCATAGCGGGGGGGGGCACTATGTTGTGTTTGAGGGGGCGCCCCTCTGATTCTAAGAATTTAAATTCCGCGGTCGAGATTGACCGCTGCATTTAAGGTGTTAAACGGGCGGAATCAAAGTGATCTTTGATTCTGCCCGTTGCAGTGACGTGTCGGCTGTATAATACAGCCGTCACCCGCTGAGTATGGAGCGAGCTCAGCCTGTGAGCCCGCTCTATACTTCCCCTTAACGACTGTCACTTACTAGTATGTGACATGTCATTAAGGGGTTAATATGTATCTGCTTCTTTTTCAAGAGACCAAAGGTAATTGGACAATTATCTCAAAGTCTATTTAATAGGCTGCATGGGCTATTCCCTCATTAATCCATCATCAATTAAGCAGGTAAAAGGTCTGGAGTTGATTCCAGGTGTGGCATTTGCATTTGGTATCTGTTGCTGTGAACCCACAACATGAGGTCAAAGAAGCTCTCAATGCAAGTGAAACAGACCGTCGTTAGGCTGAAAAATATGAAGAAATGCATCAGAAGAGATAGCACAAATGTTAGGAGTGGCCAAATCAACAGTTTGGTACATTCTTGAAAAAAAAAGAGCACACCGGTGATCTTGTGAACTCCATAAGGCCCGGATGTCCACAGAAGACAACAGTGGTTGATGATCGCAGAATCCTTTCCACGTTGAAGAAAAACACTTCACAACATCTACCCAAGTGAAGAACGCTCTCCTGGAAGTAGGTGTATCAGTATCTAAGTCTACCATAAAGAGAAGACTTCATGAGAGCAAATACACAGGGTTCACCACAAGGTGCAAACCATTAATCAGCCTGTGCCAGAATGACGGGAGGAAGAAAGTACGGAGAAGGCTTGGAACGGCTCATGATCCAAAGCACACCACATCCTCTGTAAAACATGGTGAAGGCAGTGTGATGGCATGGGCATGCATGGCTGCCAAAGGCACTGGGTCACTAGTGTTTATTGATGATGAGACTGACAATAGAAGCAGCCGGATGAATTCTGAAGTGTTCAGGGATAAACTTTCTGCTCAGATTCAACCAAATGCAGGAATGTTGATTGGACGTCGCTTCACAGTACAGATGAACAATGACCCAAAACATACTGCGAAAGCAACCCAGGAGTTTAAAGCAAAGAAGTGGAATATTCTGCAATGGCCAAGCCAATCACCAGATCTCAACCCGATCGAGCAGCATTTCACTTGCTTAAGACAAAACTTGAGGCAGAAAGACCCACAAACAAGCAACAACTGAAGACAGCTGCAGTAAAGGCCTGGAAAAGCATCACAAAGGAAACCCAGCGTCTGGTGATGTCCATGGGTTCCAGACTTCAGTCAGTCATTGCCAGCAAAGGATTCTCTACAAGGTATTAAAATAAACGTTTTATTTATGGTGTTGTTAATTTGTCCAATTACTTTTGAGCCCCTGAAATGAGGAGGCTGTGTAGAAAAATAGTTGCAATTCCTAAACGTTTCACAAGATATTTTTGTTCAACCCCTTGAATTAAACCTGAAAGTCTACACTTCAATTGTATCTCAGTTGTTTCATTTCAAATCCAATGTAGTGGCATGCAGAGCTCAAATCATGAAGATTGTGTCACTGACCAAATAATTCTGGACCTAACTCTATATATATATCAGCCCTGCTTTAATCAGTACCATTATTTGCATTTTGTGGTTTTTATTTGAGACTAATGTAATTCCCATGGAAAAATTAAGAAGAGAAAATGAGCAACTACACAGTAAGCCCAACGTAATGTAGGTGCAGACGTAATGAAGAGAGCGCATGACAAGGTGGTTTGGATAATGCTATAAGTTGGCGGCTAAGTTTAAGGAGTTTGAGGGGTTAAGGAAAAGGGGATTGGCCATAGGGGTGTATCCTTAAGTGGAGGGAGGAGTATGGTGTATATAAGCCCTGGTGGGATAGAGGCAGCCCTCTTTCCCGCTGGACAACAGAAGACAGTTTTTGTGTAGTGTAGTGCAGTGTGAGAAACAATCACTTACCTGAACATGGATGCTTCGTTGGAGTCCATGATGGCCAGGATTTGGGATGCGGCGCTGCTGCATGGGCCTGGATGGCTAGAGCAGCATTTTGCGGTGGCTCTTCCCCCTGTTCCAGCGGCGGGAGTGTCGAGCGTGGAGGGACGCAGGAGCCGGCGTTCCAGGCCTTCGGAGAGGCTTTCCCCTGAGGTAATGCCTCAGTCTCGCCAGCGCCGTGGGAGCCCCACCAGTGACCCTCCTCCTCCGGCTCCTAAGGGGGCGCCATGCTTGGGGGCTAGGAGGTCAGGGAGGAATCCCGGCAGGCGGGCGTGATTGGAGGTGGCAGAAGGAGTGGGGCCGCGGCCATCTTCCCTCCTCCTGTCTTCAATGACGAGACCGGAAGTGACGGCCCTCTCCAGCGCCCGGAGGAGCGGCACTGGAGGAGCTCAGCGGACAGAGTCGAGAACATCACGGGCGGTCCGCAGGGAGCGGCGGGCAGGCTCGGAGTATGCTATCGCCTCCTGCTGAAGCAGGGAGGCATGCGGCGGGGACCGGAACTACCCGGTCCGGGAATTGTGGTGACGTCGTGCCCTTTCCGGAAAGGGGAGGTGGCAGCCATCTTGCCCTCCTGCAAGGGCTGCTGAGGAGTCGGAGGAAAGCATTGGGGACGCCGAGGATCATAGGAGCCTGGACTGTTTATCCGTGTATGCTACGCCAGAAGCTGGTGGCTGCATTTTGGACGGGCCGGTGTCGGCTGGGCCTAGTGCTACGTCGGCCAGGATGTCAGCCAGCTGCGACGAGATGGTGGTTCTGGACCATCACCCCCCTGGAACGCCGCGATTGAGGGAGAGATCGTCTGGATTTATGGACACGGCCGCTGGGAGGTCACCTCAGGGATGGCCGGGTGAATCTACCAGTGATAATGTTCCGGGGATGGGTGGGGGTATTGTGGGGGGCATGTTTTCTATGTCTAATATGCAGATGTTTTTTAAGGGTATGCAGGAATTCTTTGCTAAGGGTATGGGGGATGTAGGGCAGTCCCCGGTGAGGGTGTGGGATGCTGCTAGTGAGGTGTGTGGAAGTGCGGCTGTGGCAGGGGTTGCAGTTGCTAATGCAGTTGAGCCTGGTGCGGGGGGGAGGTGGATAAGTCTGTTGATGCGTGGGCTGGTACGTCCAAGAAAGTGGTAGATGATGTGCGTTTGGCTGACGCTGCAAGGGGCGAGGTGTATGTGTGCTTTGAGGGCCCGCTTGGGGTGCATTTGAAGTCTGAGCTAAAAAAAAAATATGGAAGGATGAATATGTCGAGATTTTTGCTCTATTGCCACTGAAAATGTTTAACCTGGACCGGTGGAAACTGGATGAGAGTAAAAAGGAGGAAGAGGAGCGGTGTTGTTATCGCTTGATTCCTCGGACGTTTGCGAATTGGCTGCAGGCCTTCGCTATTTTGGCTAGAGGGTTGGGCGAAAAGGCGCCGGAGAATTGCTCGGCGCTGTTTTTCTAAATGGATTCCGTGGGGGAGGCGTACAGGGTATGCGGCGGTAACGCATGGTTGAGGTACGACTAACAATTTAGTCAGCGGAAGGCAGTGCGCCCTTCCTTGAGATGGGATCACAAGGGCATTAGTCTTTGGATGCGATTAATGTGGGCTCCAAAACAGGGGCATCAGCCCTTTCGTGATGCAGCCGGCGGGCAGGGGTCAGCAACGGGTCGGTCGGCTTCCTCTGGGAAAGGATGTTGCTGGCAGTTTAACAAGGGGCATTTTAAACTTGGATCAGATTGTAGGTACAAGCACGAGTGCTCCGGTTGTGGAGGGCCCATGGTTTGTCCAGATGCTTCAAGAAGCATAAGGGCAAACAGGGAGATACTGAACAGAAGAGGGGCGACACCAGTGAAAGTGGGAAGGATGCTTCCATTTTTAAGGGCATACCCAAATAGGAAAGTGGTGGAATTATTGCTTCTGTGTTTTTCAGAGGGTTTTAGGATACCTTGTACTTCTGCGATACGGGATGGGGTGGTCCGTAATTTGCCTTGGCGCGGCCCGCATTGGTTACTGATAAATTGATGAAAGAGGTGGCTTTGGGCCGCATGGCTGGCCCGTTTTCCTCACCCCCCGTTCCTGGTTTGCGGGTTTCCCCTTTGGGTTTGGTTCCGAAAAAGGAGGTTAACAAATTCCGCCTTATTCATCATTTATCTTATCCAGAACGGGAGTCGGGGAACTATGGCATCATTTCATTAGGTTGCCCTGTGAGTTAAAAGCGGATTTGTTGGTATGGGGGGAGTTTTTGCAAAGCTACAATGGGCGGTCTGTTCTCATGTATAGGCCAGTGTCTTTACGGATGCATCTAGTGCTTGTGGTTTTTGGGCATATTTCCAGGGTCAGTGGTGTGCGGGTGTTTGGCCTAGTGCATGGCGTGAATGTGGTTTCGTCCATAATTTGGCTTTGCTAAGATTGTTCACGATTGTGGTGGCTGCGGAACTTTGGGGGGGATTGTCTGAGGGACAGGAGAGTGTGTTTTGTGTGTGACAATTTGGGAGTGGTTTAGGCCATCAATGCGCAGAAGGCAAAATTCTCCGCCAGTTGTGCTATTATTGAGACATTTGGTTTTGAGGGGGTTGGTTTTGAATTCGCATTTTGTGGCAGTTCATATTCCAGGGGTGCTTAATTCAGTGGCTGATTCCCTTTCTCGTCAACAGTGGGACAGGTTTCATCTGCTGGTGCCGGTGGCGGATACTCATGGCCTTGCTTGCCCGAAGCATCTTTGGAAGGTGGTATGACTGTGGCAATGTCGCTAATTTGGAAGTCAGTTAGTGCGGTTACGTGGAAGAGGTACAGTGCAGTTTGGCGGTTTTGGGAAGCCTTGTTGGGGGATGCGAAGGTGGATAGTTCGGACGCGGATCGGTTGGCCTGCTTGTTGTATTTCATAGGGAATTCTTTCAGTGAAGGTGTGTCTGCATCAGGGGTCGCTCAGCGTTTGTCGACGCTAGCTTTTTGGTTTAAACTCAGAGGGGAGGAGGACGTGACTAAGTCTTTTCTGGTTAGGCAAGCGATGAAGTGTTTCAGGAGGGGTTCCATGTTTAGGGATAATAGAAAGCCGGTATCTTTTGATCTTTTGGAATTTCTTTGTGAGCATTTGCACACTGTGTCAGGGTTTGAAGTACGTTTGTTTACGCTGGCTTTTTCTTTAGCTTTCTTTGGGGCTTTCAGGATATCGGAGTTGGTGGCGGCAAGTAAGCAGGTGTCTGGGGGCTTATTGTTCACGGATGTTGAATTGAAAGGGTCCTGCATGTCATGCTTGCTCCGTAAAGGTTTTTTGGTGTGCTTGCATGAGTTACCAGGGTCGAGGGTATGCCCGGTTCGCTGTTTTCAAGAGTTTGTTGCGGTTAGGCCTGAGGGGCTGGCATCCTTGTTGGTTCATACAGATGGTGTGACTTTGTCGAAATATCGGTTTGTGCAGGTTTTAAAAAAATGTATCCTGTTGTCTGGCCGGGTAGGAATGGGGTATAGCTCTCACTCGTTTAGAATTGTCACGGTTACTGAAGCGGCTAGGTGGGGTTTATCCCCGGTGATGGTTAATAAGATAGGTAGGTGGTAGTCAGACAGAATTAGGATTTATGTTCGGCCTCATTTGCTTTAGGGCGGTGGGGGTGAGTTATGTTGTAAGTGTGGGATTGATTTGTTTACCTTACTGTTGTTCTGTTTTTTGTTCTAGGTGCGGGCCCCTGCTTGGTGTGGATAATGGGGCACTCATACGTGCACTGGGAAGGTGTTCGGGCTGATGTTCGTCTGGCTGGACAACAGCTGGGCTTGGACCAATCCGAGGTTCAGGTCAGATGGTTGGGTTTGAGGGGCATGCTTTGGTGCAGGTTGTTGCCGAAACTCCAGTTTTATGCAGGTTTAGATAGGGCGCCTGATATTTTGGTCATTCACCTTGGTGGAAATGATTTAGGAATAAGGTCGTCCAGGGATCTTATGCAGTATGCTAAATTGGATCTTTTGAGTTTATGGTCATCATTTCCGGGTTTGATCATCATTTGGTTGGACATTGTTGCTCGCAGGGTGTGGAGGCAGGCACGTTCAGTGCAGAGTTTGAATCGGGCCAGGGCAAAGGTGAATAAAGTTGTGGGAAGATATGTGGCTCGCAACGGTGGTGTGGTGGTGCGTCATAGGGAGTTGAAGGGGGCTGTGGTCGACTTTCTTCGGTCAGATGGGGTCCATTTAAATGAAGTGGGGTTGGATATGTGGACTCTGGGCATTAAAGACGGCTTGGAGAAAGCCCTGCAGTTGTGGAGGGATGTTCATGTGTAAGGTATCACACATGAATGTCGTGGCGGTAGGAGGAGGGGTCTTTGAAGGCACGTAATGGGAAGAAGGAGAACAACATATGGCATTGTTGGAAAAGAACTCGGGGTATTTAACCCTGGGTAGTATCGTAGGGGCTGGGGAGTGGTTACCGAGCTTGCTTCATACATTCCTGATGGGCAGGGTCCCCAGGAAGGGTAGGTCTTGGAGATGGTTGGTGACCTTGGGTCAGGTGCAGTACGGCTGTAGGGCAATAGGATCCAGACCTGATAAGGAAAGGATGGAGTGAAAATATAATGCCTGAAGTGCCTTCAAGCATCCTTTAACAGGGGAATGTTGCAGAATAGAGCAGGATGTTAATTTATGGAGTGTTTGTTATATTATGTGTTATGCTATTTGATTGCATTTGAGTATTTTTGTGTATTTAATAAATGGCTGCTGTGGCCTTTACACCAATTCAAGTTCTAGTCCCTTATTGGGTTACTGGTGGTGGGAGGTTATAGATAGCAAAGGCATCAAACATACCTTAGGTCAAGCGGTTCCTCTGGAAATAACAAGTAATTGCAGACGGTCTCACCAGTGGTACCACCAAAAAACAGCTTTGCTGTGGGGACCCACAATAATGTATTGTCCAAATCTGACAATTGCCTTATTGTGACGCTCCTGTTTTAGGTAAAAAAAATTAGGTTTGCTGTGGAATGCAAAGTTTACTTACCTGGTCCCTCCTACCCCTCTCCTCTTTATAGACTTCTGTGGGCAGCATGCAACCTGTTCCTTAAATGAGCTTATAATCCATCTTGTCTCTCAAGATGGATTTTAGCAGTGAATTTCGAGTAGGCAGAGGGACGAAGTGGCTCATAAGTGGAGAAAGAGGCAATTTTCTCTAAGATGATGTAATACAAACTTTCTTATATTCTCTTGCACTATTGATTTATAGAAAGTTTGTTAAAAGGTTAGGGACCATTTAAGCTACAGACCCAAACCTTCAGGCTACACTACTGCTAGGTAGATTTATCAATAATGTCATAGGCAAGATCTGGCATTATGTGAAGAATGTCATTGATTTTAGTGACGCATGTGACATATTTACTGAAAGGTTAACAATCGCCACCCAACTGGGGCTGTGAGTTTTATCTCCTTGGAGCGCTAGAATAAAGGGACTGTAGCTCTACAGCTTCACTCTATGAAATATCAGAGAATAGAATTAAGACTTAAATTGTGGGTTTATGATCTCGATGATCTATCTATCTGTCTTGTTGCGATCGTATGATCATCAATTTTGTTGCAAGTCCTATTTTCTCTTTAACTTTTGATCCATTAGACTGCACTTAGCAACAGATGTAGATTTGACATTGTATTTTAGATTTTGAGCTAAAAAAAGTCAGACCAAGGCCAGTTTTTGGTAGGAAATATGGATCAATTTGTGTCTTGGCACTGGTCCAAGACCAACACCATACACTACATACTAAATATGGTAGTTAGAATTTAAGATGCTATGTCGTAATTGGCACCAAAAATAAATTAATCGTAGAAATTAAAGGGATTTTCTGGGAAGCCCAGGTCCTGATCAGCATAATGACCGGGCCGTGGCTCTCCAGTGACTCCGGGGCCGTGGCTCTCCATTCTGCTTGTTCTGTTGAATGCTATAGGTTCTGGGGGCTGGCACTAACCTCCTAAGGATAGGCCATTAATGCTTAGGTCCCTTTCACTTTAATGACTTTTGATGCTATATGAATATTTATGGTCTACTGTTTTCGGTAGACTTTAGTTATTGTAGTCTGACTAGCTCCCGTCACCGGTACTGGAGCCTTTTGATGTCCCTTTGCATTCCCTCATGTCAAAGATGTACAGAAAAAGCAATAGCATCAGAATCCAGATTTTACCCAGGAACCATGCTGAAAATAGTTGAGATAAGTGATTAAAACTGCTTTGTATTGGAATAAAGATCTCATGAATGTAAGACCTAGAATTACTAAAATAATACGTGAACTTCTTCTGTAAAGTGAAAGGAAGAGAGTCTGGATGAGTCAAGTGGTTCTTATCTCTAGGTACATTGTACTTTTCTATATTTAGGTCCATAATAGAGGGTCTTGCAGTATATTTGCTTGGCAAGTCCACACTTCCCCGGCCAGATAATGTCATACAGTCAGCTGCAGGGCGTGGCAAAGATTTGAGGATTTTACCAGATGCAGTGGTATGTAATCCCAGGGAAATCTCTTAAACCTGCTCATTAAGTGACAAATGACCACATCAGAGAGATGACCCACCTCACATAATAACCTCGCACAACTGCATATAAGTCATCGTGTGGACAATGTGCACAGGAGCTTCATATATAATTCTGGCTCCATCTCAACAAAAGCTGAATGTTCAGGGACAAATGTACAACAACAACAACCACCACCAATAAGTAAAACCATAATGCACCTCGTCTTGTAAATGCTCATTGTAAGCCAGTCAACAAATATAGAAAATCTATCTACAGGACACCAGGATGTCGATATTGAAAATATAAAGAAAAAACACCCAGAACAATAGTGGAAATAAAAAATCACCACACCAGGCCCCTTTATATTAGGACACCTTACTGGTGCCATGATAACGTTGGACAGAATTGCTCCTACAATAAGGCCTTCTAAAGCTGGAAAATAGATTGGCACATATACAACTCCTCTGTGTGAGCCTTCTAAACTATTAGGCCTGATGCACACGTGCGCTGCGCATCTCAGACGTGAAACACTGCCGTTTTTCACGTCCGAGGTGCATCCGTGCTGGACGCAATGTCACACATCCTCCATAGTTGAGAGTCTATGGAGGGATGCATGATGCGTGAAAAGATAGGACATGTCCTATTTTCACACGGACCCTTCACACGGTCCGTTGAAACAACGGCTGTGTGAACGGCCACATTGAATTATATAGGTCCGTGGGACGGCCGCTGTCTTTAACACGTTCGTGTGAATCAGGCCTTAGGCTGAGTTCACACAGGGCGGATACGCTGTGTGCACCGCAGGGAATTCCAGGCGAAAAACCGCACCAAACTGTGGTGCAGTTTTTTGGCTGGAATGTCCACTGCAGAAAATTGCAGCACTTAACCGGCCTGCTAACAGGCCGTCCTTCTTGGATGACGTTTCATCCCAGGAGACCGCTGCAGCCTGTGATTGGCTGCAGCGGCGGTCACATGGGATGAAGCGCCATCCCAGGAGGCCGGCCCTCTGACGTCATCCAGGCCGGCCTCCTGGGATGATGTTTCATCCCATGTGACCACCGCTACAGCCTGTGATTGGCTGCAGTGGTCACATGGGATGAAACGGCACCCAGGAGACCGGCCTGGAGGAAGAAACACAGACTCCTGGTTAAGCATAAGATTAAATTTTTTTGTGCAGAGTTGTGTTTTTTGCGGCAGAACCGCTGCAAACCCGTCGTAAAAAAAACGCAACAACTGCTATTTGTTGCAGGTTTTACCTCTCCATTGAATTCAATGGGGAAAACCCGCAACAAATAAGCAGCTTTACGCAAATACAATTGACATGCTGCAGAATAAATTTCCGCACTGCAGGTCAATTTCTGAACGTCTTTTCCGCTCAGTATTTACGCAGCGTGTGGATAAGATTTGTTTTATCTCATCCACTTTGGTGCTACTGTATTTGCTGCGCATTCCGTTGCGGAGAATCCACAGTATTTACGCAATGTGTGAACTGACCCTTAGGAAGACCATGTATCCCTGACTCCCAAGAAATAAGAAGACCCCTATTTCTTAGTATTAGGCATCATGCACAAGAGTGTACTATGGCTCCATGCAACCTCCAAAGACTTCTATAGGGACCTACTGTATGGCTCCAACATACATGGTTGGTGGTTATTACGCCACAGTTATGGCGCACAGCCAATGGAAAGTTGCGACAGATTTATTAAGAAGCTTTTAATAAATATGTTGCATCTAACTCCAGTGAAACAGAAAGATAAGACTGGCGTATAAAATGCCACTCTTAGTAAATCTGCCCCTGTATGTTGTATAACAAAGCTATAGCTTTTGTTTCTAGCAGAAAACCGGTCTTGTTGCCCATAGCAACCAATCACTTTGCAGCTTTTATTTTTCCAGAGCAGTTAAAAAAATAAAAACTGAGCTCTGATTGGTTGCTAAGGGCAACAAGGCCAGTTTTGATAAATGCGGCCCATCATAAATGGTGTTTATAAGTGCGTATCATTGCCTATTTTCACATTGTAAACCCCACATTTTATACAGTTCATAAATAGCCCTCAAAGTTCTGCAAGATTATGCTCTAAACTGTGCAGAACAACTCCTACCTGTAATGTCCGTGGCTGCGGGCTGTCAGCTCCAGCCTCCCGCTGACAGCCGCAGCCACGAGTCGGCAAGCGCTGGCCCCAGCCTCCTCCTCAGGAGACGCCAGCGCTTGCATCCACTCACCTCCGCCGGAGCCCGCAGGGTGCGCGCACGCTCGTCCCCGCTCTTAAAGGGGCAGCGCGCGTACCGGACATCTTGAACGACCTTTGACCCATGAGTACCCTGGGCTATAAGAGGGATCCAGCCCCCTAGTTCGATGCCTGAGCGTTGTTAGTCTTTCCCAGTCTGTCTCGCAATGGTCCCTTAGTGTCTCCCGTTCCAGCTGTTACCCGTGCCCTGTTACCGTTCCTGTATTCCGTATTGTTCCAGTTCCTGTGCCTACCAGCGTTGGAATAGTGTCTTCTGCCACGTCAAGTGTCGTCCGCCACGTCAAGTGTCTTCCGCCACGTCAAGTGTATTCTGCCATGTCCAGTGTCGTCTGCCACGTCAAGTGTCTTCTGCTTCATCGGATACTGCCCGCCGCGTCTGGCACCACCTGCCGCACCAGCCTCCATCCTGGAGCCACAGCCACCGCCCGGACTATTTCAGATACCCAAGCATTACTGTCTGCCATTCACTTCCGTATAGACTGTGACCTGGTCAGCTGCCTCCCCGCTACGGCGGAGCGGCCTAGTGGGTCCACATACCCTGTGTCTGTGACACTACCATACACAGAATAATCCCTTATCCAAGCAATAAAGAGTATGATCGGTAAAATGACGGCTATTACTCAAAAGAATTGAGATTTAAGACAAAGCAGATATACCTGTCGTTCGAGTTTATGTCGTGTACATGATCGAATGGTCTTGTAGCATGATCTACATTGGCGAGACTACCAATAAAGCTTGTGAACATATAAATAAACATAAAACCACCATTGGGAGAGGGATGGTTGATTTACCAGTCCAGAAACACTTTTTGAAAAAGGGACATGGGAATATGTGAGCCATAAGATAACTAAATCATTAACATAACCAACACATAGCATAAATAAACACAAGAGACAAAGCTTTTGAAGAAATTGGTCGCTGTTCTTCATTAAGGGTAACCAATAAATTAATGATTTTATTAAACCACACACTCAGCCATTTTGACTTGAGCCAATAACCAATCAAACAGTATAATTCTGATCAATACATCTATTTACCCAGAGGTAAAGCAGGGTGGGACTTTCCTCTAAAAAGCATGCAACATATCCTAAGGGTATGTTCACACGGAGTGTTTTCAGGCGTATTTCGGGGCGTTACGCCTTGAAAAACGCCTGAAAAAACTGAAGCAGAACGCCTCCAAACATCTGCACATTGATTTCAGTGGCAAATACTGCGTTCTGTTCCGACGGGGCGTTTTTTTACACCTCGTTTTCAAAAAGCGGGACGTAAAAAAACGCCCAAAGAAAAAGAAGTGCATGTGCAGCTCCAAAAACGGCCGTAAAAAACGCAGCGAAAATCGCGAGTGCCTTAAAAAACTTCTGAAAATCAGGAGCAGTTTTCAAGGGAGTAGTTTCAGACGTTTTTTGTTAAGCGTGTGAACATACCCTAAGAGTCCAAAAATTCTTAGGCGGGAGCTCTTTAGCTCTTTTTCTTATAAACGGACACTGGACCGCAGCCAATTTATAGTGGATTTTCCCGCCATTCCAACTGTTCCATCCAATCAGCAGTCTCCTCAAAGAGCAGGAAACTTCATGCCAGTTAGGGACAGTTAACCCCTTAGTGTAACTCAGAAACACAAATGCATTGAACACCATTTCCAATCTCAAGAAAACACCAATAAAACCAATATTCCCATGGGCCCCTTTCTCTCTTTTTGCCTCCAGGGCCCTTAATCAACTTAGTTTTAGAGTAATTGATCATGTGCCAATGTTCAGAAATTAAGGAGACCATAAAAGATTTTTATGCAAAAAAAAAATGTAAATGGATCCATACGTTAGATGCATTGCAACCAAAGGTCCTTCATTTAAAATTTAAGGTAGGCAGCCTGTAATTGTGATATGTATGCCAATCATGTGTTAATTCCTCCGTTTTTTTTGAAATTTTTTTGGGAAGTGGTGACGTATTTCTGTCCCCTATACGCTGATATTGGTAGTTGTGAGTTACATCTGACTTGACCATTTTTAACTTTTTTATATAAGCAATTATTCACCTTTACATCTTTTGTATATTCGCAGGTGGACCTGTGATTGCTGGGGACATATACAGTGAACAAACAGAGAAGTTCAGTCTGGCCCATTGTTTAAATCTTTCGATCGCTTATTTTATATCTGTATGTATACAACTATCATCTTTTACTGAGGGTCCTCTTACACGGGCCAACGAGACAGCTAGTTTGCTCCTTTCACAAGGAGCTATGTATGGGGACGAGCGCTCATCCCCAAACATTTCTATTATATCGGCAGCACGTCTCCCTGTTTACATTGGAAGATGTGCTGCCGGCAACAATAATATTTTCAGCTGCAAAAACAAAACAATCAGCCGATGAACAAGCGTTTACTCATTCATCGGCTGATTGTTGGCCTGTTTACACAGGGCAATGATCAGGAACGAGCGTTCTGTCAACGCTCATTGGCCCATGTAAAAGGGCCTTAAAGAGGCTCTGTCACCACATTATAAGTCCTACATAATGTGTTCGGTGCTGTAATGTAGATTACAGCAGTGTTTTTTTTATTTAAAAAAACGATCAATTTTGATGGAGTTATGACCTATTTTAGATTTATGCTAATGACTTTCTTAATGCCCAACTGGGCGTGTTTTTACTTTTTGACCAAGTGGGCATTGTGGAGAGAAGTGTATGATGCTGACCAATCAGTGACCGATCAGCATCATACACATCTCTCCATTCATTTACTCTGCACATAGTGATCCTGCTAGATCATGATGTGCAGTCACATACTCACACATTAACGTTACTGAAGTATCTTGAGAGTTAATAGACATCGCTTCCAGCCAGGACGCGATGTCTATTCACAATCCCGACACTTCAGTAACGTTTGTGTGAGACTTACAGCACAGCAGGCGTGATCTCGCGAGATCACGCTGTAAATGACACACAAAAGCCCTGTATATGATGCCACACACCTCCCTGTATATGATGCCATACACCTCCCTGTATATGATGCCACACAGCCTCCCTGTATATGATGTCACACAGCCTCCTTGTATATGCCACACAGCCTTCCTGTATATGCCACACAGCCCCCCTGTATATGCCACACAGCCCCCCTGTATATGCCACACAGCCTCCCTTTATATGCCACACACCTCCTTGTATATGCCACACACCTCCCTGTATATGCCACACAGCCTCCCTGTATATGCCACACAGCCTCCCTGTATATGCCACACAGCCTCCCTGTATATGCCACACAGCCTCCCTGTATATGCCACACACCTCCCTGTATATGCCACACAGCCCCCTGTATATGATGCCACACAGCGCCGATGTAGATGATGCCACACAGCCTGACATGAATGCCCTACATACTCACCGATGCAGCGCTGTCTTCTTCAGGTAAGGTCTCTCTTCTTCACGGGATCTGCAGCGACGCGATGACACTCACCGATGCAGCTCGTCTTCACGCGTGGTCTGTCGTCTTCACGCGTGGTCTGTCGTCTTCACTTGATCTGCAATGACGTCATCGCTTCGCCTTCGCAGGACCCGTGAAGACGAGAGACCACACCTGAAGAGGTTGGCGTTGCATCGATGAGTGTCATCGAGCCGCCAATAGCCAGCAAGGAAACTAGTAGTTCCCTTGCCAATCCCCATGTCACAGATCCGTTTTTAACGGTTGTTACATGTATTGACAGCCGTTAAAAACGGATCCATTGACCTCTATGGGGGCCGTCAGGCCATGAAAACAGACAAAAATAGGACATGTCCTATTTTTTGACAGCCATTATTCACTGGCCATTAAAAAAACGGCCGTGTGAATACACCCATAGAACATCATTGCTCTGAAAATGGCCGTGTGACGGCTGTTAAAAGAACGTCCGTTTCACGGCCGTTTTTCACTGTCGTGTGAATAAGGCCTTAGCCCCTGTATATAATTTTCCAGCAGACAGAGCCTATTATTACACACCTGTTGAATAGTTAACACTTGCATATATGTCACTTTCAGGATATTAATTGATGTAATAGTATCTGATGCTATGTATTATGACGTCATGTTGTATATGCCCATGTTAGGCATTAATAATCATTGTATACCACATTTTTCACTGCTTAAGGCCTCATTTACACGAACGTGATATACGTCCGTTCGACTCGCGTGCTTTTCACGCGGGTCGCACGAACCTATACAAGTGTATGGGGGCATGCAGACAGTCCGTGAGTTTTGCTCAGCGTGAGTGCGCTGAAAAAAACTCACGACATGTTCTAAAATTCTGCGTTTTTCGCGCATCACGCACCCATTGAAGTAAATGGGTGCGTGAAAACCACGAAGGTCGCACGGAAGCACTTCCGTGCAAACTGCGTGATTCGCGCAAGAGCTGTCAAACTCTGAATGTAAACAGAAAAGCACTACGTGCTTTTCTGTTTACAAACATCCAAACGGAGTGTCTTAGAGATGAGCGAACCGAACTTCACCGGGTTCGGCCGAACTCGTTTTGACCGAACCCGGCAAAAAAATTTCAGGTACGCGACGTCAGGAGACAGTCACTGTCCAGGGTGCTGAAAGAGTTAAACTGGTTCAGCACCCTGGACAGTGACTTCCGATCACAATATACATGAACGTGTAAAAAAAAAAAGAAGTTCTGACTTACCGATAACTCCCGGCTTCTTCCTCCAGTCTGACCTCCCGGGATGACGATTCAGTCCAAGTGACAGCTGCAGCCAATCACAGGCCAAGCACAGGCTGCAGCCAATCACAGGCTGCAGCGGTCACATGGACTGCCGCGTCATCC
The DNA here is from genome assembly GCF_050947455.1 of Rhinoderma darwinii. Lineage (NCBI taxonomy): Eukaryota > Metazoa > Chordata > Amphibia > Anura > Rhinodermatidae > Rhinoderma > Rhinoderma darwinii. Next base: position 361,597,218 of record NC_134689.1, on the reverse strand, counting down.
AGGGAGGTGGGGCCGGATGTCAAGAGAGGGACGCGTCACCAAGGCAACGGCCGGGAGACCGGACTGGAGGAAGCAGGAAGTTCTTGGTAAGTATGAACGTCTTTTTTTTATTCACAGGTTGCTGTATATTGTGATCGGAATTCACTGTCGAGGGTGCTGAAAGAGTTACTGCCGTTCAGTTAACTCTTTCAGCACCCTGGACAGTGACTGACGTCGACTAGCCTCATCTCTATGATGGCGGCTGCGCGAAAATCACGCAGCCGCGCATCATACACTGATGACACACGGAGCTGTCAAGTGCCCTTTGCGCACGCAAACCGCAGCGTTGTTTGCGTGCGCAAAACGTACACGCTCGTGTAAATCAGGCCTAAATATGACTTCTTGGAAGCCGAAATGTCGCTGGGTGTAAGAAATATGGATCAATAAAGTACAAAAGTTTGCAGTTATGCTGACTTCCGCACGATACTTTTTGATGCGGCTATTACTCAAGAGACTGTACATATAATGTGGCTTGATCTTGTCGCCATTGCGAATGCATTAGGAATGTTGACAAAAATATCGCTCTGTGTTTACTGGAATCTACCACAAGAGACAACAAAAATCGTAAGAGAGCACTTTTTTTTTTAACATTTACATTTATTGTTCAAAAACAAAATACGAGACTTGATGGGAGTGATTTTCCCAGACTCTGCTCCATCTGCTGTCAATCATTATACTATGACTTGGAGTCCTGATCATGAACATTAAACAGTTTCCAGTCCATTATCATTCCTAACATTGGGAATTCTAGTTTCTTTTTTGTATTTCTTGGGAAATAAAGAATAAAATATTTGTATGTTTACACTTGAAAAATAAGTCAGTCATAAAAAGATTTGCAAGTTTTCCTCGCACTTTGATCCATATAACTTACTGCTGAGAATGGAATAATGTGCAATGATTTAGCCAGATTAATATGTCGTTAGTTACAGTTAAAAGGCAAAAATAAAAAAATTAATTACCCTAATTCTAAATTTTGCTTTTTGAAGTAGGGCTATATTCACATTTGCGTTGCGTGTTTATAACGGATCAAATGCATGATGGACACCAGCACCTCCCATGCAGATATGAACAGAGCCTAAGGGTAATTGTCTTGAGCAACGCCTCATTCAGACTTGCGTATTTAGGTTAGTATTTAGCATAAGTATTTGGAACCCATAACCAGGATTTGAACCTAAACAGAGATAAACTATAATGGAAAGATTTGTAGCTCTTCAATGTTTTGGATTCAGTCCTGGTTTTGGATTAGAAATACTGATGCAAAAACGTACCTAATTACGCAAGTGTGGATGAGGCCTATATCTGTAATACTAACCACAGTAACTAGCTATTCAGTCAGGGGTCCCCTTGGCTCCCCAACTCACTACCTGACAATGGCCAGTCAAGCCAAGCAAGGGCGTATGTACAATAGAACGCAGCCCGTGTGACTCCTATAAAGCCCTTGAAAAGAGGGGTCCAACTCTGGTTGGCCGATTGGTGAGAGCATGTACAGGGATCCCCTCTCCACAGGCCATACAACGGTAGCAAACAAGGGTGTGAGAAATTAACTAAAGGACCATGGAAACGAGATGGGGGGGGGGGGAATAAGCACCAAGTCATCCGGTCCTATGTCTGTAGGGGTGTGGTGGCGTTTAGCTGCACCAGAACGGGATCCCCAATTAAGTTTTTGCCATTGGATCCCTTCACCTTTATGTATGTCCTTGGAGCAAGTAAAAATGCAAGACTCTAAGACCTCAGTGTGGTCAGTTTCAGCCACATTGGAGGCACAGACTTTTCTATAGCACATTTTCCCTGTCCATGTAGATTTAAAGGTATACCTGGAGGAGGAAACTACGGTACCTGGTGCAAAATCATGTGAAATAGAGAGAACATACAAACCCCATTCAGATGTCTGCTTGGTCCTACTTAAAGGGAACCTGTCACATTGAAAATGTACTCTGATCTGCAGGCAGCATATTATAGAGCAGGAGGAGCTGAGCTGGATGATATATAGTTTTTGGGGAAAAGATTTGATATAACATGTAATTTATTCATTTAAACCTCTGCTCATTCTGGGATTAGGAGTCCAGCGGTCCTAATCACTGATTGACAGCCTTCCCTGTATGAGTGTGAATAGAGATTGCTGTCAATCACTCAGTAGGACCGCCTACTGGAATCTTAAGCCCAAAATAAGCAGAGGTTTAAATGAATAAATTACAAGTGATACCAAATCTTTCCCACAAAACGATATATCAATCTGTACAGCTCTTCCTGCTCTATAACATGCTGCCCGCAGATCTGACTACATTGTCAATGTGACAGGTTCCCTTTAAACCCATAGCACCTGTGTAGCTGTGCTAACCATTGACCTTCCATACTGTCCATAATAAATTATGTAAACTGATGTTTAAAGCACGCTTATATTCTGCATTATCGTCCATATTCTGCATTATCGTCCATATTCTGCATTATCGTACATATTGTATTGCGATCCGGAAAGTTCCTGTTATGCAGCTATGGAACCAAACATGTCCTGCAAATTTCCATAGCAGAAAATCAGAATGGTCACATTCAAATCCAACAACACTATTACCCCATATGTTCTTTTATTTCCCCGCACTGCCACATGCAGACATTATTATCTTATGGTAATGTGTTCAGGGGTAAGTGCTACATTGACTGCAGACATTGTGTATCAGATCAGTCCGCTGAGACACTACCCTACTAGAGAATGCTAGGGACCACCTGCCACGCGCACTGACAACTTCAACACCAGTGAGACACCATACAAAGGCGCTGCTAAGTGAGAGCAAAACAAATGAATAGAAATGGCCTAATTAGTCTTATTAATTAAACAGCAAGCTCGTCTGCAGGGATTGTTAGTGCGGAGGCCGACAGACTGCTTGATTCTGAATCTCTAGCTTTCATGTATAGCGAGACTTTGTGCTATGTGAGTGATGAGATGGGCCCCATGACAACCTACAAGTCACTGGAAAGTATGTTTATCAATTAATTTTGCATTAAATGTGAAAAAAGTCTAGCGTTCACAGCTTTCCGGAATACCTCATTCTTGGAGTAAAGATCTCCCATTAGACACAGAAGATGATGGGGCTTTTTACATGGAGTGGGTTAAACATTGCCATCATTAGTTTAATGTAGTTTCCATTAACTCTCTGGCCAAGCTCAATGACACATGAATAGACACAGAATATGGCGTGTATATAAAGGGATTAAAACAGATTAACGTTATTTGTATTTTGGGAAAAGTAGCAGAACAGGTTAAGAAGTACACAGACGTCTCGGCTTGTTTTATGACCGTGGCACAGCTCCCATTCTATATACACATATATATTTGTATAGACTGGCAGAAAGTTAGAGTTGAAAGAACATATGTCTGATACACTGGCGGTAGGCATCACAATACTGCAGGATAAGGCTAGGACTATGTTGCCATGTAGCCTTAGGTCCATGGCCTGGATGCCACGTTGTATGACACTTAGACCAATGATTCCCAACCAGTAACCCTGAGGTTCTTTGGAACCTGGTAAGGGATTCTCTACAAGACAGCAGCAGCAAGAGCTGTCACTTTTACAGTAAAGATGGCAAACTGAGTTCTGCCTGCTTAGAATGCTTAGTTATGGGGGACAGGCAAAGCAGTTAACAATTATTGCCTAGATTATAGAATTCTAGAATCTTTTCCCCCTCCCGCTACCAAACTTTTTGGAGGTAAGAGTGGGAGTTGGGGTTCCCTGGTAGGGGAAAAATCTTTTGGGGGTTCCTCCATGGTAATATGGTTGGCAATCACTGACCTGGATAATAACATGGTGACATCACTTCTATGTAAGATAAATAAATGTACTCTCTATGACGTAGTTACACTTTCCGTAAACGATTAGAAAGTAAAATGCTGTTGCTCCCAGAAGTCTGTGCTGTAGCGTAATAATATAATGAGGGATATAGCTTAACTAGGGCTTCATTTAATGAGAATGTTTCCAAAGCATCAGCTGTAAATAAATCATATTTCACTTTATCTTCTGTAACTGATGTACAGATTGACGGCAAGAGCTGGCGTCACCGGGTCATATGTCACAGTGTTAACAACACAATGCCCTTACGGGTTCATGTGAAAGTACAGCACACATGCAACTGCATCTTCTGAACTTTCTGACATGGCTTGGCAGCGAGTGAGAACCTCTCACGACTAAGGCTGTTCCCAGAAGTTTGCAGATAACTTTCCACAGGAAGTACGAAACATGTCGGGAGGATGATGAGGAACAGTGCAATAAGAAGAATGTTTATATTATATATAAATGATGCCTTCTAAAAACTGGAATACGAACAGATACTGTTGCGGTACAGGAAAGCTCCACCTTTGGAGCTAGCTTCGAAGAGTTGTCTGGTTTGGAAAACCCATTGTCACATTCACTATTAGGGGAATTCAGAGTTAATAGAGGGTCCTCTACCGTTCTAGGCCCAATTCTATTAGCGAGAGCAAAGAGTGACTACAAAGAGCATCTCTGTCTCTTGCTCTGGAGGACCCGACACTTCTGTGCATTACACAGACAGCCCATTGATTTTAATGAGAATTGTGTAATTCTTATTTTCTCCTGCGGTTGCGCTGCATGGTAAATGAACACTTGCTGCCAGGTTCCCGATGGGCTAGTTTATAGCTGGGGCTCTAAGCAACAGAGCACCCTGTGATCAGCTTATCATTGGAGGACCCTTCTAAAGAAGTGGACTACTCCTCTAAATAAAATGATAGGCAATTTCTGCTCTTATGAGCTGCAGTGGGTTAGACTAATAGGGCGAACAACCATTCAGATGACCCCGGATTATTGCAGATTTATCAGACTGAATGGTTTTCCAATCAGACATGTCTTAAAGAGAACCTTTCACCTGCCCATATATGTGCGGCATGTAATGGGCAGGGCTTCACAAACCCTGTCTCACTTTACACATATTTCCTATCTTCCTCCGTTATTTACATATCGGTGCCGTTATAATTTGCGCCCGATATGTAAATAAGCCCCTGAACTGTCAATGGACAGTGTCAGGGCGGCTTGCTCTGTGTTCCCTCCCGCGAGAACACACACAGACTGAGAGAGCGCTCTCTGCAGAACCACCACTCTGTGTGTTCTCACAAGAGGGAACACAGCGCAAGCCGCCCTGACACTGTCCGTAGCGGATTGGACAGTGTCAGAGCAAAGACATCACGCCATTTAGTTAGATAGAAACGCCCAATTGACAGTTCATGGGCCTTTTTTACATTAATATAACGGCATGGATATGTAAATAACGGAGGAAGATAGGAAAAAAAATTCATTTAAAGTGAGACAGTGTTTGTGAAGCCCTGCCTATTACATGCTGCACTCAGCTTCACATGTATGGGCAGGTGAAAGGTTCTCTTTAAGTGTCAAATTGATGGCAAACTTATTACGATAATAGTTAATGATTCAAACAGAGTTTATTGTCCTATTGGCCATGAAAGGATACATGTTGGGTAATATAAGGGTACAATATCTTCGACCACATGACCTGTTTTCCAACATCATAACAATTGCGGTAAATGGTCTATATTGTAAGTCCTTTTACCCATGAGGGTCCCAGTAGCAAAATATATCAGAACACTGGTTGGATTGAACCTAAATTGCCCCATGTATGTCCAGCTTAAAGGTGATGAATGTGTCACTCAGACTACAATGAAGAAAAGATTTGAGGAAACTGAACAGATATGCGTTCAATCATGGCCGGCCTTGGATACGTTCGAGCAGTGCAGTCGCACAGGGCGCCAGCCGCCACACTGCAAGAGGGGCGCCAGCGGGTGTGTGTATCCCCACGCCGTTGCAACTACCAGCGTGGATACACACACTAACTGCAGTCACCTTTCCACCCGGACGCTTCTTAACTTAGTGGCCGTCGCTACCGCTGTAGCAGCCATAGCGGCTGCTAGCGGTGACACCGGGCATGAAGGCGGTGGCGCCGCTAGCAGCCACTGTGGCTGCTATAGCGGTAGCGACGGCACTATAGCAGAGCAGGGAGGTATCGCCCTGCTCTGCTATCTACTAGTGCCACTGTAGCTCCCTAAAGGAGCGGAATCCCCATGTGGCCGGGGATTCCGCTCCTGGAGCGCTGCTTGATTTCTCTGTCCATATATGGATAGTGACATCAGGGGAAATTCCTGAAGCGGAATCCCCGGTCACAGCGTTGCAGACGCTATGACTGGGGATTCCACTCCAGGAGAAGCCAATGACGTCATGGACATAGACGACAGGAGCTTCTCCTGGAGTGGAATCGACGGTCACAGCGTCAGCAACGCTGTGGACGGGGATTCCGCTTCAGGAGTTTCCCCTGATGTCATTGTCCAGGAGCAGATTTCCCGGCCACATGGGGATTCCGCCCCTTCAGGGAGCTACAGTGGCGCTATCTATACTGGAAGGGGTTGGGGGGGGGGGTTTCTATCTACAAGGGGGCTGTGTGGCACTACCTACAAAAAAGGACAACTGTGCAGGAGCACACAAAATACCCTAGCTTTACCATCTATCAGATAAATGTGTGGAAATAAACTAAGATATAACTTTTATTTAATCTAGCTAAAAGGATTAATCCTTTAGCTAGACTAAATAAAAGTTATATCTTAGTTTATTTCCACATTTTTATTTGATAGCTGGGAAAGCTAGGGTATTTTGTGTGCTCCTGCACAGTTGTCCTTTTTTGAATGTCTATTGCCCGCCAGCTATCAGGGTCACTTCGTAGTCCTTGCACTACAAGGGGGTTGTGGGCAGTGTGACACTACCAAGCAGGGGGCTGTGGGCTGTGTGGCACTACCAACCAGGCGGCTGTGGGCTGTGTGGCACTACCAACCAGGGGTCTGTGTGGCACTACCAACCAGTGGGATGTGGGGCACTACCAACCAGGGGGCTGTGGGCTATGTGGCACTACCAACCAGGGGGCTGTGGGCAGTGTGGCAATACCTACTAGGGGGCTGTGGGCTGTGTGGCACTACCAACCAGGGGGCTGTGTGGCACTACCAACCAGGGGGCTGTGGGCTGTGTGGCACTACCAACCAGGGGGCTGTGTGGAACACCCTACCAGGGGGCTGTGGGCTGTGTGGCACTCCCTACCAGGGGTCTTTGCGGCACTCCCTATCAGGGGTCTGTGCGGCACTCCCTACCAGGGGGCTGTGCGGCACTTCCTACAAGGGGGCTGTGTGACACTCCCTACAGGGGGCTGTGTGGCACTCCCTACAGGGGGCTGTGTGGCGCACTCTACAGGGGGCTGTGTGGCGCTCTTTACAGGGGGCTGTGTGGTGTTCTTTACAGGGGGCTGTGTGGTGCTATCTACAAGGGGGCTGTCTGGCGCTACCTACAAGAGGGCTGTCTGGCGCTACCTACAAGGGGGCTGTGTGGTGCTACCTACAAGGGGCTGTGTGGTGCTACCCACAAGGGGGCTGTGTCGCGCTACCCACAAGGGGCTGTGTGGCGCTACCTACAAGGGGCTGTGTGGCACTACCTACAGGGGGAATCTGTGAGTGGTGGGCTGATGGTCATTTTACCTTGAGTGGTGGGCTGATGGTAATTTTACTATGAGTGGCGGGCTGATGGTCATTTTACTGTGAGTGGGGGGCTGATGGTCATTTTACTGTGAGTGGGGGGGCTGATGGTCTTCAAGTGGTTTCCGCCTCTGACCTCCAATTGAAATTAATTGGAGGCAGAAAATACCTGCGGCGCTCGTTTGGAGCTTTTTTTTGACTGCGACTTTTGCATTCGCTTCAACAGCTTAAGAAAAAACACAAAAAAAAGGTCACACAACGCTGTCAATTGCTGAAGGAATTTTGAGGCAGATTTTTTTTGCCTTACAAAAAACGTCTGTGAACATACCCTATGAGTGTAGTGCTTGTTCTTAGCAGTTTTCTGTCTTTCTCGAAACAGGTTCTGGTAGGGGGGCCCTGAGCAAATTTTATTTTTCCAGTGCTGCCTCGAGTCTGAAAAGGTTGGGAAACTCTGTACTAGGCTACAGGATCCCGTCATGGAGCTCAGTTCGTCATCGGAAATGGGCCTAGGTGAGTACAATTTTTGTTTTTGTTTGGGGGCACTGTCTACAAGGGGGAGGTGGGAGACTGTATGGCACTGTCTACATGGGGGAGGTGGGGGACTGTATGGCACTGTCTACAAAGGGGAGGTGGGGGACTGTATGGCACTGTCTACAAGGGGGAGGTGGGGTGCTGTATGGCACGATCTACAAAAAGGAGGTGGGGGATTATGGCACTGTTTACAGGGAGGCTATATTGTAAAATCTACAGGGGGCACTATACTGTGTGGGGACCATTAAGCGGACATTATACTGTGTAGTGGTACTACAGGTGGCATAATACTGTGGGCACAATTAGAGGACAAAATACTGTGTCCTTGAAGGGGTTGTAATATATTATTAAATATTATTATTATACTGTATGGGGGCACTAAAGGGGCATTATAATTTTTGATGGGGCATTTTTTTTTAATGATCTGGTGCGGCGCCGAAAGATCATTTAGTACAGGGCGCCATCTATCCTAGGGCCTGCCCTGCGTTCGATAATGGCTGCATTTCCACAATAATAACACAAATAAAAACATTTTGGTGTGATGAGCTTGCACTTATTTCTCTTTCTGGGCAATTCGGAATTGACATTCATTTACTAAAGAAGTATTTTGAAGTACTTTAGTTGTACCTTTTTCTTGGACAATGGTGTCAGTATCTGTAAATTCAGGGATTCTGTATAATTAGCCATATCAGGTTTCAGGTTTTAGTGAATAAAGCTTTTTCATTGTATAATAAAAAAGTTCTGCAATATATTTTGTGTTTTAATTCCTCACCGTTTTCAAAATCTCTGTGGAAATATTTGTGTCTCCATCAAAAGGCTCAAAACTTCTCCTGATCATATCCTACTAATATAAGTCCACATGAAACGGCCACGGGACGGCTGAGATGAGGCCGTGATGTGGCCAAAAACCGCACCAACGTGGTTTTTAAAAAATGTGCGGCCATTACGGGTCTATTCATTAAGAGCCACATAATTTTGCAGGTAAGTAGCAGTTTTACCTGCAAAACTGCTAAGTGGCCATACCATGTGGCCTCACCATTATGTATCAGAAATCTATCTTGAAACGAGTCCTGCAGCTGTTTAATAAGGACCAAATCAGGACTGACTTCAGCCTCCAAATACAAACAAAAATGTTCCCATTACTGTAGGGGTATGTGCACACACAAAATCAAAAACGTCTGAAAATACAGAGCTGTTTTCAAGGGAAAATAGCTCCTGATTTTCAGATGTTTTATAAGTCACTCACGTTTTTGGCAGCATTTTTTACGCCCATTTTTGGAGCTGTTTTTCTATAGAGTCTATGAAAAACGGCTTCAAAAACGGCTGAAGAAGTGACATACACTTCTTTTTCGCGGGTGTTTTTTTACGCGGCCGTTTTGAAAAACGACCTTGTAAAAAATGCCCTGTCGGAACAGAACTCCGTTTTTCCCATTAAAATCAATGGCAGATCTTTGGAGTAGTTCTGTTTCCGAATTTTCAAACATTTTTCGTGCCGTTTACCGCTCAAAAAATGGCTGAAAATAGCCCGTGTGAACATACTCTAGCAATTTCGTCGACAGACTACAAGGATAACAATTTTCTATCCTGTCCTGAAGGTTTCTGCCATGACCTTATGACACAAATAGATGTCACCCATTCTTGTGAAAGTAAAGCTTGTTTCTAAAAAGAATTGATTTTGCAAATTTATTGGCTATTTATTGTGAGATGTTTGGCCATTTTCCTACTCAAGGTTGTAACCAGCTGCTGTTATAAGAAACAATCCCTACACCTTGAAGGGGTATTCCCAACTTAAACATTTATAGCATGTCCAGCCGAGCCGCCTGTTTCCGTAACTCCCATAGGAATGAATATAGGGAGCCATGCCGCCACATTTGGATGACCCCCGTTCCTGAGATAGATGCTGGTCCCAGTTTTCCCTTTAAGGGGAATCTGTTGTAAAAAAAAAATTACCTAGTAATTAAATCAAGTTTTTATGTTTAACAAAATATTTTGTATTATGTTTGTTTTTTTCGTTTTCCAATAGTGTCTTGAAATCTTGTCGTTTTCACACTGGTCACTGAACCCTCACAATATGATAACACTTGCTGTTTTTTAGAAATATCTTTTCAGATTGTGCTGTGTACACTGGGGGCAGGGTCGTCATTCATCTCATCACCAGAGAGCAGGGTTGCAATAAAAGGTTCGATCTCAATTATAAAGCTGGAGGCAGATAATACAGGATCACACAATTGACAATAGGTGATGGGAACAGCTCAGCTCCTCCCTGACTACTGCACATCATACAGAGCATGCCCACTACAAACCCTCAAAAAGTTACAGTTTAGTTACAGCATGTCCAAGTTTCTGCTGTAAAACAAATCAACAAATCTCTGTAGCTGCTATTGCAACAACTCAGGCAAGATGGCTGTCCCCATAATCAGGTAAAGAAATATATGATATAAAAACATACAATCAAAAAATAAAAAGAGATATTCTTTTTTATAATCTTTCAGTATATATATATATATTTTTATTTAAAAAAACAAGACGTGATAAATTGGTAGTTTAACAGCAATGCATTAACTTTTTGCATAATGGCCTACAAATGATAAAATCCGACCAATCACCTCTCCTGCTAAACTACTAGATCATTACCAGCTCCAGAGAAAATATCTGCTGGGAATATAACCCATCAAACAAGTAGGTTTGAGCTTTTGTCCGTTTTCTGGAATTCATCATAATGATCTACTCATTTATGAGAAGATCATTAACGGACAAAGTGGCCACCTTGAGACCTTTTCCTATTGTGATATCTATGTGGAAATGTTACTGGAATTTCAAAGCATGTATGGTGAGATTGACACATCCTGTATCTGTAATCTAATACGTTGAAGTCTGAAAGTATAGAATGAAGAAATACATTGACCAATAACGTATTTACCATATGAGACCCTCAAATAAAGGAATTTCCCATCTTCTGAAATGTTAAAGGACATGCAACACATAGGAATGCAATGGATCCTATGTAACGTGCTGTATGGCTATTGCTATAAACTATAGTTTCAAGCTATATGTGAGAAAGAGGTATATAATTTTGCAGCTTCTTTATGACAGATCTTGTCTAGCAACCATGATCTATTACCATAGGTCATCAGTGTGAAGATACAGATAGGGGGTCTTGAGAATTGTCCTTTCTGAGAAAGAAAGGAAATGATGTAGCATGGGGGAGGTAGCGAGCAGGTCCTGGGAGCCTGTAACCCCTGAGAGCAGGAGGACGCACAGTAGGGATCACTGGTTAGACTGGGAGGACTGGCTTCTCTCTATCCGGTCTGACCACTATGCAGATGGACAGTGCAGTAGGAAGCGTCTCAGGTTTATTTCTCCAGGGATCTGTACCCCACACAATCTCCAATGAGCCTATAATATTTCCCTGCAGATGCCTATACCCTGCTATTGTTCCTCCTGCAACTCGGTGATAATTGAATTGCTGCATCCTCTTCCCTTTATTTATTTGATCATAATATAAGAATATTCACAGTTAAACATGTTCATAGCTTTGAACGATTATCCATGGAAAAATACATAGAAAATCCTCTATTTCCCTATAGCTAGTAGTCATCTGACCAACTGTAATCTCCTTACGTAATTAAAATGACGAAAAACGTTCCTATAGATTACCAACCGTTAATGGTTCTTGCAATTTTCTTATTCTTGTATGTCTCACAAACATATGTTATTTGACTTTTATTATATTTTTAGAGTTTATTTCTCATGTTCTGTATTAAAAACTCAATAACACTTTTTTTTTTTTTTTTAAATGCATAGGAAAATATTGCTTGGAAACGAAGCTCCTCAATACAGCAGTTACTATTATACATTCTTGTTTTTGTGCTGTTTAGTGTAATGGCCTAATGGACTTGTTCTTGTAATTTTTTTTTTTAATGACAGATCCGCTTCAAAACATCTAAGGGTATGTTCACACGGCAGCGTCCGTAACGGCCGAAATTACGGGGCTGTTTTCAGGAGAAAACAGCCCCGTCATTTCAGCCGTAACGGCATGTGCAGGCGCTTGAACGCCGCGTCCATTGCGGACGTAATTGGCGCTGCTTTTCATTGGAGTCAATGAATAACAGCTCCAATTACGTCCCAAGAAGTTACAGGACACTTCTTTGGCGCGGGCGTCTATTTACGCGCCGTCTTTTGACAGCGACGCGTAAATATACGCCTCGTGTGAACAGACAAACGTCAGCCCATTGCTTTCAATGGGCAGATGTTTGCCAACGCTATTGAGGCGCCTTTTCGGACATAATTCGAGGCGTAAAATGCCCGAATTACGTCCGTAAATAGTGTGTGTGAACATACCCTAAGGATGAAGGTACTGTTAAAATCTTTTCAAAGTCCCACATCTTGCTGCTAGGAAGAGCTTGGAGGACTGCAGGGGACTGGGTGGTGGAGGACCCTAGTGGTGGAAGTACCCACTTTGCACACCCTATTATCCAGCCCTGAAAACAGTGGTAGTGCATTCCTATGGATTTTTTTTTATTGTGTTTTTTTATACACTCTAAAAATGCAGACTACTTCAATACACAGTAATGTGTGTAATACACTACACAATTCTAAACACAATGGACGGTTCTATGGTTCACCGTATTGTGGTTCATAATAAACATGACCGAAGGCTCCCCAGTTCATCCCGTGATGCATCTGGTACCCAACTATAGCAATAAACAGGTATAAGTGACTGCAGAGGGTGGGTCTGATTTTTTACAGCTTTTACAATTTTTTTTATATGGATCAGTAAACTCCATGAACAATTTTATTCCTTCTCGGCATATGTCATTATAAAGAACCGCCTTTAAACTAAAATCCACTCTCTGGATAGAAATTCCTACAATATCACACAGATAGCCGATGTATTAATTTGTTGTCTCTTTAAGGACAAGTGTGCAGGATAACAGCAGAATGTGGAGAGATGAGTGTACGACACATATTGCTACCTCTGTGACTAAGCGCTCCACCAACATTTGCACTGGAGAGACCACAACTTAATTGGTCCCTGGCTGCTATGGACGTCAGGAGTGAGTAATCTGTAATTATCTGAGGCCACCTTTGTGTAAACTAAAACAACGGAAATACCGATTCTCATTTTCTGCCCTTGAAGTACAGCAAAGACAAACTAAACAGTAAAGTAATAAGGGACCCTGAAACATATTACCAAGTGACAACATTGTTGGTGATTTCAATTATCACAGCAGTAAGTGGTGACACGGGGGGGGGGGGGGGGGACATCAATTTTTGGCCGAGTTGTGAGAGTATTGACGGTTTTAAATCTGCGAAGAACAATTTAACTCTAAGGGTATGTGCACATGACAGCGCAGAATACGTCTGAAATTATGGAGCTGTTTTCAGGCGAAAACAACTCATGGATTTCAGACGTAATTGCTCGTACTCGCGTTTTTCGCGGCGTCCATTACGGACGTAATTGGAGCTGTTTTTCAATGGAGTCAATGAAAAACGGCTCCAATTACGTCCCAAGAAGTGTCCTGCACTTCTTTTGACGAGCCGTCTTTTTTACGCGCCGTCTTGACAGTGACGCGTAAAATGACAGGTCGTCGGCACAGTACATCGTAAAACCCATTGAAAGTAATGGGCAGATGTTTGTCTCCGTAATGGAGCCGTTTTTTCAGACGTAATTCGGGGCGTAAAACGCCCGAATTACATCTGAAACTTGGTCGTGTGAACATACCCTTACAGTGCCAAGCACTTTTTTTTGTTTAGAAAGTTATATAATAAAACTGCTAAGCAGATGATTGTTAGTGGTTAATGCTGGATTTTCATTTCTGGAGTTATATACAATGTGGGGAGCAATCACAGTATGGTAGCAATTAAAGGAATTGTCTACTTTTAGCAAATTAATGTTGTTTTTTTTTTGTATAACTAAAAGATTTATAATTTTCCAATATACTTTCTGTATTAATTCCTTACAGTTTTCAGGATCTCTAGTTGTTGTGTTTCAGTATGAACATTCATTGTTTACTTCCAGTGGATAGAATTCTGTTCATGGTCATGTGATGGACACGCAGGTGCTGGGATTATTAGAAGACACAGCTCTGATACACATACTGTAACGAGCTGTGCACCTATGTGTCCATCACATGATCATGGACAGAATTTTATCGAACTGGAAGTAAACAATGAATGTTCCTACTGAATAACAACAAGCAGAGATCTTGAAAACCCTGGAATTAACACAGAAAGTAAATGGTAAAATTGTATTTTAACCCCTTAACGCACCAGGACGCATCGGTACGTCCTGCATTGAAGTGCTTTAAGGGCATGCCCCCACGTGGCGGATTTCCTCCGCAACTGTCCGCATCAATGCCGCACCTAATCCGGGTTGCGGATTACGGCTGCGGATCTGCCCAAAATGTGCAGTAAATTGATGCGGACTAGCTGCTGCGGACTGCGGAAAAAGTGCTTCCCTTCTCTCTATCAGTGCAGGATAGAGAGAAGGGACAGCCCTTTCCCTAGTGAAAGTAAACGCATTTCATACTTACCGGCCGTTGTCTTGGTGACGCGTCCCTCTTTCGGCATCCAGCCCTACCTCCCTGGATGACGCGGCAGTCCATGTGACCGCTGCAGCCTGTGATTGGCTGCAGCCGTCACTTAGACTGAAACGTCATTCTGGGAAGCCGGACTGGAGACAGAAGCAGGGAGTTCTCGGTAAGTATGAACTTCTATTTTTTTTACAGGTTGCTGTATATTGGGATCGGTAGTCACTGTCCAGGGTGCAGAAACAGTTACTGCCGATCGCTTAACTCTTTCAGCACCCTGGACAGTGACTATTTACTGACGTCTCCTAGCAACGCTCCCGTAATTCCGGGAGCCCCGTTGACTTCCTCAGTCTGGCTGTAGACCTAGAAATACATAGGTCCAACCAGAATGAAGAAATGTCATGTTAAAAAGCAAGACGCATCCGCAGCACACATAACATGTGCATGACAGCTGCGGACTTCATTGCGGAATTTAGAATCTCCATTGAAGTCAATGGAGAAATTCCGCCATGAGTCCGCAACCAGTCCGCCACTGCTCCGCAACAGACAGAGCATGCTGCGGACACCAAATTCCGCTCCGCAGCCTATGCAGCGGAATTTTACGCATCGTCTAAACGAACACTTCTAAATTTAAGTGGAAGTCAATGGAGAAACGGCTCCGCTGCGGATTAACGCTGCGGAGTGTCCGCAGCGGAATTCAAGTGAAATTCCGCCACGTGTGAACCGAGCCTAAGGCACAGGGACGTACCGGTGCGTCCTGGCTAAAAACTGTCACCCTGTCAAAGGACAAGGTGACAGAACTGTGCCGTCAACTGTTTATGACAGTTGATCGGCACAGTAAGACGGCAGGGGACCATTCACAGCGGTCTCCTGCCGGCAATCGCTGTGATTGGTCAGTCAAAGCAGACTGACCAATCACAGCTCCATGACGTAGTGTATGTGATGGCGCTGGCTCAGAAGCTGAGCCAGCGCTATCACCGCCGGGTATCGCCTGTGCAACACCCCTCTGAAACGGCCAGGACCGGAGCTAGGCTCCGATCCGGCCGATTAACCCCTTCGATGCATCGATCAACGCGATCGATGCATCGAAGTGTCTTGTAGCCTGTCGGCAACCACGATGGTTGCCACAGGCGCGGGTGTCAGCTGTTTGTCACAGCTGACATCGTGCCCTAACGGCCAGGACCGGAGCTAGGCTTCGATCCGGCCGATTAACCCCTTAGATGCAGCTTTGGCTGCATCTAAGTGATTAGATCGTACCCTATGGTTGCTAATGACAACCATCGGCACCCGCGGGTGTTCCGATGGTTGCTATGGCAACCATAGCCTAACAATCGCTTCCTAGTACGGAAGCCTATTAGGCCCCGCCGGAAGGCGAAGCCTAATAGGCTTGCTGTCAGTGAATAGCTGACAGCTCTAATACACTGCACTATGTAGGTAGTGCAGTGTATTAGAATAGTGATCAGGGCTTCATGCCTTCAAGTTCCCTAGTGGGACAAAAAAAAAGTTCAAACAAGTTAATAAAAATGTTGTAAAAAAGTACAAAAAAAAAAGTTTCATGTTAAAAAACACTATAACAGCCTTTTTTCCTATAATAAGTCTTTTATTATAGGAAAAAACAAAAAAAATAAAAAAAAGTACACATATGTGGTATCCCCGCGTCCGTAACGTCCGAAACTATAAAAATATTGCGCTATTTTACCCGTATGGTGAACACCGTAAAAAAATTAAATAAAAAACTATTCCAGAATCGCTGTTTGTTAGTCACTACCCCTCGCAAAACAGAATAAAAAAAGGATCTAAAAGTTGTATGTACCCCAAAATTATACCATTAAAAACTGTAGCCCGTCCCGCAAAAAACAAGCCCTCCCACCGCTTTTTTGACGGAAAAATAAAAAAGTTATGGCTCTCAGAATATGGTGACACCAAAAATAAATTATTTGAAACAAAAGTGATTTTATCGTGCAGACGCTGCAAAACATAAGAAACTATATATATATGGTGTCGCCGTAATCGTACCGACCCGCAGAATAAAGTAAAATTGTCATTAATAGTGCATGGCGAACACCGTAAAAAAAAATATAATAAAAAACATCAGAATTGCAGGTTTTTGGTCACCTTGCTTGCCAAAAAGAATGAAATACAAAGTGATCGAAAAATCGCATGTACCCCAAAATGGTACCAATGAAATCTACAGATTGTCCCGCAACAAATAAGCCCTCACACAGCTCCGGGGGAGAAAAAATAAAGAAGTTTTGGCTCTCAGAATATGGCGATGCAAAATGTGCAGAGTGTCCAAAAGCAGACAAGATCGGGCGCCATTTATCAGTGCGACACCGGCCACACATCTGTGGATAATTATTATACCCTCTTATTATACCCTGATGTTCTCCGCACAGATTACATGTACCCCCACATCATAAACTGAAATATCAGTTATACCCCAAACAGAACAACTAGCGAGCAAAATCCACGCTCCAAAAGCTTAATGGCGCTCCCTCCCTTCTGAGCCCTGCAGCGTGCCCAAGCAGCAGTTTACGTCCACATATATGGCATCGCCATACCCGGGAGAATAGTTTGAGGTATTTGTCTTCAGTGGCACGAACTGGGCACAAAATATTGTGCACTAAAATGGCACATACCTGTGGAAATTTGCAATTTTCACTTTGCACCATCCACTGAGCATTCATTTCTAATAGAAAAAAAACCTGTGTGGTCAAAATGCCTTCAGGGGTGAAGTTTCCAAAATGGGGGTCACTACTTGGGGGTTTGTTTTGCTATTTGACCCCAGAGCTCTGCCATTGTGGGCTAATGCTGCGAAAATCCCCCAAATAGGTCTCACATGAGCCTTTCAATCCTAAGCCCTGTCATATGTCCAGGCAAATGATAAATGCCTTGAGGGGTGTAGTTTACAAAATGGGGTCACTTCTCATGGTTTTACAATCTACTCTGGTACCTAAGGGAGCTCTGCAAATGCGACATGGCGCCCATACACCAGTCCAGCAAAATCTGCGCTCTAAAAGCCACACTCCTTCCATTTTGAACTCTGCCATGTCCCCAAACAGCAGTTTAGGGCCACACATGGGTTATTGCCGCACTCAGGAGAAATTGGGTAACAAATTATGTGTTGTTTTTTCTCCTATTACCCCTTGTGGGGAAAAAAATGGGTGCAAAACTACATATTTTTGGGGAAAAAAAATAATTTTTCATTTTCACTGCCTTATTCTAATACAATCTATGAAACACCTGTGGGATCAAAATGCTCAGTACACCACTAGATGATTACCCTGAGGGGTAAAGTCTCCAAAATGGAGTCACTTTCAGGGGTTTCTACTGTACGGGTACTTCAGGGGCTCTGCAAATGCGACATGGTGCCCAAAAAACAATCAACCAAAATCTACATGCCAAGTAGCAGTCCTGTCATTCTGAGCCCTGCGGTGTATCCAAGCAGCAGTTTATGACCACATATGGGGTATTGCCGGACTCGGGAGAAATTGCTTTACAATTGTTGGGGCGCTTTTTCTCCTTTATTCCTTGTGAGAATGAAAACAATTCAACATTTTAGTGGAAAGAATGTAGATTTTCATTTTCACTGCATAATCCCAATAATTCAGCAAAAAAACTGTGGGGTCAAAATGCTCACCATACCGCTAGATAAATTCCACTAGGGGTATAGTTTCCCAAATGGGGTCACTTTTGCCGCGTTTGCACTATTTTGGCCCCTCAGTGGCTTTGCAAATGTGACATGGGGCCGCAAACCATTCCAGCAAAACTTGAGCTCCAAAAGTCAAATGGCGCTCCGTCCATTCTAACTTCCGCCATGTGTCCAAACAGCAGTTTATTACCACATATGGGGTATTCTGTGCTCAGAAGAGTTTGCTTTACAAATATTGGGGTGTTTTTTCTCCTTTATCTGTTGTAAAAATGAAAAAAATCTGAGCTAAAACTACATTTTATTAGAAAAAAATTTAGATTTTAAATTTCACGCCATAATTCCCATAAATTCAGCAAAAACCGTGTAGGATCAAAATGCTAACTATACCCCTAGAAAAATTCCTTGAAGGGCGTAGTTTCCAAAATGGGGTCACTTTGGGGGAGTTTCCACTGTTTTGGTCCCTCCAGGGCTTTGCAAACACGACATGGCACCGAAAACCAATCCAGCAAAATCTGTGCTCCAAAATCCAAATAGCCCTCGTTCCCTTCTGAGCCCTGCCGTGGGTCCAAACAGCACTTTATTACCACATATGGGGTATTGCCGTAATCGGGAGACATTGCTTTACACATGTTGGGGTGCTTTTTCTTCTTTATTCCTTGTAAAAATGAAAACATTGTATGTTTTTTCAGAAAAAAAGTAGATTTTCATTTTCACAGACCAGTTCCAATAAATTTAGCAAAAAACCTGTGGGCTAAAATTGCTAACTATACCTCGAGGGGTGTAGCTTACAAAATGGGGTCACTTTTGGGGGGTTTCCACTGTTTTGGCACCACAAGACCTCTTCAAACTTGACATGGTGCCTAAAATATATTCTAATAAAATAGAGGCCCCAAAATCCTCTAGGTGCTCCGTTGCTTCTGAGGCCTGTGTTTCAGTCCATTACCACACTAGGGCCACATGTGAGATATTTCGAAAAATTGCAGAATCTGGGCAATAAATATTGAGTTGCGTTTCTCTGGTAAAACCTTCTGTGTTACAGAAAAAACTGTATTACTAATGAATTTCGTAAAAAAAAAATTGAAATTTGTATATTTCCCCTCTACTTTGCTTTATTTCCTGTGAAATGCCTAAAGGGTTAAAATAATTTCTGAATGCTGTTTTGAATACTTTGAGGTGTGCAGTTTTTAAAATGGGGTGTTTTATAGGGGTTTTCTAATATATAAGGCCCTCAAAGCCACTTCAGAACTGAACTGGTCCCTGAAAAAATAGCCTTTTGAAATTTTCTTGAAAATGTGAGAAATTCCAGCTAAAGTTCTAAGCCTTGTAACGTCCTAGAAAAATAAAAGAATGTTCGAAAAACAATGCAAACATAAAGTAGACATATGGGAAATGTTAACTAGTAACTATTGTGTGTGGTATTAATATCTGTTTTACAAGCAGATACATTACAATTTTTCTCTACATTTTGGTGTTTTTTACAAATAAATATTGAATTTAACGACAACATTTTTTCAGTATCATAAAGTACAACATGTCACGAGAAAACAATATCAGAATTGCTTGGATAGGCAAAAGCATTCTGGAGTTATTTCTACATAAAGTGACACATGTCAGATTTGCAAAAATCGGCTGTGTCCACAAGGCCAAAATAGGGGTCCTTAAGGGGTTAAGTTTTAATTATACAAAAATTAACATTACCGTATTTTTCGGACTATAAGACGCACCTGACTATAAGACGCATCCAGGTTTTAGACAACAGAAAATAGGAAAAAATTAATTCATATTTTACTACTTTTTCAAAGAACAAACTATTAGTTAAAAAAAAAAAAAAATTGTTCTGTTTCACCACATTCTGTGAGCCATAACTTTTATATTTTTTCATCGATTGACCAGTGTGAGGGCTTATTTTTTGCAGAACGAACACCATTTTTTGGTACATACGATATTTTGATCACTTTTTAATTCATTTTGTTTTAGCGCTAAGGTGAAAAAAATAAATATTTTTTTACGCCATTCACAGTGTGAGTTAAATAATGGTATATTGTAATAATTCTGACTTTTACGGACGCAGCGATACCAATTTTTTTTATTTTTTGTACATGTACTTGGGGAAAATGTGAAAAGGTTTTCTTTTTGAACTTTTAATATATATTTTTTTCTTACACTCCTGAAAATATATCTAACTTTTTTTTACACATTTTATTATTCTCCCTTTGGTACAATTAGTCCCCCTGGGGTACAATACACTGCAATACAAATGTATTGCAGTATAGTGTCATTTTTACAGGCTTCTGCTAAGCCCTGGCTGAGGCACGGCTTGGCAGAGGCAGACAGAAGGCAGACCTGGGGGTCATTCCCCCGGGCTGCCATGACAACCTATGCCATGACAGCCATGATACAGGATATGTCATAAATGTCAGATAGATGCGGGTCCCACCTATGGGACCCGCACCTATCTCTAGAACGGGGCCCCCTAAACCCTGTTCTAGTTTTTTGAGCTCATGCTGCCTCCCGGCCACTTACTGATCACATGGTCGGGAATTACGGAAAAAGCATAACTCACTGAGTTACGCTGTTTCCGCAACTTCCATAGAACTGAATAGTAGTTACGGAAACAGTGTAGCTCACACCGCTCCAAACACCCCCCCCCACTCCATGGCGTGCTGGCACGTCATGGGTCATGAAGGGCTTAAGGAAACGGTCAGGGGGGTCTGCCGCAGCCGGGCCCCTTGACTGACGAATATAAGACGCCGGGACTTTTTAGCAAGATTTATTCTTGCTAAAAAGTGCGTCTTATAGTCCGAAAAATACCGTAATTTGCTGAAGTCCAATGATAATTTACATTTACTGATTGGCTGTGTAGTGGCCGCAGTCGCGAACTGCCGCCTCCCCTTACCTACCTCCCTCCCCGGAGTTGCCAGCACATGCGGCCGTCCTGCCCTGCAGTGACCACTAGGGTGCCCGCGCAAACTCGTTCCCGGCCTTAAAGGGCCAGCACGCGCACATGTAAAGAATTAACTAATTATCTTCAGATCACCCTGGACTATTAAAAGGGCCTTGCCCTTTCACTCCTTGCCTGAGCGTTGCTTGTATTTCTATCTTAGTCTTGCAAATGGTCCCTTAGTCGTATCCTGTTCCCAGTTTTCCCGTGTCCTGTACCCTGTATCCCATGCTGTAATTGTTCCTGTGCCCGCTCTATTGTTGGAGTCGTGTTGTGCCATCCGCTACGCCTGCTGTCTTACATCACGTTTGGTGTCATCTGCCACACCTGCTACCTCCTGCCACGTTTGCATCACCTGTCGTCAAAGTACCATCTGTGCCTAAGCCGCTTCTACTGCCTGGACTATTGAAGGTACCCTTGTGCTTGGACTTTGTATAGAGTTAGTATACTGTTGTTTGGCCAGCTGCTACTCCGCTATGGTGGTGCGGCCTAGTGGGTCCACATACCCACAGATCGTGACAGCCTGCATGAAAATTCCCCTCATTCTCTAAAATGTTCTACTACTAAATGTTCTTTCGCTGTCATAACTGTCCTACGCTGAAAACAGAACAACCGATTGATCTGTTGGAACAAAGAGTAATATTAATACAAAGTAATAAATAGAAAAAAAGTATATTCTCACTATAAGCCTTACTAGAGATCAAAATAAAATTAGCTCATCAATAGGATAGAAATTATAGTTGTGACAGATGACAATCTCTATTGGGAGCGTAACTAGGAAAGACTGGGCCCCATACAAACTCTTGATTGGGGCCCCCCCAGGTGCCACAAGCAGCCCCCCTTATATATAGTCCCCCTTGTAGAATGTTCCATGCATCCCCCCTGTAGACAGTGCTATACTGCCCCGCCTATAGACAGTGTCACACCCCACTTGTAGATAGTGCCCCCCACCTCCCCCTTGTAGATAGTGCCATACAGCCCCCTGTAGATATCGCCATAAAGCCCCGCTGTATATAGCGCTATACAGATCCCACTGTATATAGTGCCACACAGCCCCCCCTTAGTAGATAGTGCCGCACAGCCCCCCCTTAGTAGATAGTGCCACACACAGACCCCTGTACATTGCGCCACACACAGCCCCCTGTAGAGCCACAGCCCTCCCCCTTGTAAATAGTGCCATACAGCCTCCCTAGTAGATAGTGCCACACAGGCCCCCCTTAGTAGAGCCACACAGCCCCTTGTGTATAGTGCCACACAGCACCCCCTTGTGTATAGTGCCACACAGCTCCCCCTTATGTATAGTGCCACACAGCTCCCATTTGTGTATAGTGCCACACAGCCCCCCCTTGTGTACAGTGCCAAAAGGCAATGGCGCATCCGAGAAAGTTGTATCAACCAGGGAGATGTCAATTAAACATGGAAAGTTGGGTTTGGAGGCAGGACTATGTGATTCTTCAGGATAGCGGCACCGCCCCATGATCCTTTAATGAGTAATTAGCATATAGTGTGCGCCGTTTTAAAAGTGGATTTTAAAGATTTGGTGCATCTGAAAAAACCATACATTTGGAAATATCGTCAGGTCATGTATTACCGCATGGTGGCAGTTCAAGGGGTTAAAACTACCACACACGTTCCCATTAAATATACAATGAATTGAAAACAACTCCATCTGCCCTGCAATTTTGTTATTATAAATATATTTCATATAATTACAGCTCCAGAACCAAGCTATGACATATACGGCTTCAGAACCAAGCTCAATACATATATACATCCCCAGAACTGAGCTCAGTACATATATACAGCACCAGAACCGAGCTCAGTACATAAATACAGCACCAGAACAGAGCTCAGTACATATATACAGTACCACAACCAAGCTCAGTACATAAATACAGCACTAGAACCAAGCTCTGACATATATACAGCACCAGAACCAAGCTCAGTACATAAATACAGCACTAGAACAAAGCTCATACATATATACTTCCCCAGAACCAAGCTCAGTACATATATACAATACCAGAACCAACCTCAGTACATAAATACAGCATTAGAACCAAGCCCAGTACATATATACAATACCAGAAGAAAGATCAGTACATAAATACAGCCCCAGAACCAAGCTCATTACATAAATATAGCCCCAGAACCAAGCTCAGTATATAAATACAGCACCAGAACCAAGCTCAGTACATAAATACAGCAATAGAACCAAGCTCAGTACATATATACAGCACCAGAACAAGGCTCATACACAGGGCCGCCATCAAGAATTTCAGGGCCGCATACAGCTAAATTTTCTGGGCCCCCCTTTTACTGCTCGCGGGAAAAAGACACCGACGCCTCCCATCGAAATCAATGGGAGGCATTTTCGGGCCGTTTTTGCCGAGCTTTGCGACACGGTTTCCGTGTCAAAAAACTTGTCAAAATACTCTGTGTGAACATAGCCTTACACGTATAAATTCCCTGCGAGTGGTGCATCACCCCAGCCTACTGTATAATGACATTCTGCAGCTTTCTGTCTTCCTGCTTCAGTTCCTCATGATTTTCAAGATCTCTGCCTGCTGTCTGTGAATGAGAACATTAAAACCAGTCCTGGCTTATTACTTTCACAGCTGATGGTCTTGTTACAATGTATCAGTGTAGATAAGAGCCATCTGCCTGGAGTCCAGCACAGGAGAGGGGTTTGTGCTGTTGCTGCGTTTAGCTCACAGATGATTGACTGATACGTTGTAACAAACTTTCTTATATACAACTTTAACGCCATACAGCCCCCTCTGTAGAGAACTCCATACACCCCCCTTGTAGAGAACTCCATACAGCCCCATCTGTAGATAACGCCATACAGCCCCCTCTGTAGATATCTACAAAGGGGGCTGTATGGCGTTATCTACAGAGGGGGCTGTATGGCGCTAACACCATACAGCCCCCCTGTAGGTAACGCTATACAGCCCCCCTATAGGTAACGCTATACAGCCCCCCCTGTAGGTAACGCTATACAGCCCCCTGTAGGTAACGCCATACAGCCCCCCCTGTAGGTAACGCTATACGGCCCCCCCTGTAGGTAATGAATAACCTCTGACTTCCGGCATCTGCGCAGCTTAATAAAAATGAAAGGAGCGCTGGTCACGCCGCTCCATTCATTTCTACGGAGCTGCCGACACAGACCCCGGAAGTCTGAGGTTTGTGATGGAGAACTTCAGGGGACTTTCAGTCCCCCGTTCTCCCTATCACTGCAAGCGATCACACATGTATCCCCTATCCTGTGGATAGGGGATACATGTCTTTTGTTTAATGGCAGAGCGGGGAGATTCCTCCCTGCTCTGCCGTAGTGTTCAGTGGCGTCCCGCTGTAGCAGCCATAGCGGCTGCTAGCGGAGCCTCCGGCCATGGTGGGGGCCCGTGCCAGCGGGTGACACGGGCCCCCTCATGCCGCGGGCCACTCGCCGGGCCCCTTACAGAAGTACCCCTAATACCCCCCTGATGGCGGCCCTACTCATACATATATACAGCACCAGAACAAAGCTCAGTGCTTAAATACATCAGAACCAAGCTCATTACATACATACCGCCCCAGAACAAAGCTCAGTACATATATACAGCACCAGAACAAAGCTCATACATATATATACAGCACCAGAACAAAGCTCAGTACTTAAAGAGGCTCTGTCACCAGATTCTCAAATCCCTATCTCCTATTGCATGTGATCGGCGCTGCAATGTAGATAACAGTAACGTTTTGTTTTTTGAAAAACGTTCATTTTTGGCCAAGTTATGAACTATTTTATATATATGCAAATGAGCTTTGAAATGGACAACTGGGCGTGTTTTTTTTCGTATGTCCAACTGGGCGTGTATTGTGTTTTTAACTGGGCGTGTTTACTTGTTTTACTAACTGGGCGTTGTGAATAGAAGTGTATGATGCTGACGAATCAGTGACCAATCAGCATCATGCACTCCTCTCCATTCATTTACAAAGCACATAGTGTTCTTACTAGAACGATGTGCAGCCACATACACAGGTGTCCTGATAATGAATACACATGACCTCCAGCCTGGAAGTCATGTGTATTCAGAATCCTGACACTTCTGAATCTTTTCTGTGAGATTTCCAGCAAGGGAAACGAAATCTCGTTTACCTCGTAATCTCGCGAGATTACGCATGGCTTGCTGGAATCTCACAGAAAAGATTCAGAAGTGTCAGGATTCTGAATACACATGACGTCCAGGCTGGAGGTCATGTGTATTCATTATCAGGACACCTGTGTATGTGGCTGCACATCGTTCTAGTAAGAACACTATGTGCTGTGTAAATGAATAGAGAGGAGTGAATGATGCTGATTGGTCACTGATTCGTCAGCATCATACACTTCTGTTGTTAAGGATCTGCCAGACACAGCTTCTGTATCCACGCCCATAGGTAATCAGTCTGCACCTGCTTCTATGTCTGTGAGACTGACTCCATCCTCCACCACTCAGGATGGCAGGCTTAGGAGTGGGAGAGCCTATCACAGCGTGGCCAGACGGAGCTAGCTCCCGCCCTCCGTCTATTTATACCTGCCTTTCCTGTTCCTCCTTGCTTGTGATTCTTCTCTGTTGGTTTCCTGGCCCTGCTGCAGCTTCTTGAACTACTTGTCCCTGCTTCGTATTGACCCTGGCTTACTGACTACTCTTCTGCTCGGCGTTTGGTACCTCGTACACTCCTCGTTTGACTCGGCTTGTTCACTATTCTCCTGCTCTGCGTTTGGCACCTCGTACTCTCCTGGTTTGACTCGGCTCGTTTACTACTCTTGTTGCTCACGGTGTTGCCGTGGGCAACTGCCCCGCTTCCCTTTGTTCTGTGTTTCCTTGTCTGGTTTTCTGTCGTGCACTTACTGAGTGTAGGGACCGTCGCCCAGTTGTACCCCGTCGCCTAGGGCGGGTCGTTGCAAGTAGGCAGGGACTGAGTGGCGGGTAGATTAGGGCTCACTTGTCTGTTTCCCTATCCTTGTCATTACATCTATTCACAATGCCCAGTTAGTAAAACAAGTAAACACGCCCAGTTTAAAACACAATACACGCCCAGTTGGACATACGAAAAAAACCACGCCCAGTTGTCCATTTCAAAGCTCATTTGCATATATATAAAATAGCTCATAACTTGGCCAAAAATGAACGTTTTTAAAAAAACAAAAACTTTACTGTTCTCTACATTGCAGCGCAGATCACATGCAATAGGAGATAGGGATTTGAGAATCTGGTGACAGAGCCTCTTTAAATACATCAGAACCCAGCTCAGTACATATATACAGCCCCAGAACCAAGCTCAGTACATATATACAACACCAGAACAAATACAGCTCAATTTAGTGCAACCTGTAATGACGGGGAAGAGAGACAGACAGGTGAGCCCTAATCTACCTGCCACTCAGTCCCTGCCTACTTGCAACGGCCCGTCCTAGGCGACGGCGTACAACTGGGCGACGGTCCCTACGCTCAATAAGTGCACGACAGACAAACAGACAAGGGTACACAGAAGCTAAGGGAAATGGGGCAGTTGCCCACGGCAACACCGTGAGCAACAAGAGTAGTGAACGAGCCGAGTCAAACCAGGAGTGTACGAGGTACCAAACGCAGAGCAGGAGAGTAGTCAGTAAGCCTGGGTCAATATGAAGCAGGGACAAATAGTTCAAGCAGCAGAGCCAGGAAACAGGAGAATCACAGGCAAAGGAGGAGCAGGAAGTGAAGGTATAAATAGACAGAGGGCGGGAGCTAGCTCCATCTGGCCAGGCTGTGATAGGCTCTCCCACTCCTCAGCCTCCCAGCCTGATTGGTAGAAGGAGGGGTCACTCGATCAGACTTAGGAGCAGGTGCAGACTGACTAACCACGGGCGTCGACACAGAAGCTGTGTCTGGCAGATCCTTTACAGTACCCCCCCCTTTTATGAGGGGCCACTGGACCCTTTCTAGGTGGACCTGGCTTATTGGGGAACCGAAGATGGAACCTCCTGAGCAATAATGCAGCGTGAACATCCCGGGCGGGTACCCAAGTCCTCTCCTCAGGCCCGTATCCTCTCCAATGGACCAGGTACTGGAGAGAGCCTTGGACCATCCTGATGTCCACAATCTTGGCCACCTCGAATTCTACCCCTTCAGGGGTGAGAACAGGGACCGGAGGTTTCCTCGAGGGAGCCAAGGACGGGAGCAGCGTTTCAGGAGGGAGGCATGAAACACGTCGTGTATATGTAATGACGGGGAAGGGAGACAGAGTGGTGAGCCCTAATCTACCCTCCACTCAGTCCCTGCCTACTTGAAACAGCCCGTCCTAGGCGACGGCGTACAACTGGGCGACGGTCCCTACGCTCAATAAGTGCACGACAGATAAACAGACAAGGGTACACAGAAGCTAAGGGAAATGGGGCAGTTGCCCACGGCAACACCGTGAGCAACAAGAGTAGTGAGCGAGCCGAGTCAAACCAGGATTGTACGAGGTACCAAACGCAGAGCAGGAGAGTAGTCAGTAAGCCAGGGTCAATATGAAGCAGGGACAAATAGTTCCAGCAGCAGAGCCAGGAAACAGGAGAATCACAGGCAAAGGAGGAGCAGGAAGTGAAGGTATAAATTGACAGGGGGCGGGAGCTAGCTCCATCTGGCCAGGCTGTGATAGGCTCTCCCACTCCTCAGCCTCCCAGCCTGATTGGTAGAAGGAGGGGTCACTCGATCAGACTTAGGAGCAGGTGCAGACTGACTAACCACGGGCGTCGACACAGAAGCTGTGTCTGGCAGATCCTTTACACAACCCCTGCCGTATAGGTTTGTGCGGCGTAAAACTACAGCTCCCAGCATGGCCTGAACAATAGTAAGGATATGCTGGGAGATACTGTTTTACAAAAAAAATCATACCACCCATCGTCTCATTGCAGATCATACAGCGACTACAGTGCTGATTAGAGGCAGAATAAACAGTTACATTAAGTGACTCACCGTTGACATCTCAGATTCTAGTTCTTTTCTTCTCCCTCCGGTCCAGACCTCTATGATGGATTTCTTCCGGCCACGACTCATTTCTGCAGTTTTCCGCTCAGATATCTTCACTTCTCACTTTTAAAACATTTCTGCACCTATAAACGAAGTTAAAATTCTCAACACCTCTAAATATAAAAAAGCGCCATACACTGCACCAATAACTATAATAGCTCCATACACTGTGTCCCTGATT
This sequence comes from Rhinoderma darwinii, assembly GCF_050947455.1. Lineage (NCBI taxonomy): Eukaryota > Metazoa > Chordata > Amphibia > Anura > Rhinodermatidae > Rhinoderma > Rhinoderma darwinii. The sequence continues at coordinate 361,568,797 of NC_134689.1, read as the reverse complement.
ATAATAGTACCATACACTGTGTCCCACACACACCCACACACACACACACACACACACACACACACACACACACACACACACACACCGTGCCCCCTGTAGAAGGCAAGGCAATAGTGCTAACCACTGAGCCACCATGCTGCCCTACATATAGCTTCCCCTATAGTTAGTGCTCCACATATAGCCCACCTTGGTAGATAGTGCCTCACATCTAGACCTCCCCTGTAGACAGTGCCCTACATATAGCCCCCCTGTAGATAGTGCCCCACAGGTAACTCACCCCTATATATAGTGTCCCACATATAGCCCACACCTGTAGATAGTGCCCTACAAATAGCTCCCCCTAAAGATAGTGCTCCCCATATAGCCCACCACTGTAGATAGTACCTCACATATAGCTCCCCCTGTATATAATCTCACTTATATAGCCGACCCATGTAGACAGCGCCCTACGTATAGCCCCCTGTAGCTAGTGCCCCTCAGGTAACGCACCCCTGTATATAGTGTCCCACGTATAGCCCACCCCTATAGATAGTGCCCTACAAATAGCTCCCCTATAGATAGTGCTCTACATATAGCCCACCCCTGTATATAGTGTCCCACATATAGCTCCCCCTGTATATAGTGCCCCACATATAGACCCCTCTGTAAATTGTGCCCCACATCCCCACATATAGAGCCCCCCTGTATACAGTGGCCCACATCCCCACATATAGACCCGCCCATGTAGATAATGCCACTCACAGTTTTATTAGAAAAAAAACGAAAACTTTACATACTCACATGATCCCGTTCCCGCGCCGTCCGGTGGCAATACAGATCTGCTCTCTTCTGAGGAGGTCTGCTGGAGCTGAACGACGCATCATTCAAATGTGCTGATTAGCAGGGCAGTATTGCCCCGTCAATCAGCGCCTTTCAAGCACGGAAGCGGCGCGATGACGTCATCATGCCGCCAGCGTCGTTGAAAGGCGCTGATTGGAGGGGCAGAGAACCACACGGCCATTGCTCTGGTGTACGCATTTGGTTTAAAGGTACCATTTGTAGGTGACCAGGCAAACGCCGGATCGAGGTCATGAGGTCGGGTAGTTTGGAAGCCCGAGTTGCTAAGTGCCCCAGGGCTGGTGACCCTGGGGTGCCCTAACTCACTGCGGGTGGGATCCCACTGAGTGAAGGCACATTTGCACGCACTTGTCCTTCACACTATTTGAGCACACACCTTTATTCTACTTGCTTTCTGGCTAGGAGATGAGTTTTTATACCTGGCGGATGTCCAAGCTATATAACAGGGTACATCCACTTATGTGTGAACTTCTGGTTTCGTTTTCCCCTGCAACCCGGCCTCCCTTCTTTGGAGGGGAGGTGCAACACGATGCAGGCTCCTAGGTGGACACTGGGATGGCAGCCCAGGTAGAAGCCTTGGAGTGTTGTTGGGTCTCGCTAAGCTTCGGCGAAGGGGGATCGTCAATCCTTTGAGCCTACGGTTCGGAGGGTCGGGGAATGGTTATTCGGGGCCTCTCTCCTTTAGGAGAAAGGCTGCAATAGACCGCATTCATGTCCACTTTTTGTGTGGCACCTCTGTACTTTTTATGCACTTGGGTAATAGAAGGCCGAAAAGTCAGTTTGCTCCATATCAAAAGACGAATGCTATAAATAACGCATGATAGTTGAGGGGCCCTATCACATATTTTAAATTGGGATCCAGTAGGGGCTCAGTAGTTTTAAAGGGGAGGTGTCACTAAATTATTTTTTTTTATATAATATTGTTTTTAGTATGTTATTAAAATTAATTTTATTTATTTGTGTTGTTGTGTTGTACATTTTACTTTTTTCTTACTTTTACTTCTCTATGGGGGCTGCCATTTTTTTTTCCATCTCTGTATCTGTCCATTAACGACACATACAGAGATGGAATACGGCACATACATCACCATAGAGAATGCGAACGGGAGCCGTTCCATTCACTATAGCGTACGCTGTCTGTGTGGGAACGGCGCATGCGTCGCTCCCACACAGACCAAAAGGAAGGTCTTCGGCAGAGCGAAATCCGGCGCCATTTTCATGTGGACTGGAAGCCACGGCCAGACAGTAAGATGACGACTTCCGGAGCGGAGGCGGCAGGAGCAGGTAAGCTATGTTTGTGTATGTGATGTGTGTGTATGTTCATGTTATACTGTCTGATTACCACTGTATCTAATCCTCCTATACTGTGCATTCGCTCAGAAAATGGCGGCACACAGTGTAGGAGGTTTGAAGATTCGACCCCCTCCTTCTCCTGGCACTAGCCAGGATAAGGGAGGGGGGATTGTGTGAGGACACTAGAGCGAGTGTGTCTACCCCAAATTTGCAGCATAAAGCAATGAGGTTGCTTTACCATATTGCCAATGCTGCAATTTTGGGAATTGCTCCCTCTAGTGACCAGCACATGGAAATGTTATAAATTAGAATCTAATTTATAATATTTCCTGACCGGTGAAAAAATAAAAAAAATAAAAAAATGTGTAATCACTTATATACTAACTGTTTAACTGAAAAAAAAAAAAAAAAAAAAAAATTCTAGCAACACTTTCCCTTTAAGTTAGGCTTCTGAAAAAGGGGACGATATATTGTTCTTTTACTGGGGCCTTGCCGCGTCCACGCCTGGCCTGAAGTGACAATGCAGGAGTGTGCCTCACTTCTGTGTGTTCAACACTTGCACCCACCAGTCTGTAGGAGGGCATGCATTGTTGACATACCACTGGCACTTCTGCATTTCAGATTTCTCAGGAGAACATATTTGCTTTGCTAGGGTCAGGAATGAAAGATAAGTAGCGTATTTTTCTATAAGACTATAAGACGCACCTGACTTATAAAACGCACCCAGGTTTTAGACAACAGAAAATTGGAAAATATTTAATATTTTACTTCTTTTACAAAGAAAAATCTATTGGTTAAAAATAATAATTTGTTCGGTTTCACCAAATTCTGAGAGCGATAACTTACAGTATATTTTTTCATCGTTTGAGCAGTGTGAGGGCTTATTTTTTGCAGGATGAGCTGTAGTTTTTATTAGCACCATTTTTTTGGTACATACGATTTTTTTATCACTTTTTATTTAATTTGTTTTAATTCTTTTTAGCGCTATGGTGACCAAAAAACAAAGATTCTGCGGTTTTACATTTTTTTTTTACGCCGAGTCAAATAATGCTATATTGTAATAGTTTCGGACTTTTATGGACGCAGCGAAACCAATTTTTTTAATTATTTTTGTATTTTTACATTGTGCTTGGGGAAAAATGGGAAAAGGTTGTTTTTTTTTTACTTTTATAAAATGTTTACACTTTTTACACATTTGATTAGTTCCCCTAGGGGACTTGAACCAGCGATCATTAGATCGCTGGTACAATACACTGCAATATATGGATGAGTTGCGGAAACAGCGTAGCATGCTAATCTGTTTCCGTAACTACTATTCAGTTATATGGGAGTTACGGAAACTGCGTAGCTCAGCAAGTTCCGTAACCCGACCATGTAACCAGGAAGTGGCCGGGAGACAGCAGAGCCGGGTAAGATAGAACAGGGTTTAGGGGGCCCCGTTCTAGAGATAGGTGCGGGTCCCAGAGGTGACATTTATGATATGTCCTGTAGATATGTCATACATCTCCCTTATGGGAAGACCCCTATAAATGCCGCGATCGCTATTGACCGCGGCATTTAACTAGTTAAAAGGCCAGGAACAGCGCCATCGCTGTTCCTGGCCATTAGATCAGTGTGTCAGCTGCAAAACACAGTTGACACCTGACACCGCTCCAAACATCATCCCCTCCCTGCTCCATTATGTGCCGACACATCACGGATTGGGATGGGGTTAAGTAAGAAGCGGTCAGGGGGCCCGGCGCTGCCGAGTCCCTTGACTGCCGACTATAAGATGCAGGGACTTTTTAGCAAGATTTATTCTTGCTAAAAACTGCGTCTTATAGTCCAAAAAAGACGGTATTTATTTTTTTATTTTGTGCGTGTTTTACAAGATATTGGGACAGTATTAGGCCCAATGCACACAACAGTAAAAATTGTCTGCAATTATGGACCCATTCAGTTCTATTGGCCGCGGACACCTTTCCGTATCGCTACCGATGGGTGTCCATGCCGTAGAAATGTTCAGAAAATTATGTAACATGTCCGTTCTTTTACATTTTTTATGGGCCGTGCTCCCATACTTTATAT